>NC_139824.1:618700-706200 GCF_963457635.1 Microchirus variegatus
CGACCCTGCTTAGCTTCCGAGATCAGACGAGATCGGGCGTGTTCAGGGTGGTATGGCCGTAAGCGGAATAGTAGTCAACAAACACTCTATTTATGCTGATGCACTTTGACAGTGAGCTGACTTTGTTGCGAAAAAAGTCACTTTTTGCCCAAAAAGTATCTCTGAATGACTTGAAATTTTACACAGTAGTAGTCAACGTCGCCCTGAACAAGGATCCGTTGAAAATATTCACATATCTCTTAAGGAATAATTGAAATGAATTTTTTTAAATGAGGAAACGATCCATTTGCCCTGATGCACTTTGCACATGTGGTGGTTGAAAAAGGTTACAGCACCTGGTATTCCCAGGCGGTCTCCCATCCAAGTACTAACCAGGCCCGACCCTGCTTAGCTTCCGAGATCAGACGAGATCGGGCGTGTTCAGGGTGGTATGGCCGTAAGCAGAATAGTAGTCAACAAACACTCTATTTATGCTGATGCACTTTGACAGTGAGCTGACTTTGTTGCGAAAAAAGTCACTTTTTGCCCAAAAAGTATCTCTGAATGACTTGAAATTTTACACAGTAGTAGTCAACGTCGCCCTGAACAAGGATCCGTTGAAAATATTCACATATCTCTTAAGGAATAATTGAAATGAATTTTTTTAAATGAGGAAACGATCCATTTGCCCTGATGCACTTTGCACATGTGGTGGTTGAAAAAGCTTACAGCACCTGGTATTCCCAGGCGGTCTCCCATCCAAGTACTAACCAGGCCCGACCCTGCTTAGCTTCCGAGATCAGACGAGATCGGGCGTGTTCAGGGTGGTATGGCCGTAAGCGGAATAGTAGTCAACAAACACTCTATTTATGCTGATGCACTTTGACAGTGAGCTGACTTTGTTGCGAAAAAAGTCACTTTTTGCCCAAAAAGTATCTCTGAATGACTTGAAATTTTACACAGTAGTAGTCAACGTCGCCCTGAACAAGGATCCGTTGAAAATATTCACATATCTCTTAAGGAATAATTGAAATGAATTTTTTTAAATGAGGAAACGATCCATTTGCCCTGATGCACTTTGCACATGTGGTGGTTGAAAAAGCTTACAGCACCTGGTATTCCCAGGCGGTCTCCCATCCAAGTACTAACCAGGCCCGACCCTGCTTAGCTTCCGAGATCAGACGAGATCGGGCGTGTTCAGGGTGGTATGGCCGTAAGCGGAATAGTAGTCAACAAACACTCTATTTATGCTGATGCACTTTGACAGTGAGATGACTTTGTTGCGAAAAAAGTCACTTTTTGCCCAAAAAGTATCTCTGAATGACTTGAAATTTTACACAGTAGTAGTCAACGTCGCCCTGAACAAGGATCCGTTGAAAATATTCACATATCTCTTAAGGAATAATTGAAATGAATTTTTTTAAATGAGGAAACGATCCATTTGCCCTGATGCACTTTGCACATGTGGTGGTTGAAAAAGGTTACAGCACCTGGTATTCCCAGGCGGTCTCCCATCCAAGTACTAACCAGGCCCGACCCTGCTTAGCTTCCGAGATCAGACGAGATCGGGCGTGTTCAGGGTGGTATGGCCGTAAGCGGAATAGTAGTCAACAAACACTCTATTTATGCTGATGCACTTTGACAGTGAGCTGACTTTGTTGCGAAAAAAGTCACTTTTTGCCCAAAAAGTATCTCTGAATGACTTGAAATTTTACACAGTAGTAGTCAACGTCGCCCTGAACAAGGATCCGTTGAAAATATTCACATATCTCTTAAGGAATAATTGAAATGAATTTTTTTAAATGAGGAAACGATCCATTTGCCCTGATGCACTTTGCACATGTGGTGGTTGAAAAAGCTTACAGCACCTGGTATTCCCAGGCGGTCTCCCATCCAAGTACTTACCAGGCCCGACCCTGCTTAGCTTCCGAGATCAGACGAGATCGGGCGTGTTCAGGGTGGTATGGCCGTAAGCGGAATAGTAGTCAACAAACACTCTATTTATGCTGATGCACTTTGACAGTGAGATGACTTTGTTGCGAAAAAAGTCACTTTTTGCCCAAAAAGTATCTCTGAATGACTTGAAATTTTACACAGTAGTAGTCAACGTCGCCCTGAACAAGGATCCGTTGAAAATATTCACATATCTCTTAAGGAATAATTGAAATGAATTTTTTTAAATGAGGAAACGATCCATTTGCCCTGATGCACTTTGCACATGTGGTGGTTGAAAAAGGTTACAGCACCTGGTATTCCCAGGCGGTCTCCCATCCAAGTACTAACCAGGCCCGACCCTGCTTAGCTTCCGAGATCAGACGAGATCGGGCGTGTTCAGGGTGGTATGGCCGTAAGCGGAATAGTAGTCAACAAACACTCTATTTATGCTGATGCACTTTGACAGTGAGCTGACTTTGTTGCGAAAAAAGTCACTTTTTGCCCAAAAAGTATCTCTGAATGACTTGAAATTTTACACAGTAGTAGTCAACGTCGCCCTGAACAAGGATCCGTTGAAAATATTCACATATCTCTTAAGGAATAATTGAAATGAATTTTTTTAAATGAGGAAACGATCCATTTGCCCTGATGCACTTTGCACATGTGGTGGTTGAAAAAGCTTACAGCACCTGGTATTCCCAGGCGGTCTCCCATCCAAGTACTTACCAGGCCCGACCCTGCTTAGCTTCCGAGATCAGACGAGATCGGGCGTGTTCAGGGTGGTATGGCCGTAAGCGGAATAGTAGTCAACAAACACTCTATTTATGCTGATGCACTTTGACAGTGAGCTGACTTTGTTGCGAAAAAAGTCACTTTTTGCCCAAAAAGTATCTCTGAATGACTTGAAATTTTACACAGTAGTAGTCAACGTCGCCCTGAACAAGGATCCGTTGAAAATATTCACATATCTCTTAAGGAATAATTGAAATGAATTTTTTTAAATGAGGAAACGATCCATTTGCCCTGATGCACTTTGCACATGTGGTGGTTGAAAAAGCTTACAGCACCTGGTATTCCCAGGCGGTCTCCCATCCAAGTACTAACCAGGCCCGACCCTGCTTAGCTTCCGAGATCAGACGAGATCGGGCGTGTTCAGGGTGGTATGGCCGTAAGCGGAATAGTAGTCAACAAACACTCTATTTATGCTGATGCACTTTGACAGTGAGCTGACTTTGTTGCGAAAAAAGTCACTTTTTGCCCAAAAAGTATCTCTGAATGACTTGAAATTTTACACAGTAGTAGTCAACGTCGCCCTGAACAAGGATCCGTTGAAAATATTCACATATCTCTTAAGGAATAATTGAAATGAATTTTTTTAAATGAGGAAACGATCCATTTGCCCTGATGCACTTTGCACATGTGGTGGTTGAAAAAGGTTACAGCACCTGGTATTCCCAGGCGGTCTCCCATCCAAGTACTAACCAGGCCCGACCCTGCTTAGCTTCCGAGATCAGACGAGATCGGGCGTGTTCAGGGTGGTATGGCCGTAAGCGGAATAGTAGTCAACAAACACTCTATTTATGCTGATGCACTTTGACAGTGAGCTGACTTTGTTGCGAAAAAAGTCACTTTTTGCCCAAAAAGTATCTCTGAATGACTTGAAATTTTACACAGTAGTAGTCAACGTCGCCCTGAACAAGGATCCGTTGAAAATATTCACATATCTCTTAAGGAATAATTGAAATGAATTTTTTTAAATGAGGAAACGATCCATTTGCCCTGATGCACTTTGCACATGTGGTGGTTGAAAAAGCTTACAGCACCTGGTATTCCCAGGCGGTCTCCCATCCAAGTACTTACCAGGCCCGACCCTGCTTAGCTTCCGAGATCAGACGAGATCGGGCGTGTTCAGGGTGGTATGGCCGTAAGCGGAATAGTAGTCAACAAACACTCTATTTATGCTGATGCACTTTGACAGTGAGCTGACTTTGTTGCGAAAAAAGTCACTTTTTGCCCAAAAAGTATCTCTGAATGACTTGAAATTTTACACAGTAGTAGTCAACGTCGCCCTGAACAAGGATCCGTTGAAAATATTCACATATCTCTTAAGGAATAATTGAAATGAATTTTTTTAAATGAGGAAACGATCCATTTGCCCTGATGCACTTTGCACATGTGGTGGTTGAAAAAGCTTACAGCACCTGGTATTCCCAGGCGGTCTCCCATCCAAGTACTAACCAGGCCCGACCCTGCTTAGCTTCCGAGATCAGACGAGATCGGGCGTGTTCAGGGTGGTATGGCCGTAAGCGGAATAGTAGTCAACAAACACTCTATTTATGCTGATGCACTTTGACAGTGAGCTGACTTTGTTGCGAAAAAAGTCACTTTTTGCCCAAAAAGTATCTCTGAATGACTTGAAATTTTACACAGTAGTAGTCAACGTCGCCCTGAACAAGGATCCGTTGAAAATATTCACATATCTCTTAAGGAATAATTGAAATGAATTTTTTTAAATGAGGAAACGATCCATTTGCCCTGATGCACTTTGCACATGTGGTGGTTGAAAAAGCTTACAGCACCTGGTATTCCCAGGCGGTCTCCCATCCAAGTACTAACCAGGCCCGACCCTGCTTAGCTTCCGAGATCAGACGAGATCGGGCGTGTTCAGGGTGGTATGGCCGTAAGCGGAATAGTAGTCAACAAACACTCTATTTATGCTGATGCACTTTGACAGTGAGCTGACTTTGTTGCGAAAAAAGTCACTTTTTGCCCAAAAAGTATCTCTGAATGACTTGAAATTTTACACAGTAGTAGTCAACGTCGCCCTGAACAAGGATCCGTTGAAAATATTCACATATCTCTTAAGGAATAATTGAAATGAATTTTTTTAAATGAGGAAACGATCCATTTGCCCTGATGCACTTTGCACATGTGGTGGTTGAAAAAGCTTACAGCACCTGGTATTCCCAGGCGGTCTCCCATCCAAGTACTAACCAGGCCCGACCCTGCTTAGCTTCCGAGATCAGACGAGATCGGGCGTGTTCAGGGTGGTATGGCCGTAAGCGGAATAGTAGTCAACAAACACTCTATTTATGCTGATGCACTTTGACAGTGAGCTGACTGTTGCGAAAAAAGTCACTTTTTGCCCAAAAAGTATCTCTGAATGACTTGAAATTTTACACAGTAGTAGTCAACGTCGCCCTGAACAAGGATCCGTTGAAAATATTCACATATCTCTTAAGGAATAATTGAAATGAATTTTTTTAAATGAGGAAACGATCCATTTGCCCTGATGCACTTTGCACATGTGGTGGTTGAAAAAGCTTACAGCACCTGGTATTCCCAGGCCGTCTCCCATCCAAGTACTAACCAGGCCCGACCCTGCTTAGCTTCCGAGATCAGACGAGATCGGGCGTGTTCAGGGTGGTATGGCCGTAAGCGGAATAGTAGTCAACAAACACTCTATTTATGCTGATGCACTTTGACAGTGAGCTGACTTTGTTGCGAAAAAAGTCACTTTTTGCCCAAAAAGTATCTCTGAATGACTTGAAATTTTACACAGTAGTAGTCAACGTCGCCCTGAACAAGGATCCGTTGAAAATATTCACATATCTCTTAAGGAATAATTGAAATGAATTTTTTTAAATGAGGAAACGATCCATTTGCCCTGATGCACTTTGCACATGTGGTGGTTGAAAAAGGTTACAGCACCTGGTATTCCCAGGCGGTCTCCCATCCAAGTACTAACCAGGCCCGACCCTGCTTAGCTTCCGAGATCAGACGAGATCGGGCGTGTTCAGGGTGGTATGGCCGTAAGCGGAATAGTAGTCAACAAACACTCTATTTATGCTGATGCACTTTGACAGTGAGCTGACTTTGTTGCGAAAAAAGTCACTTTTTGCCCAAAAAGTATCTCTGAATGACTTGAAATTTTACACAGTAGTAGTCAACGTCGCCCTGAACAAGGATCCGTTGAAAATATTCACATATCTCTTAAGGAATAATTGAAATGAATTTTTTTAAATGAGGAAACGATCCATTTGCCCTGATGCACTTTGCACATGTGGTGGTTGAAAAAGCTTACAGCACCTGGTATTCCCAGGCGGTCTCCCATCCAAGTACTAACCAGGCGCGACCCTGCTTAGCTTCCGAGATCAGACGAGATCGGGCGTGTTCAGGGTGGTATGGCCGTAAGCGGAATAGTAGTCAACAAACACTCTATTTATGCTGATGCACTTTGACAGTGAGCTGACTTTGTTGCGAAAAAAGTCACTTTTTGCCCAAAAAGTATCTCTGAATGACTTGAAATTTTACACAGTAGTAGTCAACGTCGCCCTGAACAAGGATCCGTTGAAAATATTCACATATCTCTTAAGGAATAATTGAAATGAATTTTTTTAAATGAGGAAACGATCCATTTGCCCTGATGCACTTTGCACATGTGGTGGTTGAAAAAGCTTACAGCACCTGGTATTCCCAGGCGGTCTCCCATCCAAGTACTAACCAGGCCCGACCCTGCTTAGCTTCCGAGATCAGACGAGATCGGGCGTGTTCAGGGTGGTATGGCCGTAAGCGGAATAGTAGTCAACAAACACTCTATTTATGCTGATGCACTTTGACAGTGAGCTGACTTTGTTGCGAAAAAAGTCACTTTTTGCCCAAAAAGTATCTCTGAATGACTTGAAATTTTACACAGTAGTAGTCAACGTCGCCCTGAACAAGGATCCGTTGAAAATATTCACATATCTCTTAAGGAATAATTGAAATGAATTTTTTTAAATGAGGAAACGATCCATTTGCCCTGATGCACTTTGCACATGTGGTGGTTGAAAAAGCTTACAGCACCTGGTATTCCCAGGCGGTCTCCCATCCAAGTACTAACCAGGCCCGACCCTGCTTAGCTTCCGAGATCAGACGAGATCGGGCGTGTTCAGGGTGGTATGGCCGTAAGCGGAATAGTAGTCAACAAACACTCTATTTATGCTGATGCACTTTGACAGTGAGCTGACTTTGTTGCGAAAAAAGTCACTTTTTGCCCAAAAAGTATCTCTGAATGACTTGAAATTTTACACAGTAGTAGTCAACGTCGCCCTGAACAAGGATCCGTTGAAAATATTCACATATCTCTTAAGGAATAATTGAAATGAATTTTTTTAAATGAGGAAACGATCCATTTGCCCTGATGCACTTTGCACATGTGGTGGTTGAAAAAGCTTACAGCACCTGGTATTCCCAGGCGGTCTCCCATCCAAGTACTAACCAGGCCCGACCCTGCTTAGCTTCCGAGATCAGACGAGATCGGGCGTGTTCAGGGTGGTATGGCCGTAAGCGGAATAGTAGTCAACAAACACTCTATTTATGCTGATGCACTTTGACAGTGAGCTGACTTTGTTGCGAAAAAAGTCACTTTTTGCCCAAAAAGTATCTCTGAATGACTTGAAATTTTACACAGTAGTAGTCAACGTCGCCCTGAACAAGGATCCGTTGAAAATATTCACATATCTCTTAAGGAATAATTGAAATGAATTTTTTTAAATGAGGAAACGATCCATTTGCCCTGATGCACTTTGCACATGTGGTGGTTGAAAAAGGTTACAGCACCTGGTATTCCCAGGCGGTCTCCCATCCAAGTACTAACCAGGCCCGACCCTGCTTAGCTTCCGAGATCAGACGAGATCGGGCGTGTTCAGGGTGGTATGGCCGTAAGCGGAATAGTAGTCAACAAACACTCTATTTATGCTGATGCACTTTGACAGTGAGCTGACTTTGTTGCGAAAAAAGTCACTTTTTGCCCAAAAAGTATCTCTGAATGACTTGAAATTTTACACAGTAGTAGTCAACGTCGCCCTGAACAAGGATCCGTTGAAAATATTCACATATCTCTTAAGGAATAATTGAAATGAATTTTTTTAAATGAGGAAACGATCCATTTGCCCTGATGCACTTTGCACGTGGTGGTTGAAAAAGGTTACAGCACCTGGTATTCCCAGGCGGTCTCCCATCCAAGTACTAACCAGGCCCGACCCTGCTTAGCTTCCGAGATCAGACGAGATCGGGCGTGTTCAGGGTGGTATGGCCGTAAGCGGAATAGTAGTCAACAAACACTCTATTTATGCTGATGCACTTTGACAGTGAGCTGACTTTGTTGCGAAAAAAGTCACTTTTTGCCCAAAAAGTATCTCTGAATGACTTGAAATTTTACACAGTAGTAGTCAACGTCGCCCTGAACAAGGATCCGTTGAAAATATTCACATATCTCTTAAGGAATAATTGAAATGAATTTTTTTAAATGAGGAAACGATCCATTTGCCCTGATGCACTTTGCACATGTGGTGGTTGAAAAAGGTTACAGCACCTGGTATTCCCAGGCGGTCTCCCATCCAAGTACTAACCAGGCCCGACCCTGCTTAGCTTCCGAGATCAGACGAGATCGGGCGTGTTCAGGGTGGTATGGCCGTAAGCGGAATAGTAGTCAACAAACACTCTATTTATGCTGATGCACTTTGACAGTGAGCTGACTTTGTTGCGAAAAAAGTCACTTTTTGCCCAAAAAGTATCTCTGAATGACTTGAAATTTTACACAGTAGTAGTCAACGTCGCCCTGAACAAGGATCCGTTGAAAATATTCACATATCTCTTAAGGAATAATTGAAATGAATTTTTTTAAATGAGGAAACGATCCATTTGCCCTGATGCACTTTGCACATGTGGTGGTTGAAAAAGCTTACAGCACCTGGTATTCCCAGGCGGTCTCCCATCCAAGTACTAACCAGGCCCGACCCTGCTTAGCTTCCGAGATCAGACGAGATCGGGCGTGTTCAGGGTGGTATGGCCGTAAGCGGAATAGTAGTCAACAAACACTCTATTTATGCTGATGCACTTTGACAGTGAGCTGACTTTGTTGCGAAAAAAGTCACTTTTTGCCCAAAAAGTATCTCTGAATGACTTGAAATTTTACACAGTAGTAGTCAACGTCGCCCTGAACAAGGATCCGTTGAAAATATTCACATATCTCTTAAGGAATAATTGAAATGAATTTTTTTAAATGAGGAAACGATCCATTTGCCCTGATGCACTTTGCACATGTGGTGGTTGAAAAAGGTTACAGCACCTGGTATTCCCAGGCGGTCTCCCATCCAAGTACTAACCAGGCCCGACCCTGCTTAGCTTCCGAGATCAGACGAGATCGGGCGTGTTCAGGGTGGTATGGCCGTAAGCGGAATAGTAGTCAACAAACACTCTATTTATGCTGATGCACTTTGACAGTGAGCTGACTTTGTTGCGAAAAAAGTCACTTTTTGCCCAAAAAGTATCTCTGAATGACTTGAAATTTTACACAGTAGTAGTCAACGTCGCCCTGAACAAGGATCCGTTGAAAATATTCACATATCTCTTAAGGAATAATTGAAATGAATTTTTTTAAATGAGGAAACGATCCATTTGCCCTGATGCACTTTGCACATGTGGTGGTTGAAAAAGGTTACAGCACCTGGTATTCCCAGGCGGTCTCCCATCCAAGTACTAACCAGGCCCGACCCTGCTTAGCTTCCGAGATCAGACGAGATCGGGCGTGTTCAGGGTGGTATGGCCGTAAGCGGAATAGTAGTCAACAAACACTCTATTTATGCTGATGCACTTTGACAGTGAGCTGACTTTGTTGCGAAAAAAGTCACTTTTTGCCCAAAAAGTATCTCTGAATGACTTGAAATTTTACACAGTAGTAGTCAACGTCGCCCTGAACAAGGATCCGTTGAAAATATTCACATATCTCTTAAGGAATAATTGAAATGAATTTTTTTAAATGAGGAAACGATCCATTTGCCCTGATGCACTTTGCACATGTGGTGGTTGAAAAAGCTTACAGCACCTGGTATTCCCAGGCGGTCTCCCATCCAAGTACTAACCAGGCCCGACCCTGCTTAGCTTCCGAGATCAGACGAGATCGGGCGTGTTCAGGGTGGTATGGCCGTAAGCGGAATAGTAGTCAACAAACACTCTATTTATGCTGATGCACTTTGACAGTGAGCTGACTTTGTTGCGAAAAAAGTCACTTTTTGCCCAAAAAGTATCTCTGAATGACTTGAAATTTTACACAGTAGTAGTCAACGTCGCCCTGAACAAGGATCCGTTGAAAATATTCACATATCTCTTAAGGAATAATTGAAATGAATTTTTTTAAATGAGGAAACGATCCATTTGCCCTGATGCACTTTGCACATGTGGTGGTTGAAAAAGGTTACAGCACCTGGTATTCCCAGGCGGTCTCCCATCCAAGTACTAACCAGGCCCGACCCTGCTTAGCTTCCGAGATCAGACGAGATCGGGCGTGTTCAGGGTGGTATGGCCGTAAGCGGAATAGTAGTCAACAAACACTCTATTTATGCTGATGCACTTTGACAGTGAGCTGACTTTGTTGCGAAAAAAGTCACTTTTTGCCCAAAAAGTATCTCTGAATGACTTGAAATTTTACACAGTAGTAGTCAACGTCGCCCTGAACAAGGATCCGTTGAAAATATTCACATATCTCTTAAGGAATAATTGAAATGAATTTTTTTAAATGAGGAAACGATCCATTTGCCCTGATGCACTTTGCACGTGGTGGTTGAAAAAGGTTACAGCACCTGGTATTCCCAGGCGGTCTCCCATCCAAGTACTAACCAGGCCCGACCCTGCTTAGCTTCCGAGATCAGACGAGATCGGGCGTGTTCAGGGTGGTATGGCCGTAAGCGGAATAGTAGTCAACAAACACTCTATTTATGCTGATGCACTTTGACAGTGAGCTGACTTTGTTGCGAAAAAAGTCACTTTTTGCCCAAAAAGTATCTCTGAATGACTTGAAATTTTACACAGTAGTAGTCAACGTCGCCCTGAACAAGGATCCGTTGAAAATATTCACATATCTCTTAAGGAATAATTGAAATGAATTTTTTTAAATGAGGAAACGATCCATTTGCCCTGATGCACTTTGCACATGTGGTGGTTGAAAAAGCTTACAGCACCTGGTATTCCCAGGCGGTCTCCCATCCAAGTACTAACCAGGCCCGACCCTGCTTAGCTTCCGAGATCAGACGAGATCGGGCGTGTTCAGGGTGGTATGGCCGTAAGCGGAATAGTAGTCAACAAACACTCTATTTATGCTGATGCACTTTGACAGTGAGCTGACTTTGTTGCGAAAAAAGTCACTTTTTGCCCAAAAAGTATCTCTGAATGACTTGAAATTTTACACAGTAGTAGTCAACGTCGCCCTGAACAAGGATCCGTTGAAAATATTCACATATCTCTTAAGGAATAATTGAAATGAATTTTTTTAAATGAGGAAACGATCCATTTGCCCTGATGCACTTTGCACATGTGGTGGTTGAAAAAGGTTACAGCACCTGGTATTCCCAGGCGGTCTCCCATCCAAGTACTAACCAGGCCCGACCCTGCTTAGCTTCCGAGATCAGACGAGATCGGGCGTGTTCAGGGTGGTATGGCCGTAAGCGGAATAGTAGTCAACAAACACTCTATTTATGCTGATGCACTTTGACAGTGAGCTGACTTTGTTGCGAAAAAAGTCACTTTTTGCCCAAAAAGTATCTCTGAATGACTTGAAATTTTACACAGTAGTAGTCAACGTCGCCCTGAACAAGGATCCGTTGAAAATATTCACATATCTCTTAAGGAATAATTGAAATGAATTTTTTTAAATGAGGAAACGATCCATTTGCCCTGATGCACTTTGCACATGTGGTGGTTGAAAAAGCTTACAGCACCTGGTATTCCCAGGCGGTCTCCCATCCAAGTACTAACCAGGCCCGACCCTGCTTAGCTTCCGAGATCAGACGAGATCGGGCGTGTTCAGGGTGGTATGGCCGTAAGCGGAATAGTAGTCAACAAACACTCTATTTATGCTGATGCACTTTGACAGTGAGCTGACTTTGTTGCGAAAAAAGTCACTTTTTGCCCAAAAAGTATCTCTGAATGACTTGAAATTTTACACAGTAGTAGTCAACGTCGCCCTGAACAAGGATCCGTTGAAAATATTCACATATCTCTTAAGGAATAATTGAAATGAATTTTTTTAAATGAGGAAACGATCCATTTGCCCTGATGCACTTTGCACATGTGGTGGTTGAAAAAGGTTACAGCACCTGGTATTCCCAGGCGGTCTGCCATCCAAGTACTAACCAGGCCCGACCCTGCTTAGCTTCCGAGATCAGACGAGATCGGGCGTGTTCAGGGTGGTATGGCCGTAAGCGGAATAGTAGTCAACAAACACTCTATTTATGCTGATGCACTTTGACAGTGAGCTGACTTTGTTGCGAAAAAAGTCACTTTTTGCCCAAAAAGTATCTCTGAATGACTTGAAATTTTACACAGTAGTAGTCAACGTCGCCCTGAACAAGGATCCGTTGAAAATATTCACATATCTCTTAAGGAATAATTGAAATGAATTTTTTTAAATGAGGAAACGATCCATTTGCCCTGATGCACTTTGCACATGTGGTGGTTGAAAAAGCTTACAGCACCTGGTATTCCCAGGCGGTCTCCCATCCAAGTACTAACCAGGCCCGACCCTGCTTAGCTTCCGAGATCAGACGAGATCGGGCGTGTTCAGGGTGGTATGGCCGTAAGCGGAATAGTAGTCAACAAACACTCTATTTATGCTGATGCACTTTGACAGTGAGCTGACTTTGTTGCGAAAAAAGTCACTTTTTGCCCAAAAAGTATCTCTGAATGACTTGAAATTTTACACAGTAGTAGTCAACGTCGCCCTGAACAAGGATCCGTTGAAAATATTCACATATCTCTTAAGGAATAATTGAAATGAATTTTTTTAAATGAGGAAACGATCCATTTGCCCTGATGCACTTTGCACATGTGGTGGTTGAAAAAGCTTACAGCACCTGGTATTCCCAGGCGGTCTCCCATCCAAGTACTAACCAGGCCCGACCCTGCTTAGCTTCCGAGATCAGACGAGATCGGGCGTGTTCAGGGTGGTATGGCCGTAAGCGGAATAGTAGTCAACAAACACTCTATTTATGCTGATGCACTTTGACAGTGAGCTGACTTTGTTGCGAAAAAAGTCACTTTTTGCCCAAAAAGTATCTCTGAATGACTTGAAATTTTACACAGTAGTAGTCAACGTCGCCCTGAACAAGGATCCGTTGAAAATATTCACATATCTCTTAAGGAATAATTGAAATGAATTTTTTTAAATGAGGAAACGATCCATTTGCCCTGATGCACTTTGCACATGTGGTGGTTGAAAAAGGTTACAGCACCTGGTATTCCCAGGCGGTCTCCCATCCAAGTACTAACCAGGCCCGACCCTGCTTAGCTTCCGAGATCAGACGAGATCGGGCGTGTTCAGGGTGGTATGGCCGTAAGCGGAATAGTAGTCAACAAACACTCTATTTATGCTGATGCACTTTGACAGTGAGCTGACTTTGTTGCGAAAAAAGTCACTTTTTGCCCAAAAAGTATCTCTGAATGACTTGAAATTTTACACAGTAGTAGTCAACGTCGCCCTGAACAAGGATCCGTTGAAAATATTCACATATCTCTTAAGGAATAATTGAAATGAATTTTTTTAAATGAGGAAACGATCCATTTGCCCTGATGCACTTTGCACATGTGGTGGTTGAAAAAGGTTACAGCACCTGGTATTCCCAGGCGGTCTCCCATCCAAGTACTAACCAGGCCCGACCCTGCTTAGCTTCCGAGATCAGACGAGATCGGGCGTGTTCAGGGTGGTATGGCCGTAAGCGGAATAGTAGTCAACAAACACTCTATTTATGCTGATGCACTTTGACAGTGAGCTGACTTTGTTGCGAAAAAAGTCACTTTTTGCCCAAAAAGTATCTCTGAATGACTTGAAATTTTACACAGTAGTAGTCAACGTCGCCCTGAACAAGGATCCGTTGAAAATATTCACATATCTCTTAAGGAATAATTGAAATGAATTTTTTTAAATGAGGAAACGATCCATTTGCCCTGATGCACTTTGCACATGTGGTGGTTGAAAAAGGTTACAGCACCTGGTATTCCCAGGCGGTCTCCCATCCAAGTACTAACCAGGCCCGACCCTGCTTAGCTTCCGAGATCAGACGAGATCGGGCGTGTTCAGGGTGGTATGGCCGTAAGCGGAATAGTAGTCAACAAACACTCTATTTATGCTGATGCACTTTGACAGTGAGCTGACTTTGTTGCGAAAAAAGTCACTTTTTGCCCAAAAAGTATCTCTGAATGACTTGAAATTTTACACAGTAGTAGTCAACGTCGCCCTGAACAAGGATCCGTTGAAAATATTCACATATCTCTTAAGGAATAATTGAAATGAATTTTTTTAAATGAGGAAACGATCCATTTGCCCTGATGCACTTTGCACATGTGGTGGTTGAAAAAGGTTACAGCACCTGGTATTCCCAGGCGGTCTCCCATCCAAGTACTAACCAGGCCCGACCCTGCTTAGCTTCCGAGATCAGACGAGATCGGGCGTGTTCAGGGTGGTATGGCCGTAAGCGGAATAGTAGTCAACAAACACTCTATTTATGCTGATGCACTTTGACAGTGAGCTGACTTTGTTGCGAAAAAAGTCACTTTTTGCCCAAAAAGTATCTCTGAATGACTTGAAATTTTACACAGTAGTAGTCAACGTCGCCCTGAACAAGGATCCGTTGAAAATATTCACATATCTCTTAAGGAATAATTGAAATGAATTTTTTTAAATGAGGAAACGATCCATTTGCCCTGATGCACTTTGCACATGTGGTGGTTGAAAAAGCTTACAGCACCTGGTATTCCCAGGCGGTCTCCCATCCAAGTACTAACCAGGCCCGACCCTGCTTAGCTTCCGAGATCAGACGAGATCGGGCGTGTTCAGGGTGGTATGGCCGTAAGCGGAATAGTAGTCAACAAACACTCTATTTATGCTGATGCACTTTGACAGTGAGCTGACTTTGTTGCGAAAAAAGTCACTTTTTGCCCAAAAAGTATCTCTGAATGACTTGAAATTTTACACAGTAGTAGTCAACGTCGCCCTGAACAAGGATCCGTTGAAAATATTCACATATCTCTTAAGGAATAATTGAAATGAATTTTTTTAAATGAGGAAACGATCCATTTGCCCTGATGCACTTTGCACATGTGGTGGTTGAAAAAGCTTACAGCACCTGGTATTCCCAGGCGGTCTCCCATCCAAGTACTAACCAGGCCCGACCCTGCTTAGCTTCCGAGATCAGACGAGATCGGGCGTGTTCAGGGTGGTATGGCCGTAAGCGGAATAGTAGTCAACAAACACTCTATTTATGCTGATGCACTTTGACAGTGAGCTGACTTTGTTGCGAAAAAAGTCACTTTTTGCCCAAAAAGTATCTCTGAATGACTTGAAATTTTACACAGTAGTAGTCAACGTCGCCCTGAACAAGGATCCGTTGAAAATATTCACATATCTCTTAAGGAATAATTGAAATGAATTTTTTTAAATGAGGAAACGATCCATTTGCCCTGATGCACTTTGCACATGTGGTGGTTGAAAAAGCTTACAGCACCTGGTATTCCCAGGCGGTCTCCCATCCAAGTACTAACCAGGCCCGACCCTGCTTAGCTTCCGAGATCAGACGAGATCGGGCGTGTTCAGGGTGGTATGGCCGTAAGCGGAATAGTAGTCAACAAACACTCTATTTATGCTGATGCACTTTGACAGTGAGCTGACTTTGTTGCGAAAAAAGTCACTTTTTGCCCAAAAAGTATCTCTGAATGACTTGAAATTTTACACAGTAGTAGTCAACGTCGCCCTGAACAAGGATCCGTTGAAAATATTCACATATCTCTTAAGGAATAATTGAAATGAATTTTTTTAAATGAGGAAACGATCCATTTGCCCTGATGCACTTTGCACATGTGGTGGTTGAAAAAGGTTACAGCACCTGGTATTCCCAGGCGGTCTCCCATCCAAGTACTAACCAGGCCCGACCCTGCTTAGCTTCCGAGATCAGACGAGATCGGGCGTGTTCAGGGTGGTATGGCCGTAAGCGGAATAGTAGTCAACAAACACTCTATTTATGCTGATGCACTTTGACAGTGAGCTGACTTTGTTGCGAAAAAAGTCACTTTTTGCCCAAAAAGTATCTCTGAATGACTTGAAATTTTACACAGTAGTAGTCAACGTCGCCCTGAACAAGGATCCGTTGAAAATATTCACATATCTCTTAAGGAATAATTGAAATGAATTTTTTTAAATGAGGAAACGATCCATTTGCCCTGATGCACTTTGCACATGTGGTGGTTGAAAAAGGTTACAGCACCTGGTATTCCCAGGCGGTCTCCCATCCAAGTACTAACCAGGCCCGACCCTGCTTAGCTTCCGAGATCAGACGAGATCGGGCGTGTTCAGGGTGGTATGGCCGTAAGCGGAATAGTAGTCAACAAACACTCTATTTATGCTGATGCACTTTGACAGTGAGCTGACTTTGTTGCGAAAAAAGTCACTTTTTGCCCAAAAAGTATCTCTGAATGACTTGAAATTTTACACAGTAGTAGTCAACGTCGCCCTGAACAAGGATCCGTTGAAAATATTCACATATCTCTTAAGGAATAATTGAAATGAATTTTTTTAAATGAGGAAACGATCCATTTGCCCTGATGCACTTTGCACATGTGGTGGTTGAAAAAGGTTACAGCACCTGGTATTCCCAGGCGGTCTCCCATCCAAGTACTAACCAGGCCCGACCCTGCTTAGCTTCCGAGATCAGACGAGATCGGGCGTGTTCAGGGTGGTATGGCCGTAAGCGGAATAGTAGTCAACAAACACTCTATTTATGCTGATGCACTTTGACAGTGAGCTGACTTTGTTGCGAAAAAAGTCACTTTTTGCCCAAAAAGTATCTCTGAATGACTTGAAATTTTACACAGTAGTAGTCAACGTCGCCCTGAACAAGGATCCGTTGAAAATATTCACATATCTCTTAAGGAATAATTGAAATGAATTTTTTTAAATGAGGAAACGATCCATTTGCCCTGATGCACTTTGCACATGTGGTGGTTGAAAAAGGTTACAGCACCTGGTATTCCCAGGCGGTCTCCCATCCAAGTACTAACCAGGCCCGACCCTGCTTAGCTTCCGAGATCAGACGAGATCGGGCGTGTTCAGGGTGGTATGGCCGTAAGCGGAATAGTAGTCAACAAACACTCTATTTATGCTGATGCACTTTGACAGTGAGCTGACTTTGTTGCGAAAAAAGTCACTTTTTGCCCAAAAAGTATCTCTGAATGACTTGAAATTTTACACAGTAGTAGTCAAC
This sequence comes from Microchirus variegatus, assembly GCF_963457635.1. Lineage (NCBI taxonomy): Eukaryota > Metazoa > Chordata > Actinopteri > Pleuronectiformes > Soleidae > Microchirus > Microchirus variegatus. The sequence continues at coordinate 635,902 of NC_139824.1, forward strand.
GTCGCCCTGAACAAGGATCCGTTGAAAATATTCACATATCTCTTAAGGAATAATTGAAATGAATTTTTTTAAATGAGGAAACGATCCATTTGCCCTGATGCACTTTGCACATGTGGTGGTTGAAAAAGGTTACAGCACCTGGTATTCCCAGGCGGTCTCCCATCCAAGTACTAACCAGGCCCGACCCTGCTTAGCTTCCGAGATCAGACGAGATCGGGCGTGTTCAGGGTGGTATGGCCGTAAGCGGAATAGTAGTCAACAAACACTCTATTTATGCTGATGCACTTTGACAGTGAGCTGACTTTGTTGCGAAAAAAGTCACTTTTTGCCCAAAAAGTATCTCTGAATGACTTGAAATTTTACACAGTAGTAGTCAACGTCGCCCTGAACAAGGATCCGTTGAAAATATTCACATATCTCTTAAGGAATAATTGAAATGAATTTTTTTAAATGAGGAAACGATCCATTTGCCCTGATGCACTTTGCACGTGGTGGTTGAAAAAGGTTACAGCACCTGGTATTCCCAGGCGGTCTCCCATCCAAGTACTAACCAGGCCCGACCCTGCTTAGCTTCCGAGATCAGACGAGATCGGGCGTGTTCAGGGTGGTATGGCCGTAAGCGGAATAGTAGTCAACAAACACTCTATTTATGCTGATGCACTTTGACAGTGAGCTGACTTTGTTGCGAAAAAAGTCACTTTTTGCCCAAAAAGTATCTCTGAATGACTTGAAATTTTACACAGTAGTAGTCAACGTCGCCCTGAACAAGGATCCGTTGAAAATATTCACATATCTCTTAAGGAATAATTGAAATGAATTTTTTTAAATGAGGAAACGATCCATTTGCCCTGATGCACTTTGCACATGTGGTGGTTGAAAAAGCTTACAGCACCTGGTATTCCCAGGCGGTCTCCCATCCAAGTACTAACCAGGCCCGACCCTGCTTAGCTTCCGAGATCAGACGAGATCGGGCGTGTTCAGGGTGGTATGGCCGTAAGCGGAATAGTAGTCAACAAACACTCTATTTATGCTGATGCACTTTGACAGTGAGCTGACTTTGTTGCGAAAAAAGTCACTTTTTGCCCAAAAAGTATCTCTGAATGACTTGAAATTTTACACAGTAGTAGTCAACGTCGCCCTGAACAAGGATCCGTTGAAAATATTCACATATCTCTTAAGGAATAATTGAAATGAATTTTTTTAAATGAGGAAACGATCCATTTGCCCTGATGCACTTTGCACATGTGGTGGTTGAAAAAGGTTACAGCACCTGGTATTCCCAGGCGGTCTCCCATCCAAGTACTAACCAGGCCCGACCCTGCTTAGCTTCCGAGATCAGACGAGATCGGGCGTGTTCAGGGTGGTATGGCCGTAAGCGGAATAGTAGTCAACAAACACTCTATTTATGCTGATGCACTTTGACAGTGAGCTGACTTTGTTGCGAAAAAAGTCACTTTTTGCCCAAAAAGTATCTCTGAATGACTTGAAATTTTACACAGTAGTAGTCAACGTCGCCCTGAACAAGGATCCGTTGAAAATATTCACATATCTCTTAAGGAATAATTGAAATGAATTTTTTTAAATGAGGAAACGATCCATTTGCCCTGATGCACTTTGCACATGTGGTGGTTGAAAAAGCTTACAGCACCTGGTATTCCCAGGCGGTCTCCCATCCAAGTACTAACCAGGCCCGACCCTGCTTAGCTTCCGAGATCAGACGAGATCGGGCGTGTTCAGGGTGGTATGGCCGTAAGCGGAATAGTAGTCAACAAACACTCTATTTATGCTGATGCACTTTGACAGTGAGCTGACTTTGTTGCGAAAAAAGTCACTTTTTGCCCAAAAAGTATCTCTGAATGACTTGAAATTTTACACAGTAGTAGTCAACGTCGCCCTGAACAAGGATCCGTTGAAAATATTCACATATCTCTTAAGGAATAATTGAAATGAATTTTTTTAAATGAGGAAACGATCCATTTGCCCTGATGCACTTTGCACATGTGGTGGTTGAAAAAGGTTACAGCACCTGGTATTCCCAGGCGGTCTCCCATCCAAGTACTAACCAGGCCCGACCCTGCTTAGCTTCCGAGATCAGACGAGATCGGGCGTGTTCAGGGTGGTATGGCCGTAAGCGGAATAGTAGTCAACAAACACTCTATTTATGCTGATGCACTTTGACAGTGAGCTGACTTTGTTGCGAAAAAAGTCACTTTTTGCCCAAAAAGTATCTCTGAATGACTTGAAATTTTACACAGTAGTAGTCAACGTCGCCCTGAACAAGGATCCGTTGAAAATATTCACATATCTCTTAAGGAATAATTGAAATGAATTTTTTTAAATGAGGAAACGATCCATTTGCCCTGATGCACTTTGCACATGTGGTGGTTGAAAAAGCTTACAGCACCTGGTATTCCCAGGCGGTCTCCCATCCAAGTACTAACCAGGCCCGACCCTGCTTAGCTTCCGAGATCAGACGAGATCGGGCGTGTTCAGGGTGGTATGGCCGTAAGCGGAATAGTAGTCAACAAACACTCTATTTATGCTGATGCACTTTGACAGTGAGCTGACTTTGTTGCGAAAAAAGTCACTTTTTGCCCAAAAAGTATCTCTGAATGACTTGAAATTTTACACAGTAGTAGTCAACGTCGCCCTGAACAAGGATCCGTTGAAAATATTCACATATCTCTTAAGGAATAATTGAAATGAATTTTTTTAAATGAGGAAACGATCCATTTGCCCTGATGCACTTTGCACATGTGGTGGTTGAAAAAGCTTACAGCACCTGGTATTCCCAGGCGGTCTCCCATCCAAGTACTAACCAGGCCCGACCCTGCTTAGCTTCCGAGATCAGACGAGATCGGGCGTGTTCAGGGTGGTATGGCCGTAAGCGGAATAGTAGTCAACAAACACTCTATTTATGCTGATGCACTTTGACAGTGAGCTGACTTTGTTGCGAAAAAAGTCACTTTTTGCCCAAAAAGTATCTCTGAATGACTTGAAATTTTACACAGTAGTAGTCAACGTCGCCCTGAACAAGGATCCGTTGAAAATATTCACATATCTCTTAAGGAATAATTGAAATGAATTTTTTTAAATGAGGAAACGATCCATTTGCCCTGATGCACTTTGCACATGTGGTGGTTGAAAAAGGTTACAGCACCTGGTATTCCCAGGCGGTCTCCCATCCAAGTACTAACCAGGCCCGACCCTGCTTAGCTTCCGAGATCAGACGAGATCGGGCGTGTTCAGGGTGGTATGGCCGTAAGCGGAATAGTAGTCAACAAACACTCTATTTATGCTGATGCACTTTGACAGTGAGCTGACTTTGTTGCGAAAAAAGTCACTTTTTGCCCAAAAAGTATCTCTGAATGACTTGAAATTTTACACAGTAGTAGTCAACGTCGCCCTGAACAAGGATCCGTTGAAAATATTCACATATCTCTTAAGGAATAATTGAAATGAATTTTTTTAAATGAGGAAACGATCCATTTGCCCTGATGCACTTTGCACGTGGTGGTTGAAAAAGGTTACAGCACCTGGTATTCCCAGGCGGTCTCCCATCCAAGTACTAACCAGGCCCGACCCTGCTTAGCTTCCGAGATCAGACGAGATCGGGCGTGTTCAGGGTGGTATGGCCGTAAGCGGAATAGTAGTCAACAAACACTCTATTTATGCTGATGCACTTTGACAGTGAGCTGACTTTGTTGCGAAAAAAGTCACTTTTTGCCCAAAAAGTATCTCTGAATGACTTGAAATTTTACACAGTAGTAGTCAACGTCGCCCTGAACAAGGATCCGTTGAAAATATTCACATATCTCTTAAGGAATAATTGAAATGAATTTTTTTAAATGAGGAAACGATCCATTTGCCCTGATGCACTTTGCACATGTGGTGGTTGAAAAAGCTTACAGCACCTGGTATTCCCAGGCGGTCTCCCATCCAAGTACTAACCAGGCCCGACCCTGCTTAGCTTCCGAGATCAGACGAGATCGGGCGTGTTCAGGGTGGTATGGCCGTAAGCGGAATAGTAGTCAACAAACACTCTATTTATGCTGATGCACTTTGACAGTGAGCTGACTTTGTTGCGAAAAAAGTCACTTTTTGCCCAAAAAGTATCTCTGAATGACTTGAAATTTTACACAGTAGTAGTCAACGTCGCCCTGAACAAGGATCCGTTGAAAATATTCACATATCTCTTAAGGAATAATTGAAATGAATTTTTTTAAATGAGGAAACGATCCATTTGCCCTGATGCACTTTGCACATGTGGTGGTTGAAAAAGGTTACAGCACCTGGTATTCCCAGGCGGTCTCCCATCCAAGTACTAACCAGGCCCGACCCTGCTTAGCTTCCGAGATCAGACGAGATCGGGCGTGTTCAGGGTGGTATGGCCGTAAGCGGAATAGTAGTCAACAAACACTCTATTTATGCTGATGCACTTTGACAGTGAGCTGACTTTGTTGCGAAAAAAGTCACTTTTTGCCCAAAAAGTATCTCTGAATGACTTGAAATTTTACACAGTAGTAGTCAACGTCGCCCTGAACAAGGATCCGTTGAAAATATTCACATATCTCTTAAGGAATAATTGAAATGAATTTTTTTAAATGAGGAAACGATCCATTTGCCCTGATGCACTTTGCACATGTGGTGGTTGAAAAAGCTTACAGCACCTGGTATTCCCAGGCGGTCTCCCATCCAAGTACTAACCAGGCCCGACCCTGCTTAGCTTCCGAGATCAGACGAGATCGGGCGTGTTCAGGGTGGTATGGCCGTAAGCGGAATAGTAGTCAACAAACACTCTATTTATGCTGATGCACTTTGACAGTGAGCTGACTTTGTTGCGAAAAAAGTCACTTTTTGCCCAAAAAGTATCTCTGAATGACTTGAAATTTTACACAGTAGTAGTCAACGTCGCCCTGAACAAGGATCCGTTGAAAATATTCACATATCTCTTAAGGAATAATTGAAATGAATTTTTTTAAATGAGGAAACGATCCATTTGCCCTGATGCACTTTGCACATGTGGTGGTTGAAAAAGGTTACAGCACCTGGTATTCCCAGGCGGTCTCCCATCCAAGTACTAACCAGGCCCGACCCTGCTTAGCTTCCGAGATCAGACGAGATCGGGCGTGTTCAGGGTGGTATGGCCGTAAGCGGAATAGTAGTCAACAAACACTCTATTTATGCTGATGCACTTTGACAGTGAGCTGACTTTGTTGCGAAAAAAGTCACTTTTTGCCCAAAAAGTATCTCTGAATGACTTGAAATTTTACACAGTAGTAGTCAACGTCGCCCTGAACAAGGATCCGTTGAAAATATTCACATATCTCTTAAGGAATAATTGAAATGAATTTTTTTAAATGAGGAAACGATCCATTTGCCCTGATGCACTTTGCACATGTGGTGGTTGAAAAAGCTTACAGCACCTGGTATTCCCAGGCGGTCTCCCATCCAAGTACTAACCAGGCCCGACCCTGCTTAGCTTCCGAGATCAGACGAGATCGGGCGTGTTCAGGGTGGTATGGCCGTAAGCGGAATAGTAGTCAACAAACACTCTATTTATGCTGATGCACTTTGACAGTGAGCTGACTTTGTTGCGAAAAAAGTCACTTTTTGCCCAAAAAGTATCTCTGAATGACTTGAAATTTTACACAGTAGTAGTCAACGTCGCCCTGAACAAGGATCCGTTGAAAATATTCACATATCTCTTAAGGAATAATTGAAATGAATTTTTTTAAATGAGGAAACGATCCATTTGCCCTGATGCACTTTGCACATGTGGTGGTTGAAAAAGCTTACAGCACCTGGTATTCCCAGGCGGTCTCCCATCCAAGTACTAACCAGGCCCGACCCTGCTTAGCTTCCGAGATCAGACGAGATCGGGCGTGTTCAGGGTGGTATGGCCGTAAGCGGAATAGTAGTCAACAAACACTCTATTTATGCTGATGCACTTTGACAGTGAGCTGACTTTGTTGCGAAAAAAGTCACTTTTTGCCCAAAAAGTATCTCTGAATGACTTGAAATTTTACACAGTAGTAGTCAACGTCGCCCTGAACAAGGATCCGTTGAAAATATTCACATATCTCTTAAGGAATAATTGAAATTAATTTTTTTAAATGAGGAAACGATCCATTTGCCCTGATGCACTTTGCACATGTGGTGGTTGAAAAAGGTTACAGCACCTGGTATTCCCAGGCGGTCTCCCATCCAAGTACTAACCAGGCCCGACCCTGCTTAGCTTCCGAGATCAGACGAGATCGGGCGTGTTCAGGGTGGTATGGCCGTAAGCGGAATAGTAGTCAACAAACACTCTATTTATGCTGATGCACTTTGACAGTGAGCTGACTTTGTTGCGAAAAAAGTCACTTTTTGCCCAAAAAGTATCTCTGAATGACTTGAAATTTTACACAGTAGTAGTCAACGTCGCCCTGAACAAGGATCCGTTGAAAATATTCACATATCTCTTAAGGAATAATTGAAATGAATTTTTTTAAATGAGGAAACGATCCATTTGCCCTGATGCACTTTGCACATGTGGTGGTTGAAAAAGCTTACAGCACCTGGTATTCCCAGGCGGTCTCCCATCCAAGTACTAACCAGGCCCGACCCTGCTTAGCTTCCGAGATCAGACGAGATCGGGCGTGTTCAGGGTGGTATGGCCGTAAGCGGAATAGTAGTCAACAAACACTCTATTTATGCTGATGCACTTTGACAGTGAGCTGACTTTGTTGCGAAAAAAGTCACTTTTTGCCCAAAAAGTATCTCTGAATGACTTGAAATTTTACACAGTAGTAGTCAACGTCGCCCTGAACAAGGATCCGTTGAAAATATTCACATATCTCTTAAGGAATAATTGAAATGAATTTTTTTAAATGAGGAAACGATCCATTTGCCCTGATGCACTTTGCACATGTGGTGGTTGAAAAAGGTTACAGCACCTGGTATTCCCAGGCGGTCTCCCATCCAAGTACTAACCAGGCCCGACCCTGCTTAGCTTCCGAGATCAGACGAGATCGGGCGTGTTCAGGGTGGTATGGCCGTAAGCGGAATAGTAGTCAACAAACACTCTATTTATGCTGATGCACTTTGACAGTGAGCTGACTTTGTTGCGAAAAAAGTCACTTTTTGCCCAAAAAGTATCTCTGAATGACTTGAAATTTTACACAGTAGTAGTCAACGTCGCCCTGAACAAGGATCCGTTGAAAATATTCACATATCTCTTAAGGAATAATTGAAATGAATTTTTTTAAATGAGGAAACGATCCATTTGCCCTGATGCACTTTGCACATGTGGTGGTTGAAAAAGCTTACAGCACCTGGTATTCCCAGGCGGTCTCCCATCCAAGTACTAACCAGGCCCGACCCTGCTTAGCTTCCGAGATCAGACGAGATCGGGCGTGTTCAGGGTGGTATGGCCGTAAGCGGAATAGTAGTCAACAAACACTCTATTTATGCTGATGCACTTTGACAGTGAGCTGACTTTGTTGCGAAAAAAGTCACTTTTTGCCCAAAAAGTATCTCTGAATGACTTGAAATTTTACACAGTAGTAGTCAACGTCGCCCTGAACAAGGATCCGTTGAAAATATTCACATATCTCTTAAGGAATAATTGAAATGAATTTTTTTAAATGAGGAAACGATCCATTTGCCCTGATGCACTTTGCACATGTGGTGGTTGAAAAAGGTTACAGCACCTGGTATTCCCAGGCGGTCTCCCATCCAAGTACTAACCAGGCGCGACCCTGCTTAGCTTCCGAGATCAGACGAGATCGGGCGTGTTCAGGGTGGTATGGCCGTAAGCGGAATAGTAGTCAACAAACACTCTATTTATGCTGATGCACTTTGACAGTGAGCTGACTTTGTTGCGAAAAAAGTCACTTTTTGCCCAAAAAGTATCTCTGAATGACTTGAAATTTTACACAGTAGTAGTCAACGTCGCCCTGAACAAGGATCCGTTGAAAATATTCACATATCTCTTAAGGAATAATTGAAATGAATTTTTTTAAATGAGGAAACGATCCATTTGCCCTGATGCACTTTGCACATGTGGTGGTTGAAAAAGGTTACAGCACCTGGTATTCCCAGGCGGTCTCCCATCCAAGTACTAACCAGGCGCGACCCTGCTTAGCTTCCGAGATCAGACGTGTTCAGGGTGGTATGGCCGTAAGCGGAATAGTAGTCAACAAACACTCTATTTATGCTGATGCACTTTGACAGTGAGCTGACTTTGTTGCGAAAAAAGTCACTTTTTGCCCAAAAAGTATCTCTGAATGACTTGAAATTTTACACAGTAGTAGTCAACGTCGCCCTGAACAAGGATCCGTTGAAAATATTCACATATCTCTTAAGGAATAATTGAAATGAATTTTTTTAAATGAGGAAACGATCCATTTGCCCTGATGCACTTTGCACATGTGGTGGTTGAAAAAGCTTACAGCACCTGGTATTCCCAGGCGGTCTCCCATCCAAGTACTAACCAGGCGCGACCCTGCTTAGCTTCCGAGATCAGACGAGATCGGGCGTGTTCAGGGTGGTATGGCCGTAAGCGGAATAGTAGTCAACAAACACTCTATTTATGCTGATGCACTTTGACAGTGAGCTGACTTTGTTGCGAAAAAAGTCACTTTTTGCCCAAAAAGTATCTCTGAATGACTTGAAATTTTACACAGTAGTAGTCAACGTCGCCCTGAACAAGGATCCGTTGAAAATATTCACATATCTCTTAAGGAATAATTGAAATGAATTTTTTTAAATGAGGAAACGATCCATTTGCCCTGATGCACTTTGCACATGTGGTGGTTGAAAAAGCTTACAGCACCTGGTATTCCCAGGCGGTCTCCCATCCAAGTACTAACCAGGCCCGACCCTGCTTAGCTTCCGAGATCAGACGAGATCGGGCGTGTTCAGGGTGGTATGGCCGTAAGCGGAATAGTAGTCAACAAACACTCTATTTATGCTGATGCACTTTGACAGTGAGCTGACTTTGTTGCGAAAAAAGTCACTTTTTGCCCAAAAAGTATCTCTGAATGACTTGAAATTTTACACAGTAGTAGTCAACGTCGCCCTGAACAAGGATCCGTTGAAAATATTCACATATCTCTTAAGGAATAATTGAAATGAATTTTTTTAAATGAGGAAACGATCCATTTGCCCTAATGCACTTTGCACATGTGGTGGTTGAAAAAGCTTACAGCACCTGGTATTCCCAGGCGGTCTCCCATCCAAGTACTAACCAGGCCCGACCCTGCTTAGCTTCCGAGATCAGACGAGATCGGGCGTGTTCAGGGTGGTATGGCCGTAAGCGGAATAGTAGTCAACAAACACTCTATTTATGCTGATGCACTTTGACAGTGAGCTGACTTTGTTGCGAAAAAAGTCACTTTTTGCCCAAAAAGTATCTCTGAATGACTTGAAATTTTACACAGTAGTAGTCAACGTCGCCCTGAACAAGGATCCGTTGAAAATATTCACATATCTCTTAAGGAATAATTGAAATGAATTTTTTTAAATGAGGAAACGATCCATTTGCCCTGATGCACTTTGCACATGTGGTGGTTGAAAAAGGTTACAGCACCTGGTATTCCCAGGCGGTCTCCCATCCAAGTACTAACCAGGCCCGACCCTGCTTAGCTTCCGAGATCAGACGAGATCGGGCGTGTTCAGGGTGGTATGGCCGTAAGCGGAATAGTAGTCAACAAACACTCTATTTATGCTGATGCACTTTGACAGTGAGCTGACTTTGTTGCGAAAAAAGTCACTTTTTGCCCAAAAAGTATCTCTGAATGACTTGAAATTTTACACAGTAGTAGTCAACGTCGCCCTGAACAAGGATCCGTTGAAAATATTCACATATCTCTTAAGGAATAATTGAAATGAATTTTTTTAAATGAGGAAACGATCCATTTGCCCTGATGCACTTTGCACGTGGTGGTTGAAAAAGGTTACAGCACCTGGTATTCCCAGGCGGTCTCCCATCCAAGTACTAACCAGGCCCGACCCTGCTTAGCTTCCGAGATCAGACGAGATCGGGCGTGTTCAGGGTGGTATGGCCGTAAGCGGAATAGTAGTCAACAAACACTCTATTTATGCTGATGCACTTTGACAGTGAGCTGACTTTGTTGCGAAAAAAGTCACTTTTTGCCCAAAAAGTATCTCTGAATGACTTGAAATTTTACACAGTAGTAGTCAACGTCGCCCTGAACAAGGATCCGTTGAAAATATTCACATATCTCTTAAGGAATAATTGAAATGAATTTTTTTAAATGAGGAAACGATCCATTTGCCCTGATGCACTTTGCACATGTGGTGGTTGAAAAAGCTTACAGCACCTGGTATTCCCAGGCGGTCTCCCATCCAAGTACTAACCAGGCCCGACCCTGCTTAGCTTCCGAGATCAGACGAGATCGGGCGTGTTCAGGGTGGTATGGCCGTAAGCGGAATAGTAGTCAACAAACACTCTATTTATGCTGATGCACTTTGACAGTGAGCTGACTTTGTTGCGAAAAAAGTCACTTTTTGCCCAAAAAGTATCTCTGAATGACTTGAAATTTTACACAGTAGTAGTCAACGTCGCCCTGAACAAGGATCCGTTGAAAATATTCACATATCTCTTAAGGAATAATTGAAATGAATTTTTTTAAATGAGGAAACGATCCATTTGCCCTGATGCACTTTGCACATGTGGTGGTTGAAAAAGGTTACAGCACCTGGTATTCCCAGGCGGTCTCCCATCCAAGTACTAACCAGGCCCGACCCTGCTTAGCTTCCGAGATCAGACGAGATCGGGCGTGTTCAGGGTGGTATGGCCGTAAGCGGAATAGTAGTCAACAAACACTCTATTTATGCTGATGCACTTTGACAGTGAGCTGACTTTGTTGCGAAAAAAGTCACTTTTTGCCCAAAAAGTATCTCTGAATGACTTGAAATTTTACACAGTAGTAGTCAACGTCGCCCTGAACAAGGATCCGTTGAAAATATTCACATATCTCTTAAGGAATAATTGAAATGAATTTTTTTAAATGAGGAAACGATCCATTTGCCCTGATGCACTTTGCACATGTGGTGGTTGAAAAAGGTTACAGCACCTGGTATTCCCAGGCGGTCTCCCATCCAAGTACTAACCAGGCCCGACCCTGCTTAGCTTCCGAGATCAGACGAGATCGGGCGTGTTCAGGGTGGTATGGCCGTAAGCGGAATAGTAGTCAACAAACACTCTATTTATGCTGATGCACTTTGACAGTGAGCTGACTTTGTTGCGAAAAAAGTCACTTTTTGCCCAAAAAGTATCTCTGAATGACTTGAAATTTTACACAGTAGTAGTCAACGTCGCCCTGAACAAGGATCCGTTGAAAATATTCACATATCTCTTAAGGAATAATTGAAATGAATTTTTTTAAATGAGGAAACGATCCATTTGCCCTGATGCACTTTGCACATGTGGTGGTTGAAAAAGCTTACAGCACCTGGTATTCCCAGGCGGTCTCCCATCCAAGTACTAACCAGGCCCGACCCTGCTTAGCTTCCGAGATCAGACGAGATCGGGCGTGTTCAGGGTGGTATGGCCGTAAGCGGAATAGTAGTCAACAAACACTCTATTTATGCTGATGCACTTTGACAGTGAGCTGACTTTGTTGCGAAAAAAGTCACTTTTTGCCCAAAAAGTATCTCTGAATGACTTGAAATTTTACACAGTAGTAGTCAACGTCGCCCTGAACAAGGATCCGTTGAAAATATTCACATATCTCTTAAGGAATAATTGAAATGAATTTTTTTAAATGAGGAAACGATCCATTTGCCCTGATGCACTTTGCACATGTGGTGGTTGAAAAAGGTTACAGCACCTGGTATTCCCAGGCGGTCTCCCATCCAAGTACTAACCAGGCCCGACCCTGCTTAGCTTCCGAGATCAGACGAGATCGGGCGTGTTCAGGGTGGTATGGCCGTAAGCGGAATAGTAGTCAACAAACACTCTATTTATGCTGATGCACTTTGACAGTGAGCTGACTTTGTTGCGAAAAAAGTCACTTTTTGCCCAAAAAGTATCTCTGAATGACTTGAAATTTTACACAGTAGTAGTCAACGTCGCCCTGAACAAGGATCCGTTGAAAATATTCACATATCTCTTAAGGAATAATTGAAATGAATTTTTTTAAATGAGGAAACGATCCATTTGCCCTGATGCACTTTGCACGTGGTGGTTGAAAAAGGTTACAGCACCTGGTATTCCCAGGCGGTCTCCCATCCAAGTACTAACCAGGCCCGACCCTGCTTAGCTTCCGAGATCAGACGAGATCGGGCGTGTTCAGGGTGGTATGGCCGTAAGCGGAATAGTAGTCAACAAACACTCTATTTATGCTGATGCACTTTGACAGTGAGCTGACTTTGTTGCGAAAAAAGTCACTTTTTGCCCAAAAAGTATCTCTGAATGACTTGAAATTTTACACAGTAGTAGTCAACGTCGCCCTGAACAAGGATCCGTTGAAAATATTCACATATCTCTTAAGGAATAATTGAAATGAATTTTTTTAAATGAGGAAACGATCCATTTGCCCTGATGCACTTTGCACGTGGTGGTTGAAAAAGGTTACAGCACCTGGTATTCCCAGGCGGTCTCCCATCCAAGTACTAACCAGGCCCGACCCTGCTTAGCTTCCGAGATCAGACGAGATCGGGCGTGTTCAGGGTGGTATGGCCGTAAGCGGAATAGTAGTCAACAAACACTCTATTTATGCTGATGCACTTTGACAGTGAGCTGACTTTGTTGCGAAAAAAGTCACTTTTTGCCCAAAAAGTATCTCTGAATGACTTGAAATTTTACACAGTAGTAGTCAACGTCGCCCTGAACAAGGATCCGTTGAAAATATTCACATATCTCTTAAGGAATAATTGAAATGAATTTTTTTAAATGAGGAAACGATCCATTTGCCCTGATGCACTTTGCACGTGGTGGTTGAAAAAGGTTACAGCACCTGGTATTCCCAGGCGGTCTCCCATCCAAGTACTAACCAGGCCCGACCCTGCTTAGCTTCCGAGATCAGACGAGATCGGGCGTGTTCAGGGTGGTATGGCCGTAAGCGGAATAGTAGTCAACAAACACTCTATTTATGCTGATGCACTTTGACAGTGAGCTGACTTTGTTGCGAAAAAAGTCACTTTTTGCCCAAAAAGTATCTCTGAATGACTTGAAATTTTACACAGTAGTAGTCAACGTCGCCCTGAACAAGGATCCGTTGAAAATATTCACATATCTCTTAAGGAATAATTGAAATGAATTTTTTTAAATGAGGAAACGATCCATTTGCCCTGATGCACTTTGCACATGTGGTGGTTGAAAAAGCTTACAGCACCTGGTATTCCCAGGCGGTCTCCCATCCAAGTACTAACCAGGCCCGACCCTGCTTAGCTTCCGAGATCAGACGAGATCGGGCGTGTTCAGGGTGGTATGGCCGTAAGCGGAATAGTAGTCAACAAACACTCTATTTATGCTGATGCACTTTGACAGTGAGCTGACTTTGTTGCGAAAAAAGTCACTTTTTGCCCAAAAAGTATCTCTGAATGACTTGAAATTTTACACAGTAGTAGTCAACGTCGCCCTGAACAAGGATCCGTTGAAAATATTCACATATCTCTTAAGGAATAATTGAAATTAATTTTTTTAAATGAGGAAACGATCCATTTGCCCTGATGCACTTTGCACATGTGGTGGTTGAAAAAGCTTACAGCACCTGGTATTCCCAGGCGGTCTCCCATCCAAGTACTAACCAGGCCCGACCCTGCTTAGCTTCCGAGATCAGACGAGATCGGGCGTGTTCAGGGTGGTATGGCCGTAAGCGGAATAGTAGTCAACAAACACTCTATTTATGCTGATGCACTTTGACAGTGAGCTGACTTTGTTGCGAAAAAAGTCACTTTTTGCCCAAAAAGTATCTCTGAATGACTTGAAATTTTACACAGTAGTAGTCAACGTCGCCCTGAACAAGGATCCGTTGAAAATATTCACATATCTCTTAAGGAATAATTGAAATGAATTTTTTTAAATGAGGAAACGATCCATTTGCCCTGATGCACTTTGCACATGTGGTGGTTGAAAAAGCTTACAGCACCTGGTATTCCCAGGCGGTCTCCCATCCAAGTACTAACCAGGCCCGACCCTGCTTAGCTTCCGAGATCAGACGAGATCGGGCGTGTTCAGGGTGGTATGGCCGTAAGCGGAATAGTAGTCAACAAACACTCTATTTATGCTGATGCACTTTGACAGTGAGCTGACTTTGTTGCGAAAAAAGTCACTTTTTGCCCAAAAAGTATCTCTGAATGACTTGAAATTTTACACAGTAGTAGTCAACGTCGCCCTGAACAAGGATCCGTTGAAAATATTCACATATCTCTTAAGGAATAATTGAAATGAATTTTTTTAAATGAGGAAACGATCCATTTGCCCTCATGCACTTTGCACATGTGGTGGTTGAAAAAGCTTACAGCACCTGGTATTCCCAGGCGGTCTCCCATCCAAGTACTAACCAGGCCCGACCCTGCTTAGCTTCCGAGATCAGACGAGATCGGGCGTGTTCAGGGTGGTATGGCCGTAAGCGGAATAGTAGTCAACAAACACTCTATTTATGCTGATGCACTTTGACAGTGAGCTGACTTTGTTGCGAAAAAAGTCACTTTTTGCCCAAAAAGTATCTCTGAATGACTTGAAATTTTACACAGTAGTAGTCAACGTCGCCCTGAACAAGGATCCGTTGAAAATATTCACATATCTCTTAAGGAATAATTGAAATGAATTTTTTTAAATGAGGAAACGATCCATTTGCCCTGATGCACTTTGCACATGTGGTGGTTGAAAAAGCTTACAGCACCTGGTATTCCCAGGCGGTCTCCCATCCAAGTACTAACCAGGCCCGACCCTGCTTAGCTTCCGAGATCAGACGAGATCGGGCGTGTTCAGGGTGGTATGGCCGTAAGCGGAATAGTAGTCAACAAACACTCTATTTATGCTGATGCACTTTGACAGTGAGCTGACTTTGTTGCGAAAAAAGTCACTTTTTGCCCAAAAAGTATCTCTGAATGACTTGAAATTTTACACAGTAGTAGTCAACGTCGCCCTGAACAAGGATCCGTTGAAAATATTCACATATCTCTTAAGGAATAATTGAAATGAATTTTTTTAAATGAGGAAACGATCCATTTGCCCTGATGCACTTTGCACATGTGGTGGTTGAAAAAGCTTACAGCACCTGGTATTCCCAGGCGGTCTCCCATCCAAGTACTAACCAGGCCCGACCCTGCTTAGCTTCCGAGATCAGACGAGATCGGGCGTGTTCAGGGTGGTATGGCCGTAAGCGGAATAGTAGTCAACAAACACTCTATTTATGCTGATGCACTTTGACAGTGAGCTGACTTTGTTGCGAAAAAAGTCACTTTTTGCCCAAAAAGTATCTCTGAATGACTTGAAATTTTACACAGTAGTAGTCAACGTCGCCCTGAACAAGGATCCGTTGAAAATATTCACATATCTCTTAAGGAATAATTGAAATGAATTTTTTTAAATGAGGAAACGATCCATTTGCCCTGATGCACTTTGCACATGTGGTGGTTGAAAAAGGTTACAGCACCTGGTATTCCCAGGCGGTCTCCCATCCAAGTACTAACCAGGCCCGACCCTGCTTAGCTTCCGAGATCAGACGAGATCGGGCGTGTTCAGGGTGGTATGGCCGTAAGCGGAATAGTAGTCAACAAACACTCTATTTATGCTGATGCACTTTGACAGTGAGCTGACTTTGTTGCGGAAAAAGTCACTTTTTGCCCAAAAAGTATCTCTGAATGACTTGAAATTTTACACAGTAGTAGTCAACGTCGCCCTGAACAAGGATCCGTTGAAAATATTCACATATCTCTTAAGGAATAATTGAAATGAATTTTTTTAAATGAGGAAACGATCCATTTGCCCTGATGCACTTTGCACATGTGGTGGTTGAAAAAGGTTACAGCACCTGGTATTCCCAGGCGGTCTCCCATCCAAGTACTAACCAGGCCCGACCCTGCTTAGCTTCCGAGATCAGACGAGATCGGGCGTGTTCAGGGTGGTATGGCCGTAAGCGGAATAGTAGTCAACAAACACTCTATTTATGCTGATGCACTTTGACAGTGAGCTGACTTTGTTGCGAAAAAAGTCACTTTTTGCCCAAAAAGTATCTCTGAATGACTTGAAATTTTACACAGTAGTAGTCAACGTCGCCCTGAACAAGGATCCGTTGAAAATATTCACATATCTCTTAAGGAATAATTGAAATGAATTTTTTTAAATGAGGAAACGATCCATTTGCCCTGATGCACTTTGCACATGTGGTGGTTGAAAAAGGTTACAGCACCTGGTATTCCCAGGCGGTCTCCCATCCAAGTACTAACCAGGCCCGACCCTGCTTAGCTTCCGAGATCAGACGAGATCGGGCGTGTTCAGGGTGGTATGGCCGTAAGCGGAATAGTAGTCAACAAACACTCTATTTATGCTGATGCACTTTGACAGTGAGCTGACTTTGTTGCGAAAAAAGTCACTTTTTGCCCAAAAAGTATCTCTGAATGACTTGAAATTTTACCCAGTAGTAGTCAACGTCGCCCTGAACAAGGATCCGTTGAAAATATTCACATATCTCTTAAGGAATAATTGAAATGAATTTTTTTAAATGAGGAAACGATCCATTTGCCCTGATGCACTTTGCACATGTGGTGGTTGAAAAAGGTTACAGCACCTGGTATTCCCAGGCGGTCTCCCATCCAAGTACTAACCAGGCCCGACCCTGCTTAGCTTCCGAGATCAGACGAGATCGGGCGTGTTCAGGGTGGTATGGCCGTAAGCGGAATAGTAGTCAACAAACACTCTATTTATGCTGATGCACTTTGACAGTGAGCTGACTTTGTTGCGAAAAAAGTCACTTTTTGCCCAAAAAGTATCTCTGAATGACTTGAAATTTTACACAGTAGTAGTCAACGTCGCCCTGAACAAGGATCCGTTGAAAATATTCACATATCTCTTAAGGAATAATTGAAATGAATTTTTTTAAATGAGGAAACGATCCATTTGCCCTGATGCACTTTGCACATGTGGTGGTTGAAAAAGGTTACAGCACCTGGTATTCCCAGGCGGTCTCCCATCCAAGTACTAACCAGGCCCGACCCTGCTTAGCTTCCGAGATCAGACGAGATCGGGCGTGTTCAGGGTGGTATGGCCGTAAGCGGAATAGTAGTCAACAAACACTCTATTTATGCTGATGCACTTTGACAGTGAGCTGACTTTGTTGCGAAAAAAGTCACTTTTTGCCCAAAAAGTATCTCTGAATGACTTGAAATTTTACACAGTAGTAGTCAACGTCGCCCTGAACAAGGATCCGTTGAAAATATTCACATATCTCTTAAGGAATAATTGAAATGAATTTTTTTAAATGAGGAAACGATCCATTTGCCCTGATGCACTTTGCACATGTGGTGGTTGAAAAAGGTTACAGCACCTGGTATTCCCAGGCGGTCTCCCATCCAAGTACTAACCAGGCCCGACCCTGCTTAGCTTCCGAGATCAGACGAGATCGGGCGTGTTCAGGGTGGTATGGCCGTAAGCGGAATAGTAGTCAACAAACACTCTATTTATGCTGATGCACTTTGACAGTGAGCTGACTTTGTTGCGAAAAAAGTCACTTTTTGCCCAAAAAGTATCTCTGAATGACTTGAAATTTTACACAGTAGTAGTCAACGTCGCCCTGAACAAGGATCCGTTGAAAATATTCACATATCTCTTAAGGAATAATTGAAATGAATTTTTTTAAATGAGGAAACGATCCATTTGCCCTGATGCACTTTGCACATGTGGTGGTTGAAAAAGGTTACAGCACCTGGTATTCCCAGGCGGTCTCCCATCCAAGTACTAACCAGGCCCGACCCTGCTTAGCTTCCGAGATCAGACGAGATCGGGCGTGTTCAGGGTGGTATGGCCGTAAGCGGAATAGTAGTCAACAAACACTCTATTTATGCTGATGCACTTTGACAGTGAGCTGACTTTGTTGCGAAAAAAGTCACTTTTTGCCCAAAAAGTATCTCTGAATGACTTGAAATTTTACACAGTAGTAGTCAACGTCGCCCTGAACAAGGATCCGTTGAAAATATTCACATATCTCTTAAGGAATAATTGAAATGAATTTTTTTAAATGAGGAAACGATCCATTTGCCCTGATGCACTTTGCACATGTGGTGGTTGAAAAAGGTTACAGCACCTGGTATTCCCAGGCGGTCTCCCATCCAAGTACTAACCAGGCCCGACCCTGCTTAGCTTCCGAGATCAGACGAGATCGGGCGTGTTCAGGGTGGTATGGCCGTAAGCGGAATAGTAGTCAACAAACACTCTATTTATGCTGATGCACTTTGACAGTGAGCTGACTTTGTTGCGAAAAAAGTCACTTTTTGCCCAAAAAGTATCTCTGAATGACTTGAAATTTTACACAGTAGTAGTCAACGTCGCCCTGAACAAGGATCCGTTGAAAATATTCACATATCTCTTAAGGAATAATTGAAATGAATTTTTTTAAATGAGGAAACGATCCATTTGCCCTGATGCACTTTGCACATGTGGTGGTTGAAAAAGGTTACAGCACCTGGTATTCCCAGGCGGTCTCCCATCCAAGTACTAACCAGGCCCGACCCTGCTTAGCTTCCGAGATCAGACGAGATCGGGCGTGTTCAGGGTGGTATGGCCGTAAGCGGAATAGTAGTCAACAAACACTCTATTTATGCTGATGCACTTTGACAGTGAGCTGACTTTGTTGCGAAAAAAGTCACTTTTTGCCCAAAAAGTATCTCTGAATGACTTGAAATTTTACACAGTAGTAGTCAACGTCGCCCTGAACAAGGATCCGTTGAAAATATTCACATATCTCTTAAGGAATAATTGAAATGAATTTTTTTAAATGAGGAAACGATCCATTTGCCCTGATGCACTTTGCACATGTGGTGGTTGAAAAAGCTTACAGCACCTGGTATTCCCAGGCGGTCTCCCATCCAAGTACTAACCAGGCCCGACCCTGCTTAGCTTCCGAGATCAGACGAGATCAGGCGTGTTCAGGGTGGTATGGCCGTAAGCGGAATAGTAGTCAACAAACACTCTATTTATGCTGATGCACTTTGACAGTGAGCTGACTTTGTTGCGAAAAAAGTCACTTTTTGCCCAAAAAGTATCTCTGAATGACTTGAAATTTTACACAGTAGTAGTCAACGTCGCCCTGAACAAGGATCCGTTGAAAATATTCACATATCTCTTAAGGAATAATTAAAATGAATTTTTTTAAATGAGGAAACGATCCATTTGCCCTGATGCACTTTGCACATGTGGTGGTTGAAAAAGGTTACAGCACCTGGTATTCCCAGGCGGTCTCCCATCCAAGTACTAACCAGGCCCGACCCTGCTTAGCTTCCGAGATCAGACGAGATCGGGCGTGTTCAGGGTGGTATGGCCGTAAGCGGAATAGTAGTCAACAAACACTCTATTTATGCTGATGCACTTTGACAGTGAGCTGACTTTGTTGCGAAAAAAGTCACTTTTTGCCCAAAAAGTATCTCTGAATGACTTGAAATTTTACACAGTAGTAGTCAACGTCGCCCTGAACAAGGATCCGTTGAAAATATTCACATATCTCTTAAGGAATAATTGAAATGAATTTTTTTAAATGAGGAAACGATCCATTTGCCCTGATGCACTTTGCACATGTGGTGGTTGAAAAAGGTTACAGCACCTGGTATTCCCAGGCGGTCTCCCATCCAAGTACTAACCAGGCCCGACCCTGCTTAGCTTCCGAGATCAGACGAGATCGGGCGTGTTCAGGGTGGTATGGCCGTAAGCGGAATAGTAGTCAACAAACACTCTATTTATGCTGATGCACTTTGACAGTGAGCTGACTTTGTTGCGAAAAAAGTCACTTTTTGCCCAAAAAGTATCTCTGAATGACTTGAAATTTTACACAGTAGTAGTCAACGTCGCCCTGAACAAGGATCCGTTGAAAATATTCACATATCTCTTAAGGAATAATTGAAATGAATTTTTTTAAATGAGGAAACGATCCATTTGCCCTGATGCACTTTGCACATGTGGTGGTTGAAAAAGGTTACAGCACCTGGTATTCCCAGGCGGTCTCCCATCCAAGTACTAACCAGGCCCGACCCTGCTTAGCTTCCGAGATCAGACGAGATCGGGCGTGTTCAGGGTGGTATGGCCGTAAGCGGAATAGTAGTCAACAAACACTCTATTTATGCTGATGCACTTTGACAGTGAGCTGACTTTGTTGCGAAAAAAGTCACTTTTTGCCCAAAAAGTATCTCTGAATGACTTGAAATTTTACACAGTAGTAGTCAACGTCGCCCTGAACAAGGATCCGTTGAAAATATTCACATATCTCTTAAGGAATAATTGAAATGAATTTTTTTAAATGAGGAAACGATCCATTTGCCCTGATGCACTTTGCACATGTGGTGGTTGAAAAAGCTTACAGCACCTGGTATTCCCAGGCGGTCTCCCATCCAAGTACTAACCAGGCCCGACCCTGCTTAGCTTCCGAGATCAGACGAGATCGGGCGTGTTCAGGGTGGTATGGCCGTAAGCGGAATAGTAGTCAACAAACACTCTATTTATGCTGATGCACTTTGACAGTGAGCTGACTTTGTTGCGAAAAAAGTCACTTTTTGCCCAAAAAGTATCTCTGAATGACTTGAAATTTTACACAGTAGTAGTCAACGTCGCCCTGAACAAGGATCCGTTGAAAATATTCACATATCTCTTAAGGAATAATTGAAATGAATTTTTTTAAATGAGGAAACGATCCATTTGCCCTGATGCACTTTGCACATGTGGTGGTTGAAAAAGCTTACAGCACCTGGTATTCCCAGGCGGTCTCCCATCCAAGTACTAACCAGGCCCGACCCTGCTTAGCTTCCGAGATCAGACGAGATCGGGCGTGTTCAGGGTGGTATGGCCGTAAGCGGAATAGTAGTCAACAAACACTCTATTTATGCTGATGCACTTTGACAGTGAGCTGACTTTGTTGCGAAAAAAGTCACTTTTTGCCCAAAAAGTATCTCTGAATGACTTGAAATTTTACACAGTAGTAGTCAACGTCGCCCTGAACAAGGATCCGTTGAAAATATTCACATATCTCTTAAGGAATAATTGAAATGAATTTTTTTAAATGAGGAAACGATCCATTTGCCCTGATGCACTTTGCACATGTGGTGGTTGAAAAAGGTTACAGCACCTGGTATTCCCAGGCGGTCTCCCATCCAAGTACTAACCAGGCCCGACCCTGCTTAGCTTCCGAGATCAGACGAGATCGGGCGTGTTCAGGGTGGTATGGCCGTAAGCGGAATAGTAGTCAACAAACACTCTATTTATGCTGATGCACTTTGACAGTGAGCTGACTTTGTTGCGAAAAAAGTCACTTTTTGCCCAAAAAGTATCTCTGAATGACTTGAAATTTTACACAGTAGTAGTCAACGTCGCCCTGAACAAGGATCCGTTGAAAATATTCACATATCTCTTAAGGAATAATTGAAATGAATTTTTTTAAATGAGGAAACGATCCATTTGCCCTGATGCACTTTGCACATGTGGTGGTTGAAAAAGCTTACAGCACCTGGTATTCCCAGGCGGTCTCCCATCCAAGTACTAACCAGGCCCGACCCTGCTTAGCTTCCGAGATCAGACGAGATCGGGCGTGTTCAGGGTGGTATGGCCGTAAGCGGAATAGTAGTCAACAAACACTCTATTTATGCTGATGCACTTTGACAGTGAGCTGACTTTGTTGCGAAAAAAGTCACTTTTTGCCCAAAAAGTATCTCTGAATGACTTGAAATTTTACACAGTAGTAGTCAACGTCGCCCTGAACAAGGATCCGTTGAAAATATTCACATATCTCTTAAGGAATAATTGAAATGAATTTTTTTAAATGAGGAAACGATCCATTTGCCCTGATGCACTTTGCACATGTGGTGGTTGAAAAAGGTTACAGCACCTGGTATTCCCAGGCGGTCTCCCATCCAAGTACTAACCAGGCCCGACCCTGCTTAGCTTCCGAGATCAGACGAGATCGGGCGTGTTCAGGGTGGTATGGCCGTAAGCGGAATAGTAGTCAACAAACACTCTATTTATGCTGATGCACTTTGACAGTGAGCTGACTTTGTTGCGAAAAAAGTCACTTTTTGCCCAAAAAGTATCTCTGAATGACTTGAAATTTTACACAGTAGTAGTCAACGTCGCCCTGAACAAGGATCCGTTGAAAATATTCACATATCTCTTAAGGAATAATTGAAATGAATTTTTTTAAATGAAGAAACGATCCATTTGCCCTGATGCACTTTGCACATGTGGTGGTTGAAAAAGCTTACAGCACCTGGTATTCCCAGGCGGTCTCCCATCCAAGTACTAACCAGGCCCGACCCTGCTTAGCTTCCGAGATCAGACGAGATCGGGCGTGTTCAGGGTGGTATGGCCGTAAGCGGAATAGTAGTCAACAAACACTCTATTTATGCTGATGCACTTTGACAGTGAGCTGACTTTGTTGCGAAAAAAGTCACTTTTTGCCCAAAAAGTATCTCTGAATGACTTGAAATTTTACACAGTAGTAGTCAACGTCGCCCTGAACAAGGATCCGTTGAAAATATTCACATATCTCTTAAGGAATAATTGAAATGAATTTTTTTAAATGAGGAAACGATCCATTTGCCCTGATGCACTTTGCACATGTGGTGGTTGAAAAAGCTTACAGCACCTGGTATTCCCAGGCGGTCTCCCATCCAAGTACTAACCAGGCCCGACCCTGCTTAGCTTCCGAGATCAGACGAGATCGGGCGTGTTCAGGGTGGTATGGCCGTAAGCGGAATAGTAGTCAACAAACACTCTATTTATGCTGATGCACTTTGACAGTGAGCTGACTTTGTTGCGAAAAAAGTCACTTTTTGCCCAAAAAGTATCTCTGAATGACTTGAAATTTTACACAGTAGTAGTCAACGTCGCCCTGAACAAGGATCCGTTGAAAATATTCACATATCTCTTAAGGAATAATTGAAATGAATTTTTTTAAATGAGAAACGATCCATTTGCCCTGATGCACTTTGCACATGTGGTGGTTGAAAAAGTTACAGCACCTGGTATTCCCAGGCGGTCTCCCATCCAAGTACTAACCAGGCCCGACCCTGCTTAGCTTCCGAGATCAGACGAGATCGGGCGTGTTCAGGGTGGTATGGCCGTAAGCGGAATAGTAGTCAACAAACACTCTATTTATGCTGATGCACTTTGACAGTGAGCTGACTTTGTTGCGAAAAAAGTCACTTTTTGCCCAAAAAGTATCTCTGAATGACTTGAAATTTTACACAGTAGTAGTCAACGTCGCCCTGAACAAGGATCCGTTGAAAATATTCACATATCTCTTAAGGAATAATTGAAATGAATTTTTTAAATGAAGAAACGATCCATTTGCCCTGATGCACTTTGCACATGTGGTGGTTGAAAAAGCTTACAGCACCTGGTATTCCCAGGCGGTCTCCCATCCAAGTACTAACCAGGCCCGACCCTGCTTAGCTTCCGAGATCAGACGAGATCGGGCGTGTTCAGGGTGGTATGGCCGTAAGCGGAATAGTAGTCAACAAACACTCTATTTATGCTGATGCACTTTGACAGTGAGCTGACTTTGTTGCGAAAAAAGTCACTTTTTGCCCAAAAAGTATCTCTGAATGACTTGAAATTTTACACAGTAGTAGTCAACGTCGCCCTGAACAAGGATCCGTTGAAAATATTCACATATCTCTTAAGGAATAATTGAAATGAATTTTTTTAAATGAGGAAACGATCCATTTGCCCTGATGCACTTTGCACATGTGGTGGTTGAAAAAGCTTACAGCACCTGGTATTCCCAGGCGGTCTCCCATCCAAGTACTAACCAGGCCCGACCCTGCTTAGCTTCCGAGATCAGACGAGATCGGGCGTGTTCAGGGTGGTATGGCCGTAAGCGGAATAGTAGTCAACAAACACTCTATTTATGCTGATGCACTTTGACAGTGAGCTGACTTTGTTGCGAAAAAAGTCACTTTTTGCCCAAAAAGTATCTCTGAATGACTTGAAATTTTACACAGTAGTAGTCAACGTCGCCCTGAACAAGGATCCGTTGAAAATATTCACATATCTCTTAAGGAATAATTGAAATGAATTTTTTTAAATGAGGAAACGATCCATTTGCCCTGATGCACTTTGCACATGTGGTGGTTGAAAAAGGTTACAGCACCTGGTATTCCCAGGCGGTCTCCCATCCAAGTACTAACCAGGCCCGACCCTGCTTAGCTTCCGAGATCAGACGAGATCGGGCGTGTTCAGGGTGGTATGGCCGTAAGCGGAATAGTAGTCAACAAACACTCTATTTATGCTGATGCACTTTGACAGTGAGCTGACTTTGTTGCGAAAAAAGTCACTTTTTGCCCAAAAAGTATCTCTGAATGACTTGAAATTTTACACAGTAGTAGTCAACGTCGCCCTGAACAAGGATCCGTTGAAAATATTCACATATCTCTTAAGGAATAATTGAAATGAATTTTTTTAAATGAAGAAACGATCCATTTGCCCTGATGCACTTTGCACATGTGGTGGTTGAAAAAGCTTACAGCACCTGGTATTCCCAGGCGGTCTCCCATCCAAGTACTAACCAGGCCCGACCCTGCTTAGCTTCCGAGATCAGACGAGATCGGGCGTGTTCAGGGTGGTATGGCCGTAAGCGGAATAGTAGTCAACAAACACTCTATTTATGCTGATGCACTTTGACAGTGAGCTGACTTTGTTGCGAAAAAAGTCACTTTTTGCCCAAAAAGTATCTCTGAATGACTTGAAATTTTACACAGTAGTAGTCAACGTCGCCCTGAACAAGGATCCGTTGAAAATATTCACATATCTCTTAAGGAATAATTGAAATGAATTTTTTTAAATGAGGAAACGATCCATTTGCCCTGATGCACTTTGCACATGTGGTGGTTGAAAAAGGTTACAGCACCTGGTATTCCCAGGCGGTCTCCCATCCAAGTACTAACCAGGCCCGACCCTGCTTAGCTTCCGAGATCAGACGAGATCGGGCGTGTTCAGGGTGGTATGGCCGTAAGCGGAATAGTAGTCAACAAACACTCTATTTATGCTGATGCACTTTGACAGTGAGCTGACTTTGTTGCGAAAAAGTCACTTTTTGCCCAAAAAGTATCTCTGAATGACTTGAAATTTTACACAGTAGTAGTCAACGTCGCCCTGAACAAGGATCCGTTGAAAATATTCACATATCTCTTAAGGAATAATTGAAATGAATTTTTTTAAATGAGGAAACGATCCATTTGCCCTGATGCACTTTGCACATGTGGTGGTTGAAAAAGCTTACAGCACCTGGTATTCCCAGGCGGTCTCCCATCCAAGTACTAACCAGGCCCGACCCTGCTTAGCTTCCGAGATCAGACGAGATCGGGCGTGTTCAGGGTGGTATGGCCGTAAGCGGAATAGTAGTCAACAAACACTCTATTTATGCTGATGCACTTTGACAGTGAGCTGACTTTGTTGCGAAAAAAGTCACTTTTTGCCCAAAAAGTATCTCTGAATGACTTGAAATTTTACACAGTAGTAGTCAACGTCGCCCTGAACAAGGATCCGTTGAAAATATTCACATATCTCTTAAGGAATAATTGAAATTAATTTTTTAAATGAGGAAACGATCCATTTGCCCTGATGCACTTTGCACATGTGGTGGTTGAAAAAGCTTACAGCACCTGGTATTCCCAGGCGGTCTCCCATCCAAGTACTAACCAGGCCCGACCCTGCTTAGCTTCCGAGATCAGACGAGATCGGGCGTGTTCAGGGTGGTATGGCCGTAAGCGGAATAGTAGTCAACAAACACTCTATTTATGCTGATGCACTTTGACAGTGAGCTGACTTTGTTGCGAAAAAAGTCACTTTTTGCCCAAAAAGTATCTCTGAATGACTTGAAATTTTACACAGTAGTAGTCAACGTCGCCCTGAACAAGGATCCGTTGAAAATATTCACATATCTCTTAAGGAATAATTGAAATGAATTTTTTTAAATGAGGAAACGATCCATTTGCCCTGATGCACTTTGCACATGTGGTGGTTGAAAAAGCTTACAGCACCTGGTATTCCCAGGCGGTCTCCCATCCAAGTACTAACCAGGCCCGACCCTGCTTAGCTTCCGAGATCAGACGAGATCGGGCGTGTTCAGGGTGGTATGGCCGTAAGCGGAATAGTAGTCAACAAACACTCTATTTATGCTGATGCACTTTGACAGTGAGCTGACTTTGTTGCGAAAAAAGTCACTTTTTGCCCAAAAAGTATCTCTGAATGACTTGAAATTTTACACAGTAGTAGTCAACGTCGCCCTGAACAAGGATCCGTTGAAAATATTCACATATCTCTTAAGGAATAATTGAAATGAATTTTTTTAAATGAGGAAACGATCCATTTGCCCTGATGCACTTTGCACATGTGGTGGTTGAAAAAGCTTACAGCACCTGGTATTCCCAGGCGGTCTCCCATCCAAGTACTAACCAGGCCCGACCCTGCTTAGCTTCCGAGATCAGACGAGATCGGGCGTGTTCAGGGTGGTATGGCCGTAAGCGGAATAGTAGTCAACAAACACTCTATTTATGCTGATGCACTTTGACAGTGAGCTGACTTTGTTGCGAAAAAAGTCACTTTTTGCCCAAAAAGTATCTCTGAATGACTTGAAATTTTACACAGTAGTAGTCAACGTCGCCCTGAACAAGGATCCGTTGAAAATATTCACATATCTCTTAAGGAATAATTGAAATGAATTTTTTTAAATGAGGAAACGATCCATTTGCCCTGATGCACTTTGCACATGTGGTGGTTGAAAAAGCTTACAGCACCTGGTATTCCCAGGCGGTCTCCCATCCAAGTACTAACCAGGCCCGACCCTGCTTAGCTTCCGAGATCAGACGAGATCGGGCGTGTTCAGGGTGGTATGGCCGTAAGCGGAATAGTAGTCAACAAACACTCTATTTATGCTGATGCACTTTGACAGTGAGCTGACTTTGTTGCGAAAAAAGTCACTTTTTGCCCAAAAAGTATCTCTGAATGACTTGAAATTTTACACAGTAGTAGTCAACGTCGCCCTGAACAAGGATCCGTTGAAAATATTCACATATCTCTTAAGGAATAATTGAAATTAATTTTTTTAAATGAGGAAACGATCCATTTGCCCTGATGCACTTTGCACATGTGGTGGTTGAAAAAGCTTACAGCACCTGGTATTCCCAGGCGGTCTCCCATCCAAGTACTAACCAGGCCCGACCCTGCTTAGCTTCCGAGATCAGACGAGATCGGGCGTGTTCAGGGTGGTATGGCCGTAAGCGGAATAGTAGTCAACAAACACTCTATTTATGCTGATGCACTTTGACAGTGAGCTGACTTTGTTGCGAAAAAAGTCACTTTTTGCCCAAAAAGTATCTCTGAATGACTTGAAATTTTACACAGTAGTAGTCAACGTCGCCCTGAACAAGGATCCGTTGAAAATATTCACATATCTCTTAAGGAATAATTGAAATGAATTTTTTTAAATGAGGAAACGATCCATTTGCCCTGATGCACTTTGCACATGTGGTGGTTGAAAAAGGTTACAGCACCTGGTATTCCCAGGCGGTCTCCCATCCAAGTACTAACCAGGCCCGACCCTGCTTAGCTTCCGAGATCAGACGAGATCGGGCGTGTTCAGGGTGGTATGGCCGTAAGCGGAATAGTAGTCAACAAACACTCTATTTATGCTGATGCACTTTGACAGTGAGCTGACTTTGTTGCGAAAAAAGTCACTTTTTGCCCAAAAAGTATCTCTGAATGACTTGAAATTTTACACAGTAGTAGTCAACGTCGCCCTGAACAAGGATCCGTTGAAAATATTCACATATCTCTTAAGGAATAATTGAAATGAATTTTTTTAAATGAGGAAACGATCCATTTGCCCTGATGCACTTTGCACATGTGGTGGTTGAAAAAGGTTACAGCACCTGGTATTCCCAGGCGGTCTCCCATCCAAGTACTAACCAGGCCCGACCCTGCTTAGCTTCCGAGATCAGACGAGATCGGGCGTGTTCAGGGTGGTATGGCCGTAAGCGGAATAGTAGTCAACAAACACTCTATTTATGCTGATGCACTTTGACAGTGAGCTGACTTTGTTGCGAAAAAAGTCACTTTTTGCCCAAAAAGTATCTCTGAATGACTTGAAATTTTACACAGTAGTAGTCAACGTCGCCCTGAACAAGGATCCGTTGAAAATATTCACATATCTCTTAAGGAATAATTGAAATGAATTTTTTTAAATGAGGAAACGATCCATTTGCCCTGATGCACTTTGCACATGTGGTGGTTGAAAAAGGTTACAGCACCTGGTATTCCCAGGCGGTCTCCCATCCAAGTACTAACCAGGCCCGACCCTGCTTAGCTTCCGAGATCAGACGAGATCGGGCGTGTTCAGGGTGGTATGGCCGTAAGCGGAATAGTAGTCAACAAACACTCTATTTATGCTGATGCACTTTGACAGTGAGCTGACTTTGTTGCGAAAAAAGTCACTTTTTGCCCAAAAAGTATCTCTGAATGACTTGAAATTTTACACAGTAGTAGTCAACGTCGCCCTGAACAAGGATCCGTTGAAAATATTCACATATCTCTTAAGGAATAATTGAAATGAATTTTTTTAAATGAGGAAACGATCCATTTGCCCTGATGCACTTTGCACATGTGGTGGTTGAAAAAGGTTACAGCACCTGGTATTCCCAGGCGGTCTCCCATCCAAGTACTAACCAGGCCCGACCCTGCTTAGCTTCCGAGATCAGACGAGATCGGGCGTGTTCAGGGTG
Organism: Microchirus variegatus; assembly: GCF_963457635.1. NCBI lineage: Eukaryota > Metazoa > Chordata > Actinopteri > Pleuronectiformes > Soleidae > Microchirus > Microchirus variegatus. Next base: position 664,834 of record NC_139824.1, read on the forward strand.
GTATGGCCGTAAGCGGAATAGTAGTCAACAAACACTCTATTTATGCTGATGCACTTTGACAGTGAGCTGACTTTGTTGCGAAAAAAGTCACTTTTTGCCCAAAAAGTATCTCTGAATGACTTGAAATTTTACACAGTAGTAGTCAACGTCGCCCTGAACAAGGATCCGTTGAAAATATTCACATATCTCTTAAGGAATAATTGAAATGAATTTTTTTAAATGAGGAAACGATCCATTTGCCCTGATGCACTTTGCACAGGTGGTGGTTGAAAAAGCTTACAGCACCTGGTATTCCCAGGCGGTCTCCCATCCAAGTACTAACCAGGCCCGACCCTGCTTAGCTTCCGAGATCAGACGAGATCGGGCGTGTTCAGGGTGGTATGGCCGTAAGCGGAATAGTAGTCAACAAACACTCTATTTATGCTGATGCACTTTGACAGTGAGCTGACTTTGTTGCGAAAAAAGTCACTTTTTGCCCAAAAAGTATCTCTGAATGACTTGAAATTTTACACAGTAGTAGTCAACGTCGCCCTGAACAAGGATCCGTTGAAAATATTCACATATCTCTTAAGGAATAATTGAAATGAATTTTTTAAATGAGGAAACGATCCATTTGCCCTGATGCACTTTGCACATGTGGTGGTTGAAAAAGCTTACAGCACCTGGTATTCCCAGGCGGTCTCCCATCCAAGTACTAACCAGGCCCGACCCTGCTTAGCTTCCGAGATCAGACGAGATCGGGCGTGTTCAGGGTGGTATGGCCGTAAGCGGAATAGTAGTCAACAAACACTCTATTTATGCTGATGCACTTTGACAGTGAGCTGACTTTGTTGCGAAAAAAGTCACTTTTTGCCCAAAAAGTATCTCTGAATGACTTGAAATTTTACACAGTAGTAGTCAACGTCGCCCTGAACAAGGATCCGTTGAAAATATTCACATATCTCTTAAGGAATAATTGAAATGAATTTTTTTAAATGAGGAAACGATCCATTTGCCCTGATGCACTTTGCACATGTGGTGGTTGAAAAAGCTTACAGCACCTGGTATTCCCAGGCGGTCTCCCATCCAAGTACTAACCAGGCCCGACCCTGCTTAGCTTCCGAGATCAGACGAGATCGGGCGTGTTCAGGGTGGTATGGCCGTAAGCGGAATAGTAGTCAACAAACACTCTATTTATGCTGATGCACTTTGACAGTGAGCTGACTTTGTTGCGAAAAAAGTCACTTTTTGCCCAAAAAGTATCTCTGAATGACTTGAAATTTTACACAGTAGTAGTCAACGTCGCCCTGAACAAGGATCCGTTGAAAATATTCACATATCTCTTAAGGAATAATTGAAATTAATTTTTTTAAATGAGGAAACGATCCATTTGCCCTGATGCACTTTGCACATGTGGTGGTTGAAAAAGGTTACAGCACCTGGTATTCCCAGGCGGTCTCCCATCCAAGTACTAACCAGGCCCGACCCTGCTTAGCTTCCGAGATCAGACGAGATCGGGCGTGTTCAGGGTGGTATGGCCGTAAGCGGAATAGTAGTCAACAAACACTCTATTTATGCTGATGCACTTTGACAGTGAGCTGACTTTGTTGCGAAAAAAGTCACTTTTTGCCCAAAAAGTATCTCTGAATGACTTGAAATTTTACACAGTAGTAGTCAACGTCGCCCTGAACAAGGATCCGTTGAAAATATTCACATATCTCTTAAGGAATAATTGAAATGAATTTTTTTAAATGAGGAAACGATCCATTTGCCCTGATGCACTTTGCACATGTGGTGGTTGAAAAAGGTTACAGCACCTGGTATTCCCAGGCGGTCTCCCATCCAAGTACTAACCAGGCCCGACCCTGCTTAGCTTCCGAGATCAGACGAGATCGGGCGTGTTCAGGGTGGTATGGCCGTAAGCGGAATAGTAGTCAACAAACACTCTATTTATGCTGATGCACTTTGACAGTGAGCTGACTTTGTTGCGAAAAAAGTCACTTTTTGCCCAAAAAGTATCTCTGAATGACTTGAAATTTTACACAGTAGTAGTCAACGTCGCCCTGAACAAGGATCCGTTGAAAATATTCACATATCTCTTAAGGAATAATTGAAATGAATTTTTTTAAATGAGGAAACGATCCATTTGCCCTGATGCACTTTGCACAGGTGGTGGTTGAAAAAGCTTACAGCACCTGGTATTCCCAGGCGGTCTCCCATCCAAGTACTAACCAGGCCCGACCCTGCTTAGCTTCCGAGATCAGACGAGATCGGGCGTGTTCAGGGTGGTATGGCCGTAAGCGGAATAGTAGTCAACAAACACTCTATTTATGCTGATGCACTTTGACAGTGAGCTGACTTTGTTGCGAAAAAAGTCACTTTTTGCCCAAAAAGTATCTCTGAATGACTTGAAATTTTACACAGTAGTAGTCAACGTCGCCCTGAACAAGGATCCGTTGAAAATATTCACATATCTCTTAAGGAATAATTGAAATGAATTTTTTTAAATGAGGAAACGATCCATTTGCCCTGATGCACTTTGCACATGTGGTGGTTGAAAAAGCTTACAGCACCTGGTATTCCCAGGCGGTCTCCCATCCAAGTACTAACCAGGCCCGACCCTGCTTAGCTTCCGAGATCAGACGAGATCGGGCGTGTTCAGGGTGGTATGGCCGTAAGCGGAATAGTAGTCAACAAACACTCTATTTATGCTGATGCACTTTGACAGTGAGCTGACTTTGTTGCGAAAAAAGTCACTTTTTGCCCAAAAAGTATCTCTGAATGACTTGAAATTTTACACAGTAGTAGTCAACGTCGCCCTGAACAAGGATCCGTTGAAAATATTCACATATCTCTTAAGGAATAATTGAAATGAATTTTTTTAAATGAGGAAACGATCCATTTGCCCTGATGCACTTTGCACATGTGGTGGTTGAAAAAGCTTACAGCACCTGGTATTCCCAGGCGGTCTCCCATCCAAGTACTAACCAGGCCCGACCCTGCTTAGCTTCCGAGATCAGACGAGATCGGGCGTGTTCAGGGTGGTATGGCCGTAAGCGGAATAGTAGTCAACAAACACTCTATTTATGCTGATGCACTTTGACAGTGAGCTGACTTTGTTGCGAAAAAAGTCACTTTTTGCCCAAAAAGTATCTCTGAATGACTTGAAATTTTACACAGTAGTAGTCAACGTCGCCCTGAACAAGGATCCGTTGAAAATATTCACATATCTCCTAAGGAATAATTGAAATGAATTTTTTTAAATGAGGAAACGATCCATTTGCCCTGATGCACTTTGCACATGTGGTGGTTGAAAAAGCTTACAGCACCTGGTATTCCCAGGCGGTCTCCCATCCAAGTACTAACCAGGCCCGACCCTGCTTAGCTTCCGAGATCAGACGAGATCGGGCGTGTTCAGGGTGGTATGGCCGTAAGCGGAATAGTAGTCAACAAACACTCTATTTATGCTGATGCACTTTGACAGTGAGCTGACTTTGTTGCGAAAAAAGTCACTTTTTGCCCAAAAAGTATCTCTGAATGACTTGAAATTTTACACAGTAGTAGTCAACGTCGCCCTGAACAAGGATCCGTTGAAAATATTCACATATCTCTTAAGGAATAATTGAAATGAATTTTTTTAAATGAGGAAACGATCCATTTGCCCTGATGCACTTTGCACATGTGGTGGTTGAAAAAGCTTACAGCACCTGGTATTCCCAGGCGGTCTCCCATCCAAGTACTAACCAGGCCCGACCCTGCTTAGCTTCCGAGATCAGACGAGATCGGGCGTGTTCAGGGTGGTATGGCCGTAAGCGGAATAGTAGTCAACAAACACTCTATTTATGCTGATGCACTTTGACAGTGAGCTGACTTGTTGCGAAAAAAGTCACTTTTTGCCCAAAAAGTATCTCTGAATGACTTGAAATTTTACACAGTAGTAGTCAACGTCGCCCTGAACAAGGATCCGTTGAAAATATTCACATATCTCTTAAGGAATAATTGAAATGAATTTTTTTAAATGAGGAAACGATCCATTTGCCCTGATGCACTTTGCACATGTGGTGGTTGAAAAAGCTTACAGCACCTGGTATTCCCAGGCGGTCTCCCATCCAAGTACTAACCAGGCCCGACCCTGCTTAGCTTCCGAGATCAGACGAGATCGGGCGTGTTCAGGGTGGTATGGCCGTAAGCGGAATAGTAGTCAACAAACACTCTATTTATGCTGATGCACTTTGACAGTGAGCTGACTTGTTGCGAAAAAAGTCACTTTTTGCCCAAAAAGTATCTCTGAATGACTTGAAATTTTACACAGTAGTAGTCAACGTCGCCCTGAACAAGGATCCGTTGAAAATATTCACATATCTCTTAAGGAATAATTGAAATGAATTTTTTTAAATGAGGAAACGATCCATTTGCCCTGATGCACTTTGCACATGTGGTGGTTGAAAAAGCTTACAGCACCTGGTATTCCCAGGCGGTCTCCCATCCAAGTACTAACCAGGCCCGACCCTGCTTAGCTTCCGAGATCAGACGAGATCGGGCGTGTTCAGGGTGGTATGGCCGTAAGCGGAATAGTAGTCAACAAACACTCTATTTATGCTGATGCACTTTGACAGTGAGCTGACTTTGTTGCGAAAAAAGTCACTTTTTGCCCAAAAAGTATCTCTGAATGACTTGAAATTTTACACAGTAGTAGTCAACGTCGCCCTGAACAAGGATCCGTTGAAAATATTCACATATCTCTTAAGGAATAATTGAAATGAATTTTTTTAAATGAGGAAACGATCCATTTGCCCTGATGCACTTTGCACATGTGGTGGTTGAAAAAGCTTACAGCACCTGGTATTCCCAGGCGGTCTCCCATCCAAGTACTAACCAGGCCCGACCCTGCTTAGCTTCCGAGATCAGACGAGATCGGGCGTGTTCAGGGTGGTATGGCCGTAAGCGGAATAGTAGTCAACAAACACTCTATTTATGCTGATGCACTTTGACAGTGAGCTGACTTTGTTGCGAAAAAAGTCACTTTTTGCCCAAAAAGTATCTCTGAATGACTTGAAATTTTACACAGTAGTAGTCAACGTCGCCCTGAACAAGGATCCGTTGAAAATATTCACATATCTCTTAAGGAATAATTGAAATGAATTTTTTTAAATGAGGAAACGATCCATTTGCCCTGATGCACTTTGCACATGTGGTGGTTGAAAAAGCTTACAGCACCTGGTATTCCCAGGCGGTCTCCCATCCAAGTACTAACCAGGCCCGACCCTGCTTAGCTTCCGAGATCAGACGAGATCGGGCGTGTTCAGGGTGGTATGGCCGTAAGCGGAATAGTAGTCAACAAACACTCTATTTATGCTGATGCACTTTGACAGTGAGCTGACTTTGTTGCGAAAAAAGTCACTTTTTGCCCAAAAAGTATCTCTGAATGACTTGAAATTTTACACAGTAGTAGTCAACGTCGCCCTGAACAAGGATCCGTTGAAAATATTCACATATCTCTTAAGGAATAATTGAAATGAATTTTTTTAAATGAGGAAACGATCCATTTGCCCTGATGCACTTTGCACATGTGGTGGTTGAAAAAGCTTACAGCACCTGGTATTCCCAGGCGGTCTCCCATCCAAGTACTAACCAGGCCCGACCCTGCTTAGCTTCCGAGATCAGACGAGATCGGGCGTGTTCAGGGTGGTATGGCCGTAAGCGGAATAGTAGTCAACAAACACTCTATTTATGCTGATGCACTTTGACAGTGAGCTGACTTTGTTGCGAAAAAAGTCACTTTTTGCCCAAAAAGTATCTCTGAATGACTTGAAATTTTACACAGTAGTAGTCAACGTCGCCCTGAACAAGGATCCGTTGAAAATATTCACATATCTCTTAAGGAATAATTGAAATGAATTTTTTTAAATGAGGAAACGATCCATTTGCCCTGATGCACTTTGCACATGTGGTGGTTGAAAAAGCTTACAGCACCTGGTATTCCCAGGCGGTCTCCCATCCAAGTACTAACCAGGCCCGACCCTGCTTAGCTTCCGAGATCAGACGAGATCGGGCGTGTTCAGGGTGGTATGGCCGTAAGCGGAATAGTAGTCAACAAACACTCTATTTATGCTGATGCACTTTGACAGTGAGCTGACTTTGTTGCGAAAAAAGTCACTTTTTGCCCAAAAAGTATCTCTGAATGACTTGAAATTTTACACAGTAGTAGTCAACGTCGCCCTGAACAAGGATCCGTTGAAAATATTCACATATCTCTTAAGGAATAATTGAAATGAATTTTTTTAAATGAGGAAACGATCCATTTGCCCTGATGCACTTTGCACATGTGGTGGTTGAAAAAGGTTACAGCACCTGGTATTCCCAGGCGGTCTCCCATCCAAGTACTAACCAGGCCCGACCCTGCTTAGCTTCCGAGATCAGACGAGATCGGGCGTGTTCAGGGTGGTATGGCCGTAAGCGGAATAGTAGTCAACAAACACTCTATTTATGCTGATGCACTTTGACAGTGAGCTGACTTTGTTGCGAAAAAAGTCACTTTTTGCCCAAAAAGTATCTCTGAATGACTTGAAATTTTACACAGTAGTAGTCAACGTCGCCCTGAACAAGGATCCGTTGAAAATATTCACATATCTCTTAAGGAATAATTGAAATGAATTTTTTTAAATGAGGAAACGATCCATTTGCCCTGATGCACTTTGCACATGTGGTGGTTGAAAAAGGTTACAGCACCTGGTATTCCCAGGCGGTCTCCCATCCAAGTACTAACCAGGCCCGACCCTGCTTAGCTTCCGAGATCAGACGAGATCGGGCGTGTTCAGGGTGGTATGGCCGTAAGCGGAATAGTAGTCAACAAACACTCTATTTATGCTGATGCACTTTGACAGTGAGCTGACTTTGTTGCGAAAAAAGTCACTTTTTGCCCAAAAAGTATCTCTGAATGACTTGAAATTTTACACAGTAGTAGTCAACGTCGCCCTGAACAAGGATCCGTTGAAAATATTCACATATCTCTTAAGGAATAATTGAAATGAATTTTTTTAAATGAGGAAACGATCCATTTGCCCTGATGCACTTTGCACAGGTGGTGGTTGAAAAAGCTTACAGCACCTGGTATTCCCAGGCGGTCTCCCATCCAAGTACTAACCAGGCCCGACCCTGCTTAGCTTCCGAGATCAGACGAGATCGGGCGTGTTCAGGGTGGTATGGCCGTAAGCGGAATAGTAGTCAACAAACACTCTATTTATGCTGATGCACTTTGACAGTGAGCTGACTTTGTTGCGAAAAAAGTCACTTTTTGCCCAAAAAGTATCTCTGAATGACTTGAAATTTTACACAGTAGTAGTCAACGTCGCCCTGAACAAGGATCCGTTGAAAATATTCACATATCTCTTAAGGAATAATTGAAATGAATTTTTTTAAATGAGGAAACGATCCATTTGCCCTGATGCACTTTGCACATGTGGTGGTTGAAAAAGCTTACAGCACCTGGTATTCCCAGGCGGTCTCCCATCCAAGTACTAACCAGGCCCGACCCTGCTTAGCTTCCGAGATCAGACGAGATCGGGCGTGTTCAGGGTGGTATGGCCGTAAGCGGAATAGTAGTCAACAAACACTCTATTTATGCTGATGCACTTTGACAGTGAGCTGACTTTGTTGCGAAAAAAGTCACTTTTTGCCCAAAAAGTATCTCTGAATGACTTGAAATTTTACACAGTAGTAGTCAACGTCGCCCTGAACAAGGATCCGTTGAAAATATTCACATATCTCTTAAGGAATAATTGAAATGAATTTTTTTAAATGAGGAAACGATCCATTTGCCCTGATGCACTTTGCACAGGTGGTGGTTGAAAAAGCTTACAGCACCTGGTATTCCCAGGCGGTCTCCCATCCAAGTACTAACCAGGCCCGACCCTGCTTAGCTTCCGAGATCAGACGAGATCGGGCGTGTTCAGGGTGGTATGGCCGTAAGCGGAATAGTAGTCAACAAACACTCTATTTATGCTGATGCACTTTGACAGTGAGCTGACTTTGTTGCGAAAAAAGTCACTTTTTGCCCAAAAAGTATCTCTGAATGACTTGAAATTTTACACAGTAGTAGTCAACGTCGCCCTGAACAAGGATCCGTTGAAAATATTCACATATCTCTTAAGGAATAATTGAAATGAATTTTTTTAAATGAGGAAACGATCCATTTGCCCTGATGCACTTTGCACATGTGGTGGTTGAAAAAGCTTACAGCACCTGGTATTCCCAGGCGGTCTCCCATCCAAGTACTAACCAGGCCCGACCCTGCTTAGCTTCCGAGATCAGACGAGATCGGGCGTGTTCAGGGTGGTATGGCCGTAAGCGGAATAGTAGTCAACAAACACTCTATTTATGCTGATGCACTTTGACAGTGAGCTGACTTTGTTGCGAAAAAAGTCACTTTTTGCCCAAAAAGTATCTCTGAATGACTTGAAATTTTACACAGTAGTAGTCAACGTCGCCCTGAACAAGGATCCGTTGAAAATATTCACATATCTCTTAAGGAATAATTGAAATGAATTTTTTTAAATGAGGAAACGATCCATTTGCCCTGATGCACTTTGCACATGTGGTGGTTGAAAAAGCTTACAGCACCTGGTATTCCCAGGCGGTCTCCCATCCAAGTACTAACCAGGCCCGACCCTGCTTAGCTTCCGAGATCAGACGAGATCGGGCGTGTTCAGGGTGGTATGGCCGTAAGCGGAATAGTAGTCAACAAACACTCTATTTATGCTGATGCACTTTGACAGTGAGCTGACTTTGTTGCGAAAAAAGTCACTTTTTGCCCAAAAAGTATCTCTGAATGACTTGAAATTTTACACAGTAGTAGTCAACGTCGCCCTGAACAAGGATCCGTTGAAAATATTCACATATCTCCTAAGGAATAATTGAAATGAATTTTTTTAAATGAGGAAACGATCCATTTGCCCTGATGCACTTTGCACATGTGGTGGTTGAAAAAGCTTACAGCACCTGGTATTCCCAGGCGGTCTCCCATCCAAGTACTAACCAGGCCCGACCCTGCTTAGCTTCCGAGATCAGACGAGATCGGGCGTGTTCAGGGTGGTATGGCCGTAAGCGGAATAGTAGTCAACAAACACTCTATTTATGCTGATGCACTTTGACAGTGAGCTGACTTTGTTGCGAAAAAAGTCACTTTTTGCCCAAAAAGTATCTCTGAATGACTTGAAATTTTACACAGTAGTAGTCAACGTCGCCCTGAACAAGGATCCGTTGAAAATATTCACATATCTCTTAAGGAATAATTGAAATGAATTTTTTTAAATGAGGAAACGATCCATTTGCCCTGATGCACTTTGCACATGTGGTGGTTGAAAAAGCTTACAGCACCTGGTATTCCCAGGCGGTCTCCCATCCAAGTACTAACCAGGCCCGACCCTGCTTAGCTTCCGAGATCAGACGAGATCGGGCGTGTTCAGGGTGGTATGGCCGTAAGCGGAATAGTAGTCAACAAACACTCTATTTATGCTGATGCACTTTGACAGTGAGCTGACTTTGTTGCGAAAAAAGTCACTTTTTGCCCAAAAAGTATCTCTGAATGACTTGAAATTTTACACAGTAGTAGTCAACGTCGCCCTGAACAAGGATCCGTTGAAAATATTCACATATCTCTTAAGGAATAATTGAAATGAATTTTTTTAAATGAGGAAACGATCCATTTGCCCTGATGCACTTTGCACATGTGGTGGTTGAAAAAGCTTACAGCACCTGGTATTCCCAGGCGGTCTCCCATCCAAGTACTAACCAGGCCCGACCCTGCTTAGCTTCCGAGATCAGACGAGATCGGGCGTGTTCAGGGTGGTATGGCCGTAAGCGGAATAGTAGTCAACAAACACTCTATTTATGCTGATGCACTTTGACAGTGAGCTGACTTTGTTGCGAAAAAAGTCACTTTTTGCCCAAAAAGTATCTCTGAATGACTTGAAATTTTACACAGTAGTAGTCAACGTCGCCCTGAACAAGGATCCGTTGAAAATATTCACATATCTCTTAAGGAATAATTGAAATGAATTTTTTTAAATGAGGAAACGATCCATTTGCCCTGATGCACTTTGCACATGTGGTGGTTGAAAAAGCTTACAGCACCTGGTATTCCCAGGCGGTCTCCCATCCAAGTACTAACCAGGCCCGACCCTGCTTAGCTTCCGAGATCAGACGAGATCGGGCGTGTTCAGGGTGGTATGGCCGTAAGCGGAATAGTAGTCAACAAACACTCTATTTATGCTGATGCACTTTGACAGTGAGCTGACTTTGTTGCGAAAAAAGTCACTTTTTGCCCAAAAAGTATCTCTGAATGACTTGAAATTTTACACAGTAGTAGTCAACGTCGCCCTGAACAAGGATCCGTTGAAAATATTCACATATCTCCTAAGGAATAATTGAAATGAATTTTTTTAAATGAGGAAACGATCCATTTGCCCTGATGCACTTTGCACATGTGGTGGTTGAAAAAGCTTACAGCACCTGGTATTCCCAGGCGGTCTCCCATCCAAGTACTAACCAGGCCCGACCCTGCTTAGCTTCCGAGATCAGACGAGATCGGGCGTGTTCAGGGTGGTATGGCCGTAAGCGGAATAGTAGTCAACAAACACTCTATTTATGCTGATGCACTTTGACAGTGAGCTGACTTTGTTGCGAAAAAAGTCACTTTTTGCCCAAAAAGTATCTCTGAATGACTTGAAATTTTACACAGTAGTAGTCAACGTCGCCCTGAACAAGGATCCGTTGAAAATATTCACATATCTCTTAAGGAATAATTGAAATGAATTTTTTTAAATGAGGAAACGATCCATTTGCCCTGATGCACTTTGCACATGTGGTGGTTGAAAAAGCTTACAGCACCTGGTATTCCCAGGCGGTCTCCCATCCAAGTACTAACCAGGCCCGACCCTGCTTAGCTTCCGAGATCAGACGAGATCGGGCGTGTTCAGGGTGGTATGGCCGTAAGCGGAATAGTAGTCAACAAACACTCTATTTATGCTGATGCACTTTGACAGTGAGCTGACTTTGTTGCGAAAAAAGTCACTTTTTGCCCAAAAAGTATCTCTGAATGACTTGAAATTTTACACAGTAGTAGTCAACGTCGCCCTGAACAAGGATCCGTTGAAAATATTCACATATCTCTTAAGGAATAATTGAAATGAATTTTTTTAAATGAAGAAACGATCCATTTGCCCTGATGCACTTTGCACATGTGGTGGTTGAAAAAGCTTACAGCACCTGGTATTCCCAGGCGGTCTCCCATCCAAGTACTAACCAGGCCCGACCCTGCTTAGCTTCCGAGATCAGACGAGATCGGGCGTGTTCAGGGTGGTATGGCCGTAAGCGGAATAGTAGTCAACAAACACTCTATTTATGCTGATGCACTTTGACAGTGAGCTGACTTTGTTGCGAAAAAAGTCACTTTTTGCCCAAAAAGTATCTCTGAATGACTTGAAATTTTACACAGTAGTAGTCAACGTCGCCCTGAACAAGGATCCGTTGAAAATATTCACATATCTCTTAAGGAATAATTGAAATGAATTTTTTTAAATGAGGAAACGATCCATTTGCCCTGATGCACTTTGCACATGTGGTGGTTGAAAAAGGTTACAGCACCTGGTATTCCCAGGCGGTCTCCCATCCAAGTACTAACCAGGCCCGACCCTGCTTAGCTTCCGAGATCAGACGAGATCGGGCGTGTTCAGGGTGGTATGGCCGTAAGCGGAATAGTAGTCAACAAACACTCTATTTATGCTGATGCACTTTGACAGTGAGCTGACTTTGTTGCGAAAAAAGTCACTTTTTGCCCAAAAAGTATCTCTGAATGACTTGAAATTTTACACAGTAGTAGTCAACGTCGCCCTGAACAAGGATCCGTTGAAAATATTCACATATCTCTTAAGGAATAATTGAAATGAATTTTTTTAAATGAGGAAACGATCCATTTGCCCTGATGCACTTTGCACATGTGGTGGTTGAAAAAGCTTACAGCACCTGGTATTCCCAGGCGGTCTCCCATCCAAGTACTAACCAGGCCCGACCCTGCTTAGCTTCCGAGATCAGACGAGATCGGGCGTGTTCAGGGTGGTATGGCCGTAAGCGGAATAGTAGTCAACAAACACTCTATTTATGCTGATGCACTTTGACAGTGAGCTGACTTTGTTGCGAAAAAAGTCACTTTTTGCCCAAAAAGTATCTCTGAATGACTTGAAATTTTACACAGTAGTAGTCAACGTCGCCCTGAACAAGGATCCGTTGAAAATATTCACATATCTCTTAAGGAATAATTGAAATGAATTTTTTTAAATGAGGAAACGATCCATTTGCCCTGATGCACTTTGCACATGTGGTGGTTGAAAAAGCTTACAGCACCTGGTATTCCCAGGCGGTCTCCCATCCAAGTACTAACCAGGCCCGACCCTGCTTAGCTTCCGAGATCAGACGAGATCGGGCGTGTTCAGGGTGGTATGGCCGTAAGCGGAATAGTAGTCAACAAACACTCTATTTATGCTGATGCACTTTGACAGTGAGCTGACTTTGTTGCGAAAAAAGTCACTTTTTGCCCAAAAAGTATCTCTGAATGACTTGAAATTTTACACAGTAGTAGTCAACGTCGCCCTGAACAAGGATCCGTTGAAAATATTCACATATCTCTTAAGGAATAATTGAAATGAATTTTTTTAAATGAGGAAACGATCCATTTGCCCTGATGCACTTTGCACATGTGGTGGTTGAAAAAGCTTACAGCACCTGGTATTCCCAGGCGGTCTCCCATCCAAGTACTAACCAGGCCCGACCCTGCTTAGCTTCCGAGATCAGACGAGATCGGGCGTGTTCAGGGTGGTATGGCCGTAAGCGGAATAGTAGTCAACAAACACTCTATTTATGCTGATGCACTTTGACAGTGAGCTGACTTTGTTGCGAAAAAAGTCACTTTTTGCCCAAAAAGTATCTCTGAATGACTTGAAATTTTACACAGTAGTAGTCAACGTCGCCCTGAACAAGGATCCGTTGAAAATATTCACATATCTCTTAAGGAATAATTGAAATGAATTTTTTTAAATGAGGAAACGATCCATTTGCCCTGATGCACTTTGCACATGTGGTGGTTGAAAAAGCTAACAGCACCTGGTATTCCCAGGCGGTCTCCCATCCAAGTACTAACCAGGCCCGACCCTGCTTAGCTTCCGAGATCAGACGAGATCGGGCGTGTTCAGGGTGGTATGGCCGTAAGCGGAATAGTAGTCAACAAACACTCTATTTATGCTGATGCACTTTGACAGTGAGCTGACTTTGTTGCGAAAAAAGTCACTTTTTGCCCAAAAAGTATCTCTGAATGACTTGAAATTTTACACAGTAGTAGTCAACGTCGCCCTGAACAAGGATCCGTTGAAAATATTCACATATCTCTTAAGGAATAATTGAAATGAATTTTTTTAAATGAGGAAACGATCCATTTGCCCTGATGCACTTTGCACATGTGGTGGTTGAAAAAGGTTACAGCACCTGGTATTCCCAGGCGGTCTCCCATCCAAGTACTAACCAGGCCCGACCCTGCTTAGCTTCCGAGATCAGACGAGATCGGGCGTGTTCAGGGTGGTATGGCCGTAAGCGGAATAGTAGTCAACAAACACTCTATTTATGCTGATGCACTTTGACAGTGAGCTGACTTTGTTGCGAAAAAAGTCACTTTTTGCCCAAAAAGTATCTCTGAATGACTTGAAATTTTACACAGTAGTAGTCAACGTCGCCCTGAACAAGGATCCGTTGAAAATATTCACATATCTCTTAAGGAATAATTGAAATGAATTTTTTTAAATGAGGAAACGATCCATTTGCCCTGATGCACTTTGCACATGTGGTGGTTGAAAAAGCTTACAGCACCTGGTATTCCCAGGCGGTCTCCCATCCAAGTACTAACCAGGCCCGACCCTGCTTAGCTTCCGAGATCAGACGAGATCGGGCGTGTTCAGGGTGGTATGGCCGTAAGCGGAATAGTAGTCAACAAACACTCTATTTATGCTGATGCACTTTGACAGTGAGCTGACTTTGTTGCGAAAAAAGTCACTTTTTGCCCAAAAAGTATCTCTGAATGACTTGAAATTTTACACAGTAGTAGTCAACGTCGCCCTGAACAAGGATCCGTTGAAAATATTCACATATCTCTTAAGGAATAATTGAAATGAATTTTTTTAAATGAGGAAACGATCCATTTGCCCTGATGCACTTTGCACATGTGGTGGTTGAAAAAGGTTACAGCACCTGGTATTCCCAGGCGGTCTCCCATCCAAGTACTAACCAGGCCCGACCCTGCTTAGCTTCCGAGATCAGACGAGATCGGGCGTGTTCAGGGTGGTATGGCCGTAAGCGGAATAGTAGTCAACAAACACTCTATTTATGCTGATGCACTTTGACAGTGAGCTGACTTTGTTGCGAAAAAAGTCACTTTTTGCCCAAAAAGTATCTCTGAATGACTTGAAATTTTACACAGTAGTAGTCAACGTCGCCCTGAACAAGGATCCGTTGAAAATATTCACATATCTCTTAAGGAATAATTGAAATGAATTTTTTTAAATGAGGAAACGATCCATTTGCCCTGATGCACTTTGCACATGTGGTGGTTGAAAAAGGTTACAGCACCTGGTATTCCCAGGCGGTCTCCCATCCAAGTACTAACCAGGCCCGACCCTGCTTAGCTTCCGAGATCAGACGAGATCGGGCGTGTTCAGGGTGGTATGGCCGTAAGCGGAATAGTAGTCAACAAACACTCTATTTATGCTGATGCACTTTGACAGTGAGCTGACTTTGTTGCGAAAAAAGTCACTTTTTGCCCAAAAAGTATCTCTGAATGACTTGAAATTTTACACAGTAGTAGTCAACGTCGCCCTGAACAAGGATCCGTTGAAAATATTCACATATCTCTTAAGGAATAATTGAAATGAATTTTTTTAAATGAGGAAACGATCCATTTGCCCTGATGCACTTTGCACATGTGGTGGTTGAAAAAGGTTACAGCACCTGGTATTCCCAGGCGGTCTCCCATCCAAGTACTAACCAGGCCCGACCCTGCTTAGCTTCCGAGATCAGACGAGATCGGGCGTGTTCAGGGTGGTATGGCCGTAAGCAGAATAGTAGTCAACAAACACTCTATTTATGCTGATGCACTTTGACAGTGAGCTGACTTTGTTGCGAAAAAAGTCACTTTTTGCCCAAAAAGTATCTCTGAATGACTTGAAATTTTACACAGTAGTAGTCAACGTCGCCCTGAACAAGGATCCGTTGAAAATATTCACATATCTCTTAAGGAATAATTGAAATGAATTTTTTTAAATGAGGAAACGATCCATTTGCCCTGATGCACTTTGCACAGGTGGTGGTTGAAAAATCTTACAGCACCTGGTATTCCCAGGCGGTCTCCCATCCAAGTACTAACCAGGCCCGACCCTGCTTAGCTTCCGAGATCAGACGAGATCGGGCGTGTTCAGGGTGGTATGGCCGTAAGCGGAATAGTAGTCAACAAACACTCTATTTATGCTGATGCACTTTGACAGTGAGCTGACTTTGTTGCGAAAAAAGTCACTTTTTGCCCAAAAAGTATCTCTGAATGACTTGAAATTTTACACAGTAGTAGTCAACGTCGCCCTGAACAAGGATCCGTTGAAAATATTCACATATCTCTTAAGGAATAATTGAAATGAATTTTTTTAAATGAGGAAACGATCCATTTGCCCTGATGCACTTTGCACATGTGGTGGTTGAAAAAGCTTACAGCACCTGGTATTCCCAGGCGGTCTCCCATCCAAGTACTAACCAGGCCCGACCCTGCTTAGCTTCCGAGATCAGACGAGATCGGGCGTGTTCAGGGTGGTATGGCCGTAAGCGGAATAGTAGTCAACAAACACTCTATTTATGCTGATGCACTTTGACAGTGAGCTGACTTTGTTGCGAAAAAAGTCACTTTTTGCCCAAAAAGTATCTCTGAATGACTTGAAATTTTACACAGTAGTAGTCAACGTCGCCCTGAACAAGGATCCGTTGAAAATATTCACATATCTCCTAAGGAATAATTGAAATGAATTTTTTTAAATGAGGAAACGATCCATTTGCCCTGATGCACTTTGCACATGTGGTGGTTGAAAAAGCTTACAGCACCTGGTATTCCCAGGCGGTCTCCCATCCAAGTACTAACCAGGCCCGACCCTGCTTAGCTTCCGAGATCAGACGAGATCGGGCGTGTTCAGGGTGGTATGGCCGTAAGCGGAATAGTAGTCAACAAACACTCTATTTATGCTGATGCACTTTGACAGTGAGCTGACTTTGTTGCGAAAAAAGTCACTTTTTGCCCAAAAAGTATCTCTGAATGACTTGAAATTTTACACAGTAGTAGTCAACGTCGCCCTGAACAAGGATCCGTTGAAAATATTCACATATCTCTTAAGGAATAATTGAAATGAATTTTTTTAAATGAGGAAACGATCCATTTGCCCTGATGCACTTTGCACATGTGGTGGTTGAAAAAGCTTACAGCACCTGGTATTCCCAGGCGGTCTCCCATCCAAGTACTAACCAGGCCCGACCCTGCTTAGCTTCCGAGATCAGACGAGATCGGGCGTGTTCAGGGTGGTATGGCCGTAAGCGGAATAGTAGTCAACAAACACTCTATTTATGCTGATGCACTTTGACAGTGAGCTGACTTTGTTGCGAAAAAAGTCACTTTTTGCCCAAAAAGTATCTCTGAATGACTTGAAATTTTACACAGTAGTAGTCAACGTCGCCCTGAACAAGGATCCGTTGAAAATATTCACATATCTCCTAAGGAATAATTGAAATGAATTTTTTTAAATGAGGAAACGATCCATTTGCCCTGATGCACTTTGCACATGTGGTGGTTGAAAAAGCTTACAGCACCTGGTATTCCCAGGCGGTCTCCCATCCAAGTACTAACCAGGCCCGACCCTGCTTAGCTTCCGAGATCAGACGAGATCGGGCGTGTTCAGGGTGGTATGGCCGTAAGCGGAATAGTAGTCAACAAACACTCTATTTATGCTGATGCACTTTGACAGTGAGCTGACTTTGTTGCGAAAAAAGTCACTTTTTGCCCAAAAAGTATCTCTGAATGACTTGAAATTTTACACAGTAGTAGTCAACGTCGCCCTGAACAAGGATCCGTTGAAAATATTCACATATCTCTTAAGGAATAATTGAAATGAATTTTTTTAAATGAGGAAACGATCCATTTGCCCTGATGCACTTTGCACATGTGGTGGTTGAAAAAGCTTACAGCACCTGGTATTCCCAGGCGGTCTCCCATCCAAGTACTAACCAGGCCCGACCCTGCTTAGCTTCCGAGATCAGACGAGATCGGGCGTGTTCAGGGTGGTATGGCCGTAAGCGGAATAGTAGTCAACAAACACTCTATTTATGCTGATGCACTTTGACAGTGAGCTGACTTTGTTGCGAAAAAAGTCACTTTTTGCCCAAAAAGTATCTCTGAATGACTTGAAATTTTACACAGTAGTAGTCAACGTCGCCCTGAACAAGGATCCGTTGAAAATATTCACATATCTCTTAAGGAATAATTGAAATGAATTTTTTTAAATGAAGAAACGATCCATTTGCCCTGATGCACTTTGCACATGTGGTGGTTGAAAAAGCTTACAGCACCTGGTATTCCCAGGCGGTCTCCCATCCAAGTACTAACCAGGCCCGACCCTGCTTAGCTTCCGAGATCAGACGAGATCGGGCGTGTTCAGGGTGGTATGGCCGTAAGCGGAACAGTAGTCAACAAACACTCTATTTATGCTGATGCACTTTGACAGTGAGCTGACTTTGTTGCGAAAAAAGTCACTTTTTGCCCAAAAAGTATCTCTGAATGACTTGAAATTTTACACAGTAGTAGTCAACGTCGCCCTGAACAAGGATCCGTTGAAAATATTCACATATCTCTTAAGGAATAATTGAAATGAATTTTTTTAAATGAGGAAACGATCCATTTGCCCTGATGCACTTTGCACATGTGGTGGTTGAAAAAGGTTACAGCACCTGGTATTCCCAGGCGGTCTCCCATCCAAGTACTAACCAGGCCCGACCCTGCTTAGCTTCCGAGATCAGACGAGATCGGGCGTGTTCAGGGTGGTATGGCCGTAAGCGGAATAGTAGTCAACAAACACTCTATTTATGCTGATGCACTTTGACAGTGAGCTGACTTTGTTGCGAAAAAAGTCACTTTTTGCCCAAAAAGTATCTCTGAATGACTTGAAATTTTACACAGTAGTAGTCAACGTCGCCCTGAACAAGGATCCGTTGAAAATATTCACATATCTCTTAAGGAATAATTGAAATGAATTTTTTTAAATGAGGAAACGATCCATTTGCCCTGATGCACTTTGCACATGTGGTGGTTGAAAAAGCTTACAGCACCTGGTATTCCCAGGCGGTCTCCCATCCAAGTACTAACCAGGCCCGACCCTGCTTAGCTTCCGAGATCAGACGAGATCGGGCGTGTTCAGGGTGGTATGGCCGTAAGCGGAATAGTAGTCAACAAACACTCTATTTATGCTGATGCACTTTGACAGTGAGCTGACTTTGTTGCGAAAAAAGTCACTTTTTGCCCAAAAAGTATCTCTGAATGACTTGAAATTTTACACAGTAGTAGTCAACGTCGCCCTGAACAAGGATCCGTTGAAAATATTCACATATCTCTTAAGGAATAATTGAAATTAATTTTTTTAAATGAGGAAACGATCCATTTGCCCTGATGCACTTTGCACATGTGGTGGTTGAAAAAGCTTACAGCACCTGGTATTCCCAGGCGGTCTCCCATCCAAGTACTAACCAGGCCCGACCCTGCTTAGCTTCCGAGATCAGACGAGATCGGGCGTGTTCAGGGTGGTATGGCCGTAAGCGGAATAGTAGTCAACAAACACTCTATTTATGCTGATGCACTTTGACAGTGAGCTGACTTTGTTGCGAAAAAAGTCACTTTTTGCCCAAAAAGTATCTCTGAATGACTTGAAATTTTACACAGTAGTAGTCAACGTCGCCCTGAACAAGGATCCGTTGAAAATATTCACATATCTCTTAAGGAATAATTGAAATGAATTTTTTTAAATGAGGAAACGATCCATTTGCCCTGATGCACTTTGCACATGTGGTGGTTGAAAAAGCTTACAGCACCTGGTATTCCCAGGCGGTCTCCCATCCAAGTACTAACCAGGCCCGACCCTGCTTAGCTTCCGAGATCAGACGAGATCGGGCGTGTTCAGGGTGGTATGGCCGTAAGCGGAATAGTAGTCAACAAACACTCTATTTATGCTGATGCACTTTGACAGTGAGCTGACTTTGTTGCGAAAAAAGTCACTTTTTGCCCAAAAAGTATCTCTGAATGACTTGAAATTTTACACAGTAGTAGTCAACGTCGCCCTGAACAAGGATCCGTTGAAAATATTCACATATCTCTTAAGGAATAATTGAAATGAATTTTTTTAAATGAAGAAACGATCCATTTGCCCTGATGCACTTTGCACATGTGGTGGTTGAAAAAGCTTACAGCACCTGGTATTCCCAGGCGGTCTCCCATCCAAGTACTAACCAGGCCCGACCCTGCTTAGCTTCCGAGATCAGACGAGATCGGGCGTGTTCAGGGTGGTATGGCCGTAAGCGGAACAGTAGTCAACAAACACTCTATTTATGCTGATGCACTTTGACAGTGAGCTGACTTTGTTGCGAAAAAAGTCACTTTTTGCCCAAAAAGTATCTCTGAATGACTTGAAATTTTACACAGTAGTAGTCAACGTCGCCCTGAACAAGGATCCGTTGAAAATATTCACATATCTCTTAAGGAATAATTGAAATGAATTTTTTTAAATGAGGAAACGATCCATTTGCCCTGATGCACTTTGCACATGTGGTGGTTGAAAAAGGTTACAGCACCTGGTATTCCCAGGCGGTCTCCCATCCAAGTACTAACCAGGCCCGACCCTGCTTAGCTTCCGAGATCAGACGAGATCGGGCGTGTTCAGGGTGGTATGGCCGTAAGCGGAATAGTAGTCAACAAACACTCTATTTATGCTGATGCACTTTGACAGTGAGCTGACTTTGTTGCGAAAAAAGTCACTTTTTGCCCAAAAAGTATCTCTGAATGACTTGAAATTTTACACAGTAGTAGTCAACGTCGCCCTGAACAAGGATCCGTTGAAAATATTCACATATCTCTTAAGGAATAATTGAAATGAATTTTTTTAAATGAGGAAACGATCCATTTGCCCTGATGCACTTTGCACATGTGGTGGTTGAAAAAGCTTACAGCACCTGGTATTCCCAGGCGGTCTCCCATCCAAGTACTAACCAGGCCCGACCCTGCTTAGCTTCCGAGATCAGACGAGATCGGGCGTGTTCAGGGTGGTATGGCCGTAAGCGGAATAGTAGTCAACAAACACTCTATTTATGCTGATGCACTTTGACAGTGAGCTGACTTTGTTGCGAAAAAAGTCACTTTTTGCCCAAAAAGTATCTCTGAATGACTTGAAATTTTACACAGTAGTAGTCAACGTCGCCCTGAACAAGGATCCGTTGAAAATATTCACATATCTCTTAAGGAATAATTGAAATTAATTTTTTTAAATGAGGAAACGATCCATTTGCCCTGATGCACTTTGCACATGTGGTGGTTGAAAAAGCTTACAGCACCTGGTATTCCCAGGCGGTCTCCCATCCAAGTACTAACCAGGCCCGACCCTGCTTAGCTTCCGAGATCAGACGAGATCGGGCGTGTTCAGGGTGGTATGGCCGTAAGCGGAATAGTAGTCAACAAACACTCTATTTATGCTGATGCACTTTGACAGTGAGCTGACTTTGTTGCGAAAAAAGTCACTTTTTGCCCAAAAAGTATCTCTGAATGACTTGAAATTTTACACAGTAGTAGTCAACGTCGCCCTGAACAAGGATCCGTTGAAAATATTCACATATCTCTTAAGGAATAATTGAAATGAATTTTTTTAAATGAGGAAACGATCCATTTGCCCTGATGCACTTTGCACATGTGGTGGTTGAAAAAGCTTACAGCACCTGGTATTCCCAGGCGGTCTCCCATCCAAGTACTAACCAGGCCCGACCCTGCTTAGCTTCCGAGATCAGACGAGATCGGGCGTGTTCAGGGTGGTATGGCCGTAAGCGGAATAGTAGTCAACAAACACTCTATTTATGCTGATGCACTTTGACAGTGAGCTGACTTTGTTGCGAAAAAAGTCACTTTTTGCCCAAAAAGTATCTCTGAATGACTTGAAATTTTACACAGTAGTAGTCAACGTCGCCCTGAACAAGGATCCGTTGAAAATATTCACATATCTCTTAAGGAATAATTGAAATGAATTTTTTTAAATGAGGAAACGATCCATTTGCCCTGATGCACTTTGCACATGTGGTGGTTGAAAAAGCTTACAGCACCTGGTATTCCCAGGCGGTCTCCCATCCAAGTACTAACCAGGCCCGACCCTGCTTAGCTTCCGAGATCAGACGAGATCGGGCGTGTTCAGGGTGGTATGGCCGTAAGCGGAATAGTAGTCAACAAACACTCTATTTATGCTGATGCACTTTGACAGTGAGCTGACTTTGTTGCGAAAAAAGTCACTTTTTGCCCAAAAAGTATCTCTGAATGACTTGAAATTTTACACAGTAGTAGTCAACGTCGCCCTGAACAAGGATCCGTTGAAAATATTCACATATCTCTTAAGGAATAATTGAAATGAATTTTTTTAAATGAGGAAACGATCCATTTGCCCTGATGCACTTTGCACATGTGGTGGTTGAAAAAGCTAACAGCACCTGGTATTCCCAGGCGGTCTCCCATCCAAGTACTAACCAGGCCCGACCCTGCTTAGCTTCCGAGATCAGACGAGATCGGGCGTGTTCAGGGTGGTATGGCCGTAAGCGGAATAGTAGTCAACAAACACTCTATTTATGCTGATGCACTTTGACAGTGAGCTGACTTTGTTGCGAAAAAAGTCACTTTTTGCCCAAAAAGTATCTCTGAATGACTTGAAATTTTACACAGTAGTAGTCAACGTCGCCCTGAACAAGGATCCGTTGAAAATATTCACATATCTCTTAAGGAATAATTGAAATGAATTTTTTTAAATGAGGAAACGATCCATTTGCCCTGATGCACTTTGCACATGTGGTGGTTGAAAAAGGTTACAGCACCTGGTATTCCCAGGCGGTCTCCCATCCAAGTACTAACCAGGCCCGACCCTGCTTAGCTTCCGAGATCAGACGAGATCGGGCGTGTTCA
The DNA here is from genome assembly GCF_963457635.1 of Microchirus variegatus. NCBI lineage: Eukaryota > Metazoa > Chordata > Actinopteri > Pleuronectiformes > Soleidae > Microchirus > Microchirus variegatus. Next base: position 687,128 of record NC_139824.1, read on the forward strand.
GGGTGGTATGGCCGTAAGCGGAATAGTAGTCAACAAACACTCTATTTATGCTGATGCACTTTGACAGTGAGCTGACTTTGTTGCGAAAAAAGTCACTTTTTGCCCAAAAAGTATCTCTGAATGACTTGAAATTTTACACAGTAGTAGTCAACGTCGCCCTGAACAAGGATCCGTTGAAAATATTCACATATCTCTTAAGGAATAATTGAAATGAATTTTTTTAAATGAGGAAACGATCCATTTGCCCTGATGCACTTTGCACATGTGGTGGTTGAAAAAGCTTACAGCACCTGGTATTCCCAGGCGGTCTCCCATCCAAGTACTAACCAGGCCCGACCCTGCTTAGCTTCCGAGATCAGACGAGATCGGGCGTGTTCAGGGTGGTATGGCCGTAAGCGGAATAGTAGTCAACAAACACTCTATTTATGCTGATGCACTTTGACAGTGAGCTGACTTTGTTGCGAAAAAAGTCACTTTTTGCCCAAAAAGTATCTCTGAATGACTTGAAATTTTACACAGTAGTAGTCAACGTCGCCCTGAACAAGGATCCGTTGAAAATATTCACATATCTCTTAAGGAATAATTGAAATGAATTTTTTTAAATGAGGAAACGATCCATTTGCCCTGATGCACTTTGCACATGTGGTGGTTGAAAAAGGTTACAGCACCTGGTATTCCCAGGCGGTCTCCCATCCAAGTACTAACCAGGCCCGACCCTGCTTAGCTTCCGAGATCAGACGAGATCGGGCGTGTTCAGGGTGGTATGGCCGTAAGCGGAATAGTAGTCAACAAACACTCTATTTATGCTGATGCACTTTGACAGTGAGCTGACTTTGTTGCGAAAAAAGTCACTTTTTGCCCAAAAAGTATCTCTGAATGACTTGAAATTTTACACAGTAGTAGTCAACGTCGCCCTGAACAAGGATCCGTTGAAAATATTCACATATCTCTTAAGGAATAATTGAAATGAATTTTTTTAAATGAGGAAACGATCCATTTGCCCTGATGCACTTTGCACATGTGGTGGTTGAAAAAGGTTACAGCACCTGGTATTCCCAGGCGGTCTCCCATCCAAGTACTAACCAGGCCCGACCCTGCTTAGCTTCCGAGATCAGACGAGATCGGGCGTGTTCAGGGTGGTATGGCCGTAAGCGGAATAGTAGTCAACAAACACTCTATTTATGCTGATGCACTTTGACAGTGAGCTGACTTTGTTGCGAAAAAAGTCACTTTTTGCCCAAAAAGTATCTCTGAATGACTTGAAATTTTACACAGTAGTAGTCAACGTCGCCCTGAACAAGGATCCGTTGAAAATATTCACATATCTCTTAAGGAATAATTGAAATGAATTTTTTTAAATGAGGAAACGATCCATTTGCCCTGATGCACTTTGCACATGTGGTGGTTGAAAAAGGTTACAGCACCTGGTATTCCCAGGCGGTCTCCCATCCAAGTACTAACCAGGCCCGACCCTGCTTAGCTTCCGAGATCAGACGAGATCGGGCGTGTTCAGGGTGGTATGGCCGTAAGCAGAATAGTAGTCAACAAACACTCTATTTATGCTGATGCACTTTGACAGTGAGCTGACTTTGTTGCGAAAAAAGTCACTTTTTGCCCAAAAAGTATCTCTGAATGACTTGAAATTTTACACAGTAGTAGTCAACGTCGCCCTGAACAAGGATCCGTTGAAAATATTCACATATCTCTTAAGGAATAATTGAAATGAATTTTTTTAAATGAGGAAACGATCCATTTGCCCTGATGCACTTTGCACAGGTGGTGGTTGAAAAAGCTTACAGCACCTGGTATTCCCAGGCGGTCTCCCATCCAAGTACTAACCAGGCCCGACCCTGCTTAGCTTCCGAGATCAGACGAGATCGGGCGTGTTCAGGGTGGTATGGCCGTAAGCGGAATAGTAGTCAACAAACACTCTATTTATGCTGATGCACTTTGACAGTGAGCTGACTTTGTTGCGAAAAAAGTCACTTTTTGCCCAAAAAGTATCTCTGAATGACTTGAAATTTTACACAGTAGTAGTCAACGTCGCCCTGAACAAGGATCCGTTGAAAATATTCACATATCTCTTAAGGAATAATTGAAATGAATTTTTTTAAATGAGGAAACGATCCATTTGCCCTGATGCACTTTGCACATGTGGTGGTTGAAAAAGCTAACAGCACCTGGTATTCCCAGGCGGTCTCCCATCCAAGTACTAACCAGGCCCGACCCTGCTTAGCTTCCGAGATCAGACGAGATCGGGCGTGTTCAGGGTGGTATGGCCGTAAGCGGAATAGTAGTCAACAAACACTCTATTTATGCTGATGCACTTTGACAGTGAGCTGACTTTGTTGCGAAAAAAGTCACTTTTTGCCCAAAAAGTATCTCTGAATGACTTGAAATTTTACACAGTAGTAGTCAACGTCGCCCTGAACAAGGATCCGTTGAAAATATTCACATATCTCTTAAGGAATAATTGAAATGAATTTTTTTAAATGAGGAAACGATCCATTTGCCCTGATGCACTTTGCACATGTGGTGGTTGAAAAAGGTTACAGCACCTGGTATTCCCAGGCGGTCTCCCATCCAAGTACTAACCAGGCCCGACCCTGCTTAGCTTCCGAGATCAGACGAGATCGGGCGTGTTCAGGGTGGTATGGCCGTAAGCGGAATAGTAGTCAACAAACACTCTATTTATGCTGATGCACTTTGACAGTGAGCTGACTTTGTTGCGAAAAAAGTCACTTTTTGCCCAAAAAGTATCTCTGAATGACTTGAAATTTTACACAGTAGTAGTCAACGTCGCCCTGAACAAGGATCCGTTGAAAATATTCACATATCTCTTAAGGAATAATTGAAATGAATTTTTTTAAATGAGGAAACGATCCATTTGCCCTGATGCACTTTGCACATGTGGTGGTTGAAAAAGCTTACAGCACCTGGTATTCCCAGGCGGTCTCCCATCCAAGTACTAACCAGGCCCGACCCTGCTTAGCTTCCGAGATCAGACGAGATCGGGCGTGTTCAGGGTGGTATGGCCGTAAGCGGAATAGTAGTCAACAAACACTCTATTTATGCTGATGCACTTTGACAGTGAGCTGACTTTGTTGCGAAAAAAGTCACTTTTTGCCCAAAAAGTATCTCTGAATGACTTGAAATTTTACACAGTAGTAGTCAACGTCGCCCTGAACAAGGATCCGTTGAAAATATTCACATATCTCTTAAGGAATAATTGAAATGAATTTTTTTAAATGAGGAAACGATCCATTTGCCCTGATGCACTTTGCACATGTGGTGGTTGAAAAAGGTTACAGCACCTGGTATTCCCAGGCGGTCTCCCATCCAAGTACTAACCAGGCCCGACCCTGCTTAGCTTCCGAGATCAGACGAGATCGGGCGTGTTCAGGGTGGTATGGCCGTAAGCGGAATAGTAGTCAACAAACACTCTATTTATGCTGATGCACTTTGACAGTGAGCTGACTTTGTTGCGAAAAAAGTCACTTTTTGCCCAAAAAGTATCTCTGAATGACTTGAAATTTTACACAGTAGTAGTCAACGTCGCCCTGAACAAGGATCCGTTGAAAATATTCACATATCTCTTAAGGAATAATTGAAATGAATTTTTTTAAATGAGGAAACGATCCATTTGCCCTGATGCACTTTGCACATGTGGTGGTTGAAAAAGGTTACAGCACCTGGTATTCCCAGGCGGTCTCCCATCCAAGTACTAACCAGGCCCGACCCTGCTTAGCTTCCGAGATCAGACGAGATCGGGCGTGTTCAGGGTGGTATGGCCGTAAGCGGAATAGTAGTCAACAAACACTCTATTTATGCTGATGCACTTTGACAGTGAGCTGACTTTGTTGCGAAAAAAGTCACTTTTTGCCCAAAAAGTATCTCTGAATGACTTGAAATTTTACACAGTAGTAGTCAACGTCGCCCTGAACAAGGATCCGTTGAAAATATTCACATATCTCTTAAGGAATAATTGAAATGAATTTTTTTAAATGAGGAAACGATCCATTTGCCCTGATGCACTTTGCACATGTGGTGGTTGAAAAAGGTTACAGCACCTGGTATTCCCAGGCGGTCTCCCATCCAAGTACTAACCAGGCCCGACCCTGCTTAGCTTCCGAGATCAGACGAGATCGGGCGTGTTCAGGGTGGTATGGCCGTAAGCAGAATAGTAGTCAACAAACACTCTATTTATGCTGATGCACTTTGACAGTGAGCTGACTTTGTTGCGAAAAAAGTCACTTTTTGCCCAAAAAGTATCTCTGAATGACTTGAAATTTTACACAGTAGTAGTCAACGTCGCCCTGAACAAGGATCCGTTGAAAATATTCACATATCTCTTAAGGAATAATTGAAATGAATTTTTTTAAATGAGGAAACGATCCATTTGCCCTGATGCACTTTGCACAGGTGGTGGTTGAAAAAGCTTACAGCACCTGGTATTCCCAGGCGGTCTCCCATCCAAGTACTAACCAGGCCCGACCCTGCTTAGCTTCCGAGATCAGACGAGATCGGGCGTGTTCAGGGTGGTATGGCCGTAAGCGGAATAGTAGTCAACAAACACTCTATTTATGCTGATGCACTTTGACAGTGAGCTGACTTTGTTGCGAAAAAAGTCACTTTTTGCCCAAAAAGTATCTCTGAATGACTTGAAATTTTACACAGTAGTAGTCAACGTCGCCCTGAACAAGGATCCGTTGAAAATATTCACATATCTCTTAAGGAATAATTGAAATGAATTTTTTTAAATGAGGAAACGATCCATTTGCCCTGATGCACTTTGCACATGTGGTGGTTGAAAAAGGTTACAGCACCTGGTATTCCCAGGCGGTCTCCCATCCAAGTACTAACCAGGCCCGACCCTGCTTAGCTTCCGAGATCAGACGAGATCGGGCGTGTTCAGGGTGGTATGGCCGTAAGCGGAATAGTAGTCAACAAACACTCTATTTATGCTGATGCACTTTGACAGTGAGCTGACTTTGTTGCGAAAAAAGTCACTTTTTGCCCAAAAAGTATCTCTGAATGACTTGAAATTTTACACAGTAGTAGTCAACGTCGCCCTGAACAAGGATCCGTTGAAAATATTCACATATCTCTTAAGGAATAATTGAAATGAATTTTTTTAAATGAGGAAACGATCCATTTGCCCTGATGCACTTTGCACATGTGGTGGTTGAAAAAGGTTACAGCACCTGGTATTCCCAGGCGGTCTCCCATCCAAGTACTAACCAGGCCCGACCCTGCTTAGCTTCCGAGATCAGACGAGATCGGGCGTGTTCAGGGTGGTATGGCCGTAAGCGGAATAGTAGTCAACAAACACTCTATTTATGCTGATGCACTTTGACAGTGAGCTGACTTTGTTGCGAAAAAAGTCACTTTTTGCCCAAAAAGTATCTCTGAATGACTTGAAATTTTACACAGTAGTAGTCAACGTCGCCCTGAACAAGGATCCGTTGAAAATATTCACATATCTCTTAAGGAATAATTGAAATGAATTTTTTTAAATGAGGAAACGATCCATTTGCCCTGATGCACTTTGCACATGTGGTGGTTGAAAAAGCTTACAGCACCTGGTATTCCCAGGCGGTCTCCCATCCAAGTACTAACCAGGCCCGACCCTGCTTAGCTTCCGAGATCAGACGAGATCGGGCGTGTTCAGGGTGGTATGGCCGTAAGCGGAATAGTAGTCAACAAACACTCTATTTATGCTGATGCACTTTGACAGTGAGCTGACTTTGTTGCGAAAAAAGTCACTTTTTGCCCAAAAAGTATCTCTGAATGACTTGAAATTTTACACAGTAGTAGTCAACGTCGCCCTGAACAAGGATCCGTTGAAAATATTCACATATCTCTTAAGGAATAATTGAAATGAATTTTTTTAAATGAGGAAACGATCCATTTGCCCTGATGCACTTTGCACATGTGGTGGTTGAAAAAGCTTACAGCACCTGGTATTCCCAGGCGGTCTCCCATCCAAGTACTAACCAGGCCCGACCCTGCTTAGCTTCCGAGATCAGACGAGATCGGGCGTGTTCAGGGTGGTATGGCCGTAAGCGGAATAGTAGTCAACAAACACTCTATTTATGCTGATGCACTTTGACAGTGAGCTGACTTTGTTGCGAAAAAAGTCACTTTTTGCCCAAAAAGTATCTCTGAATGACTTGAAATTTTACACAGTAGTAGTCAACGTCGCCCTGAACAAGGATCCGTTGAAAATATTCACATATCTCCTAAGGAATAATTGAAATGAATTTTTTTAAATGAGGAAACGATCCATTTGCCCTGATGCACTTTGCACATGTGGTGGTTGAAAAAGCTTACAGCACCTGGTATTCCCAGGCGGTCTCCCATCCAAGTACTAACCAGGCCCGACCCTGCTTAGCTTCCGAGATCAGACGAGATCGGGCGTGTTCAGGGTGGTATGGCCGTAAGCGGAATAGTAGTCAACAAACACTCTATTTATGCTGATGCACTTTGACAGTGAGCTGACTTTGTTGCGAAAAAAGTCACTTTTTGCCCAAAAAGTATCTCTGAATGACTTGAAATTTTACACAGTAGTAGTCAACGTCGCCCTGAACAAGGATCCGTTGAAAATATTCACATATCTCTTAAGGAATAATTGAAATGAATTTTTTTAAATGAGGAAACGATCCATTTGCCCTGATGCACTTTGCACATGTGGGGGTTGAAAAAGGTTACAGCACCTGGTATTCCCAGGCGGTCTCCCATCCAAGTACTAACCAGGCCCGACCCTGCTTAGCTTCCGAGATCAGACGAGATCGGGCGTGTTCAGGGTGGTATGGCCGTAAGCTGAATAGTAGTCAACAAACACTCTATTTATGCTGATGCACTTTGACAGTGAGCTGACTTTGTTGCGAAAAAAGTCACTTTTTGCCCAAAAAGTATCTCTGAATGACTTGAAATTTTACACAGTAGTAGTCAACGTCGCCCTGAACAAGGATCCGTTGAAAATATTCACATATCTCTTAAGGAATAATTGAAATGAATTTTTTTAAATGAGGAAACGATCCATTTGCCCTGATGCACTTTGCACATGTGGTGGTTGAAAAAGCTTACAGCACCTGGTATTCCCAGGCGGTCTCCCATCCAAGTACTAACCAGGCCCGACCCTGCTTAGCTTCCGAGATCAGACGAGATCGGGCGTGTTCAGGGTGGTATGGCCGTAAGCGGAATAGTAGTCAACAAACACTCTATTTATGCTGATGCACTTTGACAGTGAGCTGACTTTGTTGCGAAAAAAGTCACTTTTTGCCCAAAAAGTATCTCTGAATGACTTGAAATTTTACACAGTAGTAGTCAACGTCGCCCTGAACAAGGATCCGTTGAAAATATTCACATATCTCTTAAGGAATAATTGAAATGAATTTTTTTAAATGAGGAAACGATCCATTTGCCCTGATGCACTTTGCACATGTGGTGGTTGAAAAAGCTTACAGCACCTGGTATTCCCAGGCGGTCTCCCATCCAAGTACTAACCAGGCCCGACCCTGCTTAGCTTCCGAGATCAGACGAGATCGGGCGTGTTCAGGGTGGTATGGCCGTAAGCGGAATAGTAGTCAACAAACACTCTATTTATGCTGATGCACTTTGACAGTGAGCTGACTTTGTTGCGAAAAAAGTCACTTTTTGCCCAAAAAGTATCTCTGAATGACTTGAAATTTTACACAGTAGTAGTCAACGTCGCCCTGAACAAGGATCCGTTGAAAATATTCACATATCTCTTAAGGAATAATTGAAATGAATTTTTTTAAATGAGGAAACGATCCATTTGCCCTGATGCAATTTGCACATGTGGTGGTTGAAAAAGCTTACAGCACCTGGTATTCCCAGGCGGTCTCCCATCCAAGTACTAACCAGGCCCGACCCTGCTTAGCTTCCGAGATCAGACGAGATCGGGCGTGTTCAGGGTGGTATGGCCGTAAGCGGAATAGTAGTCAACAAACACTCTATTTATGCTGATGCACTTTGACAGTGAGCTGACTGTTGCGAAAAAAGTCACTTTTTGCCCAAAAAGTATCTCTGAATGACTTGAAATTTTACACAGTAGTAGTCAACGTCGCCCTGAACAAGGATCCGTTGAAAATATTCACATATCTCTTAAGGAATAATTGAAATGAATTTTTTTAAATGAGGAAACGATCCATTTGCCCTGATGCACTTTGCACATGTGGTGGTTGAAAAAGCTTACAGCACCTGGTATTCCCAGGCGGTCTCCCATCCAAGTACTAACCAGGCCCGACCCTGCTTAGCTTCCGAGATCAGACGAGATCGGGCGTGTTCAGGGTGGTATGGCCGTAAGCGGAATAGTAGTCAACAAACACTCTATTTATGCTGATGCACTTTGACAGTGAGCTGACTTTGTTGCGAAAAAAGTCACTTTTTGCCCAAAAAGTATCTCTGAATGACTTGAAATTTTACACAGTAGTAGTCAACGTCGCCCTGAACAAGGATCCGTTGAAAATATTCACATATCTCTTAAGGAATAATTGAAATGAATTTTTTTAAATGAGGAAACGATCCATTTGCCCTGATGCACTTTGCACATGTGGTGGTTGAAAAAGCTTACAGCACCTGGTATTCCCAGGCGGTCTCCCATCCAAGTACTAACCAGGCCCGACCCTGCTTAGCTTCCGAGATCAGACGAGATCGGGCGTGTTCAGGGTGGTATGGCCGTAAGCGGAATAGTAGTCAACAAACACTCTATTTATGCTGATGCACTTTGACAGTGAGCTGACTTTGTTGCGAAAAAAGTCACTTTTTGCCCAAAAAGTATCTCTGAATGACTTGAAATTTTACACAGTAGTAGTCAACGTCGCCCTGAACAAGGATCCGTTGAAAATATTCACATATCTCTTAAGGAATAATTGAAATGAATTTTTTTAAATGAGGAAACGATCCATTTGCCCTGATGCACTTTGCACATGTGGTGGTTGAAAAAGCTTACAGCACCTGGTATTCCCAGGCGGTCTCCCATCCAAGTACTAACCAGGCCCGACCCTGCTTAGCTTCCGAGATCAGACGAGATCGGGCGTGTTCAGGGTGGTATGGCCGTAAGCGGAATAGTAGTCAACAAACACTCTATTTATGCTGATGCACTTTGACAGTGAGCTGACTTTGTTGCGAAAAAAGTCACTTTTTGCCCAAAAAGTATCTCTGAATGACTTGAAATTTTACACAGTAGTAGTCAACGTCGCCCTGAACAAGGATCCGTTGAAAATATTCACATATCTCTTAAGGAATAATTGAAATGAATTTTTTTAAATGAGGAAACGATCCATTTGCCCTGATGCACTTTGCACATGTGGTGGTTGAAAAAGCTTACAGCACCTGGTATTCCCAGGCGGTCTCCCATCCAAGTACTAACCAGGCCCGACCCTGCTTAGCTTCCGAGATCAGACGAGATCGGGCGTGTTCAGGGTGGTATGGCCGTAAGCGGAATAGTAGTCAACAAACACTCTATTTATGCTGATGCACTTTGACAGTGAGCTGACTTTGTTGCGAAAAAAGTCACTTTTTGCCCAAAAAGTATCTCTGAATGACTTGAAATTTTACACAGTAGTAGTCAACGTCGCCCTGAACAAGGATCCGTTGAAAATATTCACATATCTCTTAAGGAATAATTGAAATGAATTTTTTTAAATGAGGAAACGATCCATTTGCCCTGATGCACTTTGCACATGTGGTGGTTGAAAAAGCTTACAGCACCTGGTATTCCCAGGCGGTCTCCCATCCAAGTACTAACCAGGCCCGACCCTGCTTAGCTTCCGAGATCAGACGAGATCGGGCGTGTTCAGGGTGGTATGGCCGTAAGCGGAATAGTAGTCAACAAACACTCTATTTATGCTGATGCACTTTGACAGTGAGCTGACTTTGTTGCGAAAAAAGTCACTTTTTGCCCAAAAAGTATCTCTGAATGACTTGAAATTTTACACAGTAGTAGTCAACGTCGCCCTGAACAAGGATCCGTTGAAAATATTCACATATCTCTTAAGGAATAATTGAAATGAATTTTTTTAAATGAGGAAACGATCCATTTGCCCTGATGCACTTTGCACATGTGGGGGTTGAAAAAGGTTACAGCACCTGGTATTCCCAGGCGGTCTCCCATCCAAGTACTAACCAGGCCCGACCCTGCTTAGCTTCCGAGATCAGACGAGATCGGGCGTGTTCAGGGTGGTATGGCCGTAAGCGGAATAGTAGTCAACAAACACTCTATTTATGCTGATGCACTTTGACAGTGAGCTGACTTTGTTGCGAAAAAAGTCACTTTTTGCCCAAAAAGTATCTCTGAATGACTTGAAATTTTACACAGTAGTAGTCAACGTCGCCCTGAACAAGGATCCGTTGAAAATATTCACATATCTCTTAAGGAATAATTGAAATGAATTTTTTTAAATGAGGAAACGATCCATTTGCCCTGATGCACTTTGCACATGTGGTGGTTGAAAAAGCTTACAGCACCTGGTATTCCCAGGCGGTCTCCCATCCAAGTACTAACCAGGCCCGACCCTGCTTAGCTTCCGAGATCAGACGAGATCGGGCGTGTTCAGGGTGGTATGGCCGTAAGCGGAATAGTAGTCAACAAACACTCTATTTATGCTGATGCACTTTGACAGTGAGCTGACTTTGTTGCGAAAAAAGTCACTTTTTGCCCAAAAAGTATCTCTGAATGACTTGAAATTTTACACAGTAGTAGTCAACGTCGCCCTGAACAAGGATCCGTTGAAAATATTCACATATCTCTTAAGGAATAATTGAAATGAATTTTTTTAAATGAGGAAACGATCCATTTGCCCTGATGCACTTTGCACATGTGGTGGTTGAAAAAGCTTACAGCACCTGGTATTCCCAGGCGGTCTCCCATCCAAGTACTAACCAGGCCCGACCCTGCTTAGCTTCCGAGATCAGACGAGATCGGGCGTGTTCAGGGTGGTATGGCCGTAAGCGGAATAGTAGTCAACAAACACTCTATTTATGCTGATGCACTTTGACAGTGAGCTGACTTTGTTGCGAAAAAAGTCACTTTTTGCCCAAAAAGTATCTCTGAATGACTTGAAATTTTACACAGTAGTAGTCAACGTCGCCCTGAACAAGGATCCGTTGAAAATATTCACATATCTCTTAAGGAATAATTGAAATGAATTTTTTTAAATGAGGAAACGATCCATTTGCCCTGATGCAATTTGCACATGTGGTGGTTGAAAAAGCTTACAGCACCTGGTATTCCCAGGCGGTCTCCCATCCAAGTACTAACCAGGCCCGACCCTGCTTAGCTTCCGAGATCAGACGAGATCGGGCGTGTTCAGGGTGGTATGGCCGTAAGCGGAATAGTAGTCAACAAACACTCTATTTATGCTGATGCACTTTGACAGTGAGCTGACTGTTGCGAAAAAAGTCACTTTTTGCCCAAAAAGTATCTCTGAATGACTTGAAATTTTACACAGTAGTAGTCAACGTCGCCCTGAACAAGGATCCGTTGAAAATATTCACATATCTCTTAAGGAATAATTGAAATGAATTTTTTTAAATGAGGAAACGATCCATTTGCCCTGATGCACTTTGCACATGTGGTGGTTGAAAAAGCTTACAGCACCTGGTATTCCCAGGCGGTCTCCCATCCAAGTACTAACCAGGCCCGACCCTGCTTAGCTTCCGAGATCAGACGAGATCGGGCGTGTTCAGGGTGGTATGGCCGTAAGCGGAATAGTAGTCAACAAACACTCTATTTATGCTGATGCACTTTGACAGTGAGCTGACTTTGTTGCGAAAAAAGTCACTTTTTGCCCAAAAAGTATCTCTGAATGACTTGAAATTTTACACAGTAGTAGTCAACGTCGCCCTGAACAAGGATCCGTTGAAAATATTCACATATCTCTTAAGGAATAATTGAAATGAATTTTTTTAAATGAGGAAACGATCCATTTGCCCTGATGCACTTTGCACATGTGGTGGTTGAAAAAGCTTACAGCACCTGGTATTCCCAGGCGGTCTCCCATCCAAGTACTAACCAGGCCCGACCCTGCTTAGCTTCCGAGATCAGACGAGATCGGGCGTGTTCAGGGTGGTATGGCCGTAAGCGGAATAGTAGTCAACAAACACTCTATTTATGCTGATGCACTTTGACAGTGAGCTGACTTTGTTGCGAAAAAAGTCACTTTTTGCCCAAAAAGTATCTCTGAATGACTTGAAATTTTACACAGTAGTAGTCAACGTCGCCCTGAACAAGGATCCGTTGAAAATATTCACATATCTCTTAAGGAATAATTGAAATGAATTTTTTTAAATGAGGAAACGATCCATTTGCCCTGATGCACTTTGCACATGTGGTGGTTGAAAAAGCTTACAGCACCTGGTATTCCCAGGCGGTCTCCCATCCAAGTACTAACCAGGCCCGACCCTGCTTAGCTTCCGAGATCAGACGAGATCGGGCGTGTTCAGGGTGGTATGGCCGTAAGCGGAATAGTAGTCAACAAACACTCTATTTATGCTGATGCACTTTGACAGTGAGCTGACTTTGTTGCGAAAAAAGTCACTTTTTGCCCAAAAAGTATCTCTGAATGACTTGAAATTTTACACAGTAGTAGTCAACGTCGCCCTGAACAAGGATCCGTTGAAAATATTCACATATCTCTTAAGGAATAATTGAAATGAATTTTTTTAAATGAGGAAACGATCCATTTGCCCTGATGCACTTTGCACATGTGGTGGTTGAAAAAGCTTACAGCACCTGGTATTCCCAGGCGGTCTCCCATCCAAGTACTAACCAGGCCCGACCCTGCTTAGCTTCCGAGATCAGACGAGATCGGGCGTGTTCAGGGTGGTATGGCCGTAAGCGGAATAGTAGTCAACAAACACTCTATTTATGCTGATGCACTTTGACAGTGAGCTGACTTTGTTGCGAAAAAAGTCACTTTTTGCCCAAAAAGTATCTCTGAATGACTTGAAATTTTACACAGTAGTAGTCAACGTCGCCCTGAACAAGGATCCGTTGAAAATATTCACATATCTCTTAAGGAATAATTGAAATGAATTTTTTTAAATGAGGAAACGATCCATTTGCCCTGATGCACTTTGCACATGTGGTGGTTGAAAAAGCTTACAGCACCTGGTATTCCCAGGCGGTCTCCCATCCAAGTACTAACCAGGCCCGACCCTGCTTAGCTTCCGAGATCAGACGAGATCGGGCGTGTTCAGGGTGGTATGGCCGTAAGCGGAATAGTAGTCAACAAACACTCTATTTATGCTGATGCACTTTGACAGTGAGCTGACTGTTGCGAAAAAAGTCACTTTTTGCCCAAAAAGTATCTCTGAATGACTTGAAATTTTACACAGTAGTAGTCAACGTCGCCCTGAACAAGGATCCGTTGAAAATATTCACATATCTCTTAAGGAATAATTGAAATGAATTTTTTTAAATGAGGAAACGATCCATTTGCCCTGATGCACTTTGCACATGTGGTGGTTGAAAAAGCTTACAGCACCTGGTATTCCCAGGCGGTCTCCCATCCAAGTACTAACCAGGCCCAACCCTGCTTAGCTTCCGAGATCAGACGAGATCGGGCGTGTTCAGGGTGGTATGGCCGTAAGCGGAATAGTAGTCAACAAACACTCTATTTATGCTGATGCACTTTGACAGTGAGCTGACTTTGTTGCGAAAAAAGTCACTTTTTGCCCAAAAAGTATCTCTGAATGACTTGAAATTTTACACAGTAGTAGTCAACGTCGCCCTGAACAAGGATCCGTTGAAAATATTCACATATCTCTTAAGGAATAATTGAAATGAATTTTTTTAAATGAGGAAACGATCCATTTGCCCTGATGCAATTTGCACATGTGGTGGTTGAAAAAGCTTACAGCACCTGGTATTCCCAGGCGGTCTCCCATCCAAGTACTAACCAGGCCCGACCCTGCTTAGCTTCCGAGATCAGACGAGATCGGGCGTGTTCAGGGTGGTATGGCCGTAAGCGGAATAGTAGTCAACAAACACTCTATTTATGCTGATGCACTTTGACAGTGAGCTGACTGTTGCGAAAAAAGTCACTTTTTGCCCAAAAAGTATCTCTGAATGACTTGAAATTTTACACAGTAGTAGTCAACGTCGCCCTGAACAAGGATCCGTTGAAAATATTCACATATCTCTTAAGGAATAATTGAAATGAATTTTTTTAAATGAGGAAACGATCCATTTGCCCTGATGCACTTTGCACATGTGGTGGTTGAAAAAGCTTACAGCACCTGGTATTCCCAGGCGGTCTCCCATCCAAGTACTAACCAGGCCCAACCCTGCTTAGCTTCCGAGATCAGACGAGATCGGGCGTGTTCAGGGTGGTATGGCCGTAAGCGGAATAGTAGTCAACAAACACTCTATTTATGCTGATGCACTTTGACAGTGAGCTGACTTTGTTGCGAAAAAAGTCACTTTTTGCCCAAAAAGTATCTCTGAATGACTTGAAATTTTACACAGTAGTAGTCAACGTCGCCCTGAACAAGGATCCGTTGAAAATATTCACATATCTCTTAAGGAATAATTGAAATGAATTTTTTTAAATGAGGAAACGATCCATTTGCCCTGATGCAATTTGCACATGTGGTGGTTGAAAAAGCTTACAGCACCTGGTATTCCCAGGCGGTCTCCCATCCAAGTACTAACCAGGCCCGACCCTGCTTAGCTTCCGAGATCAGACGAGATCGGGCGTGTTCAGGGTGGTATGGCCGTAAGCGGAATAGTAGTCAACAAACACTCTATTTATGCTGATGCACTTTGACAGTGAGCTGACTTTGTTGCGAAAAAAGTCACTTTTTGCCCAAAAAGTATCTCTGAATGACTTGAAATTTTACACAGTAGTAGTCAACGTCGCCCTGAACAAGGATCCGTTGAAAATATTCACATATCTCTTAAGGAATAATTGAAATGAATTTTTTTAAATGAGGAAACGATCCATTTGCCCTGATGCAATTTGCACATGTGGTGGTTGAAAAAGCTTACAGCACCTGGTATTCCCAGGCGGTCTCCCATCCAAGTACTAACCAGGCCCGACCCTGCTTAGCTTCCGAGATCAGACGAGATCGGGCGTGTTCAGGGTGGTATGGCCGTAAGCGGAATAGTAGTCAACAAACACTCTATTTATGCTGATGCACTTTGACAGTGAGCTGACTGTTGCGAAAAAAGTCACTTTTTGCCCAAAAAGTATCTCTGAATGACTTGAAATTTTACACAGTAGTAGTCAACGTCGCCCTGAACAAGGATCCGTTGAAAATATTCACATATCTCTTAAGGAATAATTGAAATGAATTTTTTTAAATGAGGAAACGATCCATTTGCCCTGATGCACTTTGCACATGTGGTGGTTGAAAAAGCTTACAGCACCTGGTATTCCCAGGCGGTCTCCCATCCAAGTACTAACCAGGCCCAACCCTGCTTAGCTTCCGAGATCAGACGAGATCGGGCGTGTTCAGGGTGGTATGGCCGTAAGCGGAATAGTAGTCAACAAACACTCTATTTATGCTGATGCACTTTGACAGTGAGCTGACTTTGTTGCGAAAAAAGTCACTTTTTGCCCAAAAAGTATCTCTGAATGACTTGAAATTTTACACAGTAGTAGTCAACGTCGCCCTGAACAAGGATCCGTTGAAAATATTCACATATCTCTTAAGGAATAATTGAAATGAATTTTTTTAAATGAGGAAACGATCCATTTGCCCTGATGCAATTTGCACATGTGGTGGTTGAAAAAGCTTACAGCACCTGGTATTCCCAGGCGGTCTCCCATCCAAGTACTAACCAGGCCCGACCCTGCTTAGCTTCCGAGATCAGACGAGATCGGGCGTGTTCAGGGTGGTATGGCCGTAAGCGGAATAGTAGTCAACAAACACTCTATTTATGCTGATGCACTTTGACAGTGAGCTGACTGTTGCGAAAAAAGTCACTTTTTGCCCAAAAAGTATCTCTGAATGACTTGAAATTTTACACAGTAGTAGTCAACGTCGCCCTGAACAAGGATCCGTTGAAAATATTCACATATCTCTTAAGGAATAATTGAAATGAATTTTTTTAAATGAGGAAACGATCCATTTGCCCTGATGCACTTTGCACATGTGGTGGTTGAAAAAGCTTACAGCACCTGGTATTCCCAGGCGGTCTCCCATCCAAGTACTAACCAGGCCCAACCCTGCTTAGCTTCCGAGATCAGACGAGATCGGGCGTGTTCAGGGTGGTATGGCCGTAAGCGGAATAGTAGTCAACAAACACTCTATTTATGCTGATGCACTTTGACAGTGAGCTGACTTTGTTGCGAAAAAAGTCACTTTTTGCCCAAAAAGTATCTCTGAATGACTTGAAATTTTACACAGTAGTAGTCAACGTCGCCCTGAACAAGGATCCGTTGAAAATATTCACATATCTCTTAAGGAATAATTGAAATGAATTTTTTTAAATGAGGAAACGATCCATTTGCCCTGATGCAATTTGCACATGTGGTGGTTGAAAAAGCTTACAGCACCTGGTATTCCCAGGCGGTCTCCCATCCAAGTACTAACCAGGCCCGACCCTGCTTAGCTTCCGAGATCAGACGAGATCGGGCGTGTTCAGGGTGGTATGGCCGTAAGCGGAATAGTAGTCAACAAACACTCTATTTATGCTGATGCACTTTGACAGTGAGCTGACTGTTGCGAAAAAAGTCACTTTTTGCCCAAAAAGTATCTCTGAATGACTTGAAATTTTACACAGTAGTAGTCAACGTCGCCCTGAACAAGGATCCGTTGAAAATATTCACATATCTCTTAAGGAATAATTGAAATGAATTTTTTTAAATGAGGAAACGATCCATTTGCCCTGATGCACTTTGCACATGTGGTGGTTGAAAAAGCTTACAGCACCTGGTATTCCCAGGCGGTCTCCCATCCAAGTACTAACCAGGCCCAACCCTGCTTAGCTTCCGAGATCAGACGAGATCGGGCGTGTTCAGGGTGGTATGGCCGTAAGCGGAATAGTAGTCAACAAACACTCTATTTATGCTGATGCACTTTGACAGTGAGCTGACTTTGTTGCGAAAAAAGTCACTTTTTGCCCAAAAAGTATCTCTGAATGACTTGAAATTTTACACAGTAGTAGTCAACGTCGCCCTGAACAAGGATCCGTTGAAAATATTCACATATCTCTTAAGGAATAATTGAAATGAATTTTTTTAAATGAGGAAACGATCCATTTGCCCTGATGCACTTTGCACATGTGGTGGTTGAAAAAGCTTACAGCACCTGGTATTCCCAGGCGGTCTCCCATCCAAGTACTAACCAGGCCCGACCCTGCTTAGCTTCCGAGATCAGACGAGATCGGGCGTGTTCAGGGTGGTATGGCCGTAAGCGGAATAGTAGTCAACAAACACTCTATTTATGCTGATGCACTTTGACAGTGAGCTGACTGTTGCGAAAAAAGTCACTTTTTGCCCAAAAAGTATCTCTGAATGACTTGAAATTTTACACAGTAGTAGTCAACGTCGCCCTGAACAAGGATCCGTTGAAAATATTCACATATCTCTTAAGGAATAATTGAAATGAATTTTTTTAAATGAGGAAACGATCCATTTGCCCTGATGCACTTTGCACATGTGGTGGTTGAAAAAGCTTACAGCACCTGGTATTCCCAGGCGGTCTCCCATCCAAGTACTAACCAGGCCCAACCCTGCTTAGCTTCCGAGATCAGACGAGATCGGGCGTGTTCAGGGTGGTATGGCCGTAAGCGGAATAGTAGTCAACAAACACTCTATTTATGCTGATGCACTTTGACAGTGAGCTGACTTTGTTGCGAAAAAAGTCACTTTTTGCCCAAAAAGTATCTCTGAATGACTTGAAATTTTACACAGTAGTAGTCAACGTCGCCCTGAACAAGGATCCGTTGAAAATATTCACATATCTCTTAAGGAATAATTGAAATGAATTTTTTTAAATGAGGAAACGATCCATTTGCCCTGATGCAATTTGCACATGTGGTGGTTGAAAAAGCTTACAGCACCTGGTATTCCCAGGCGGTCTCCCATCCAAGTACTAACCAGGCCCGACCCTGCTTAGCTTCCGAGATCAGACGAGATCGGGCGTGTTCAGGGTGGTATGGCCGTAAGCGGAATAGTAGTCAACAAACACTCTATTTATGCTGATGCACTTTGACAGTGAGCTGACTGTTGCGAAAAAAGTCACTTTTTGCCCAAAAAGTATCTCTGAATGACTTGAAATTTTACACAGTAGTAGTCAACGTCGCCCTGAACAAGGATCCGTTGAAAATATTCACATATCTCTTAAGGAATAATTGAAATGAATTTTTTTAAATGAGGAAACGATCCATTTGCCCTGATGCACTTTGCACATGTGGTGGTTGAAAAAGCTTACAGCACCTGGTATTCCCAGGCGGTCTCCCATCCAAGTACTAACCAGGCCCAACCCTGCTTAGCTTCCGAGATCAGACGAGATCGGGCGTGTTCAGGGTGGTATGGCCGTAAGCGGAATAGTAGTCAACAAACACTCTATTTATGCTGATGCACTTTGACAGTGAGCTGACTTTGTTGCGAAAAAAGTCACTTTTTGCCCAAAAAGTATCTCTGAATGACTTGAAATTTTACACAGTAGTAGTCAACGTCGCCCTGAACAAGGATCCGTTGAAAATATTCACATATCTCTTAAGGAATAATTGAAATGAATTTTTTTAAATGAGGAAACGATCCATTTGCCCTGATGCAATTTGCACATGTGGTGGTTGAAAAAGCTTACAGCACCTGGTATTCCCAGGCGGTCTCCCATCCAAGTACTAACCAGGCCCGACCCTGCTTAGCTTCCGAGATCAGACGAGATCGGGCGTGTTCAGGGTGGTATGGCCGTAAGCGGAATAGTAGTCAACAAACACTCTATTTATGCTGATGCACTTTGACAGTGAGCTGACTGTTGCGAAAAAAGTCACTTTTTGCCCAAAAAGTATCTCTGAATGACTTGAAATTTTACACAGTAGTAGTCAACGTCGCCCTGAACAAGGATCCGTTGAAAATATTCACATATCT
>NC_139824.1:711200-728700 GCF_963457635.1 Microchirus variegatus
ACAGCACCTGGTATTCCCAGGCGGTCTCCCATCCAAGTACTAACCAGGCCCGACCCTGCTTAGCTTCCGAGATCAGACGAGATCGGGCGTGTTCAGGGTGGTATGGCCGTAAGCGGAATAGTAGTCAACAAACACTCTATTTATGCTGATGCACTTTGACAGTGAGCTGACTTTGTTGCGAAAAAAGTCACTTTTTGCCCAAAAAGTATCTCTGAATGACTTGAAATTTTACACAGTAGTAGTCAACGTCGCCCTGAACAAGGATCCGTTGAAAATATTCACATATCTCTTTAGGAATAATTGAAATGAATTTCTTTAAATGAGGAAACGATCCATTTGCCCTGATGCACTTTGCACATGTGGTGGTTGAAAAAGCTTACAGCACCTGGTATTCCCAGGCGGTCTCCCATCCAAGTACTAACCAGGCCCGACCCTGCTTAGCTTCCGAGATCAGACGAGATCGGGCGTGTTCAGGGTGGTATGGCCGTAAGCGGAACAGTAGTCAACAAACACTCTATTTATGCTGATGCACTTTGACAGTGAGCTGACTTTGTTGCGAAAAAAGTCACTTTTTGCCCAAAAAGTATCTCTGAATGACTTGAAATTTTACACAGTAGTAGTCAACGTCGCCCTGAACAAGGATCCGTTGAAAATATTCACATATCTCTTAAGGAATAATTGAAATGAATTTTTTTAAATGAGGAAACGATCCATTTGCCCTGATGCACTTTGCACATGTGGTGGTTGAAAAAGCTTACAGCACCTGGTATTCCCAGGCGGTCTCCCATCCAAGTACTAACCAGGCCCGACCCTGCTTAGCTTCCGAGATCAGACGAGATCGGTCGTGTTCAGGGTGGTATGGCCGTAAGCGGAATAGTAGTCAACAAACACTCTATTTATGCTGATGCACTTTGACAGTGAGCTGACTTTGTTGCGAAAAAAGTCACTTTTTGCCCAAAAAGTATCTCTGAATGACTTGAAATTTTACACAGTAGTAGTCAACGTCGCCCTGAACAAGGATCCGTTGAAAATATTCACATATCTCTTAAGGAATAATTGAAATGAATTTTTTTAATGAGGAAACGATCCATTTGCCCTGATGCACTTTGCACATGTGGTGGTTGAAAAAGCTTACAGCACCTGGTATTCCCAGGCGGTCTCCCATCCAAGTACTAACCAGGCCCGACCCTGCTTAGCTTCCGAGATCAGACGAGATCGGGCGTGTTCAGGGTGGTATGGCCGTAAGCGGAACAGTAATCAACAAACACTCTATTTATGCTGATGCACTTTGACAGTGAGCTGACTTTGTTGCGAAAAAAGTCACTTTTTGCCCAAAAAGTATCTCTGAATGACTTGAAATTTTACACAGTAGTAGTCAACGTCGCCCTGAACAAGGATCCGTTGAAAATATTCACATATCTCTTAAGGAATAATTGAAATGAATTTTTTTAAATGAGGAAACGATCCATTTGCCCTGATGCACTTTGCACATGTGGTGGTTGAAAAAGCTTACAGCACCTGGTATTCCCAGGCGGTCTCCCATCCAAGTACTAACCAGGCCCGACCCTGCTTAGCTTCCGAGATCAGACGAGATCGGTCGTGTTCAGGGTGGTATGGCCGTAAGCGGAATAGTAGTCAACAAACACTCTATTTATGCTGATGCACTTTGACAGTGAGCTGACTTTGTTGCGAAAAAAGTCACTTTTTGCCCAAAAAGTATCTCTGAATGACTTGAAATTTTACACAGTAGTAGTCAACGTCGCCCTGAACAAGGATCCGTTGAAAATATTCACATATCTCTTAAGGAATAATTGAAATGAATTTTTTTAATGAGGAAACGATCCATTTGCCCTGATGCACTTTGCACATGTGGTGGTTGAAAAAGCTTACAGCACCTGGTATTCCCAGGCGGTCTCCCATCCAAGTACTAACCAGGCCCGACCCTGCTTAGCTTCCGAGATCAGACGAGATCGGGCGTGTTCAGGGTGGTATGGCCGTAAGCGGAACAGTAATCAACAAACACTCTATTTATGCTGATGCACTTTGACAGTGAGCTGACTTTGTTGCGAAAAAAGTCACTTTTTGCCCAAAAAGTATCTCTGAATGACTTGAAATTTTACACAGTAGTAGTCAACGTCGCCCTGAACAAGGATCCGTTGAAAATATTCACATATCTCTTAAGGAATAATTGAAATGAATTTTTTTAAATGAGGAAACGATCCATTTGCCCTGATGCACTTTGCACATGTGGTGGTTGAAAAAGCTTACAGCACCTGGTATTCCCAGGCGGTCTCCCATCCAAGTACTAACCAGCCCGACCCTGCTTAGCTTCCGAGATCAGACGAGATCGGTCGTGTTCAGGGTGGTATGGCCGTAAGCGGAATAGTAGTCAACAAACACTCTATTTATGCTGATGCACTTTGACAGTGAGCTGACTTTGTTGCGAAAAAAGTCACTTTTTGCCCAAAAAGTATCTCTGAATGACTTGAAATTTTACACAGTAGTAGTCAACGTCGCCCTGAACAAGGATCCGTTGAAAATATTCACATATCTCTTAAGGAATAATTGAAATTAATTTTTTTAAATGAGGAAACGATCCATTTGCCCTGATGCACTTTGCACATGTGGTGGTTGAAAAAGCTTACAGCACCTGGTATTCCCAGGCGGTCTCCCATCCAAGTACTAACCAGGCCCGACCCTGCTTAGCTTCCGAGATCAGACGAGATCGGGCGTGTTCAGGGTGGTATGGCCGTAAGCGGAACAGTAGTCAACAAACACTCTATTTATGCTGATGCACTTTGACAGTGAGCTGACTTTGTTGCGAAAAAAGTCACTTTTTGCCCAAAAAGTATCTCTGAATGACTTGAAATTTTACACAGTAGTAGTCAACGTCGCCCTGAACAAGGATCCGTTGAAAATATTCACATATCTCTTAAGGAATAATTGAAATGAATTTTTTTAAATGAGGAAACGATCCATTTGCCCTGATGCACTTTGCACATGTGGTGGTTGAAAAAGCTTACAGCACCTGGTATTCCCAGGCGGTCTCCCATCCAAGTACTAACCAGGCCCGACCCTGCTTAGCTTCCGAGATCAGACGAGATCGGGCGTGTTCAGGGTGGTATGGCCGTAAGCGGAATAGTAGTCAACAAACACTCTATTTATGCTGATGCACTTTGACAGTGAGCTGACTTTGTTGCGAAAAAAGTCACTTTTTGCCCAAAAAGTATCTCTGAATGACTTGAAATTTTACACAGTAGTAGTCAACGTCGCCCTGAACAAGGATCCGTTGAAAATATTCACATATCTCTTAAGGAATAATTGAAATGAATTTTTTTAAATGAGGAAACGATCCATTTGCCCTGATGCACTTTGCACATGTGGTGGTTGAAAAAGCTTACAGCACCTGGTATTCCCAGGCGGTCTCCCATCCAAGTACTAACCAGGCCCGACCCTGCTTAGCTTCCGAGATCAGACGAGATCGGGCGTGTTCAGGGTGGTATGGCCGTAAGCGGAATAGTAGTCAACAAACACTCTATTTATGCTGATGCACTTTGACAGTGAGCTGACTTTGTTGCGAAAAAAGTCACTTTTTGCCCAAAAAGTATCTCTGAATGACTTGAAATTTTACACAGTAGTAGTCAACGTCGCCCTGAACAAGGATCCGTTGAAAATATTCACATATCTCTTAAGGAATAATTGAAATGAATTTCTTTAAATGAGGAAACGATCCATTTGCCCTGATGCACTTTGCACATGTGGTGGTTGAAAAAGCTTACAGCACCTTGTATTCCCAGGCGGTCTCCCATCCAAGTACTAACCAGGCCCGACCCTGCTTAGCTTCCGAGATCAGACGAGATCGGGCGTGTTCAGGGTGGTATGGCCGTAAGCGGAACAGTAGTCAACAAACACTCTATTTATGCTGATGCACTTTGACAGTGAGCTGACTTTGTTGCGAAAAAAGTCACTTTTTGCCCAAAAAGTATCTCTGAATGACTTGAAATTTTACACAGTAGTAGTCAACGTCGCCCTGAACAAGGATCCGTTGAAAATATTCACATATCTCTTAAGGAATAATTGAAATGAATTTTTTTAAATGAGGAAACGATCCATTTGCCCTGATGCACTTTGCACATGTGGTGGTTGAAAAAGCTTACAGCACCTGGTATTCCCAGGCGGTCTCCCATCCAAGTACTAACCAGGCCCGACCCTGCTTAGCTTCCGAGATCAGACGAGATCGGTCGTGTTCAGGGTGGTATGGCCGTAAGCGGAATAGTAGTCAACAAACACTCTATTTATGCTGATGCACTTTGACAGTGAGCTGACTTTGTTGCGAAAAAAGTCACTTTTTGCCCAAAAAGTATCTCTGAATGACTTGAAATTTTACACAGTAGTAGTCAACGTCGCCCTGAACAAGGATCCGTTGAAAATATTCACATATCTCTTAAGGAATAATTGAAATGAATTTTTTTAATGAGGAAACGATCCATTTGCCCTGATGCACTTTGCACATGTGGTGGTTGAAAAAGCTTACAGCACCTGGTATTCCCAGGCGGTCTCCCATCCAAGTACTAACCAGGCCCGACCCTGCTTAGCTTCCGAGATCAGACGAGATCGGGCGTGTTCAGGGTGGTATGGCCGTAAGCGGAACAGTAATCAACAAACACTCTATTTATGCTGATGCACTTTGACAGTGAGCTGACTTTGTTGCGAAAAAAGTCACTTTTTGCCCAAAAAGTATCTCTGAATGACTTGAAATTTTACACAGTAGTAGTCAACGTCGCCCTGAACAAGGATCCGTTGAAAATATTCACATATCTCTTAAGGAATAATTGAAATGAATTTTTTTAAATGAGGAAACGATCCATTTGCCCTGATGCACTTTGCACATGTGGTGGTTGAAAAAGCTTACAGCACCTGGTATTCCCAGGCGGTCTCCCATCCAAGTACTAACCAGCCCGACCCTGCTTAGCTTCCGAGATCAGACGAGATCGGTCGTGTTCAGGGTGGTATGGCCGTAAGCAGAATAGTAGTCAACAAACACTCTATTTATGCTGATGCACTTTGACAGTGAGCTGACTTTGTTGCGAAAAAAGTCACTTTTTGCCCAAAAAGTATCTCTGAATGACTTGAAATTTTACACAGTAGTAGTCAACGTCGCCCTGAACAAGGATCCGTTGAAAATATTCACATATCTCTTAAGGAATAATTGAAATGAATTTTTTTAAATGAGGAAACGATCCATTTGCCCTGATGCACTTTGCACATGTGGTGGTTGAAAAAGCTTACAGCACCTGGTATTCCCAGGCGGTCTCCCATCCAAGTACTAACCAGCCCGACCCTGCTTAGCTTCCGAGATCAGACGAGATCGGTCGTGTTCAGGGTGGTATGGCCGTAAGCGGAATAGTAGTCAACAAACACTCTATTTATGCTGATGCACTTTGACAGTGAGCTGACTTTGTTGCGAAAAAAGTCACTTTTTGCCCAAAAAGTATCTCTGAATGACTTGAAATTTTACACAGTAGTAGTCAACGTCGCCCTGAACAAGGATCCGTTGAAAATATTCACATATCTCTTAAGGAATAATTGAAATTAATTTTTTTAAATGAGGAAACGATCCATTTGCCCTGATGCACTTTGCACATGTGGTGGTTGAAAAAGCTTACAGCACCTGGTATTCCCAGGCGGTCTCCCATCCAAGTACTAACCAGGCCCGACCCTGCTTAGCTTCCGAGATCAGACGAGATCGGGCGTGTTCAGGGTGGTATGGCCGTAAGCGGAACAGTAGTCAACAAACACTCTATTTATGCTGATGCACTTTGACAGTGAGCTGACTTTGTTGCGAAAAAAGTCACTTTTTGCCCAAAAAGTATCTCTGAATGACTTGAAATTTTACACAGTAGTAGTCAACGTCGCCCTGAACAAGGATCCGTTGAAAATATTCACATATCTCTTAAGGAATAATTGAAATGAATTTTTTTAAATGAGGAAACGATCCATTTGCCCTGATGCACTTTGCACATGTGGTGGTTGAAAAAGCTTACAGCACCTGGTATTCCCAGGCGGTCTCCCATCCAAGTACTAACCAGGCCCGACCCTGCTTAGCTTCCGAGATCAGACGAGATCGGTCGTGTTCAGGGTGGTATGGCCGTAAGCGGAATAGTAGTCAACAAACACTCTATTTATGCTGATGCACTTTGACAGTGAGCTGACTTTGTTGCGAAAAAAGTCACTTTTTGCCCAAAAAGTATCTCTGAATGACTTGAAATTTTACACAGTAGTAGTCAACGTCGCCCTGAACAAGGATCCGTTGAAAATATTCACATATCTCTTAAGGAATAATTGAAATGAATTTTTTTAATGAGGAAACGATCCATTTGCCCTGATGCACTTTGCACATGTGGTGGTTGAAAAAGCTTACAGCACCTGGTATTCCCAGGCGGTCTCCCATCCAAGTACTAACCAGGCCCGACCCTGCTTAGCTTCCGAGATCAGACGAGATCGGGCGTGTTCAGGGTGGTATGGCCGTAAGCGGAACAGTAATCAACAAACACTCTATTTATGCTGATGCACTTTGACAGTGAGCTGACTTTGTTGCGAAAAAAGTCACTTTTTGCCCAAAAAGTATCTCTGAATGACTTGAAATTTTACACAGTAGTAGTCAACGTCGCCCTGAACAAGGATCCGTTGAAAATATTCACATATCTCTTAAGGAATAATTGAAATGAATTTTTTTAAATGAGGAAACGATCCATTTGCCCTGATGCACTTTGCACATGTGGTGGTTGAAAAAGCTTACAGCACCTGGTATTCCCAGGCGGTCTCCCATCCAAGTACTAACCAGCCCGACCCTGCTTAGCTTCCGAGATCAGACGAGATCGGTCGTGTTCAGGGTGGTATGGCCGTAAGCGGAATAGTAGTCAACAAACACTCTATTTATGCTGATGCACTTTGACAGTGAGCTGACTTTGTTGCGAAAAAAGTCACTTTTTGCCCAAAAAGTATCTCTGAATGACTTGAAATTTTACACAGTAGTAGTCAACGTCGCCCTGAACAAGGATCCGTTGAAAATATTCACATATCTCTTAAGGAATAATTGAAATGAATTTTTTTAAATGAGGAAACGATCCATTTGCCCTGATGCACTTTGCACATGTGGTGGTTGAAAAAGCTTACAGCACCTGGTATTCCCAGGCGGTCTCCCATCCAAGTACTAACCAGGCCCGACCCTGCTTAGCTTCCGAGATCAGACGAGATCGGGCGTGTTCAGGGTGGTATGGCCGTAAGCGGAACAGTAGTCAACAAACACTCTATTTATGCTGATGCACTTTGACAGTGAGCTGACTTTGTTGCGAAAAAAGTCACTTTTTGCCCAAAAAGTATCTCTGAATGACTTGAAATTTTACACAGTAGTAGTCAACGTCGCCCTGAACAAGGATCCGTTGAAAATATTCACATATCTCTTAAGGAATAATTGAAATGAATTTTTTTTAATGAGGAAACGATCCATTTGCCCTGATGCACTTTGCACATGTGGTGGTTGAAAAAGCTTACAGCACCTGGTATTCCCAGGCGGTCTCCCATCCAAGTACTAACCAGGCCCGACCCTGCTTAGCTTCCGAGATCAGACGAGATCGGGCGTGTTCAGGGTGGTATGGCCGTAAGCGGAACAGTAATCAACAAACACTCTATTTATGCTGATGCACTTTGACAGTGAGCTGACTTTGTTGCGAAAAAAGTCACTTTTTGCCCAAAAAGTATCTCTGAATGACTTGAAATTTTACACAGTAGTAGTCAACGTCGCCCTGAACAAGGATCCGTTGAAAATATTCACATATCTCTTAAGGAATAATTGAAATGAATTTTTTTAAATGAGGAAACGATCCATTTGCCCTGATGCACTTTGCACATGTGGTGGTTGAAAAAGCTTACAGCACCTGGTATTCCCAGGCGGTCTCCCATCCAAGTACTAACCAGGCCCGACCCTGCTTAGCTTCCGAGATCAGACGAGATCGGGCGTGTTCAGGGTGGTATGGCCGTAAGCGGAACAGTAGTCAACAAACACTCTATTTATGCTGATGCACTTTGACAGTGAGCTGACTTTGTTGCGAAAAAAGTCACTTTTTGCCCAAAAAGTATCTCTGAATGACTTGAAATTTTACACAGTAGTAGTCAACGTCGCCCTGAACAAGGATCCGTTGAAAATATTCACATATCTCTTAAGGAATAATTGAAATGAATTTTTTTTAATGAGGAAACGATCCATTTGCCCTGATGCACTTTGCACATGTGGTGGTTGAAAAAGCTTACAGCACCTGGTATTCCCAGGCGGTCTCCCATCCAAGTACTAACCAGGCCCGACCCTGCTTAGCTTCCGAGATCAGACGAGATCGGGCGTGTTCAGGGTGGTATGGCCGTAAGCGGAACAGTAATCAACAAACACTCTATTTATGCTGATGCACTTTGACAGTGAGCTGACTTTGTTGCGAAAAAAGTCACTTTTTGCCCAAAAAGTATCTCTGAATGACTTGAAATTTTACACAGTAGTAGTCAACGTCGCCCTGAACAAGGATCCGTTGAAAATATTCACATATCTCTTAAGGAATAATTGAAATGAATTTTTTTAAATGAGGAAACGATCCATTTGCCCTGATGCACTTTGCACATGTGGTGGTTGAAAAAGCTTACAGCACCTGGTATTCCCAGGCGGTCTCCCATCCAAGTACTAACCAGGCCCGACCCTGCTTAGCTTCCGAGATCAGACGAGATCGGGCGTGTTCAGGGTGGTATGGCCGTAAGCGGAACAGTAGTCAACAAACACTCTATTTATGCTGATGCACTTTGACAGTGAGCTGACTTTGTTGCGAAAAAAGTCACTTTTTGCCCAAAAAGTATCTCTGAATGACTTGAAATTTTACACAGTAGTAGTCAACGTCGCCCTGAACAAGGATCCGTTGAAAATATTCACATATCTCTTAAGGAATAATTGAAATGAATTTTTTTAAATGAGGAAACGATCCATTTGCCCTGATGCACTTTGCACATGTGGTGGTTGAAAAAGCTTACAGCACCTGGTATTCCCAGGCGGTCTCCCATCCAAGTACTAACCAGGCCCGACCCTGCTTAGCTTCCGAGATCAGACGAGATCGGGCGTGTTCAGGGTGGTATGGCCGTAAGCGGAACAGTAATCAACAAACACTCTATTTATGCTGATGCACTTTGACAGTGAGCTGACTTTGTTGCGAAAAAAGTCACTTTTTGCCCAAAAAGTATCTCTGAATGACTTGAAATTTTACACAGTAGTAGTCAACGTCGCCCTGAACAAGGATCCGTTGAAAATATTCACATATCTCTTAAGGAATAATTGAAATGAATTTTTTTAAATGAGGAAACGATCCATTTGCCCTGATGCACTTTGCACATGTGGTGGTTGAAAAAGCTTACAGCACCTGGTATTCCCAGGCGGTCTCCCATCCAAGTACTAACCAGGCCCGACCCTGCTTAGCTTCCGAGATCAGACGAGATCGGGCGTGTTCAGGGTGGTATGGCCGTAAGCGGAACAGTAGTCAACAAACACTCTATTTATGCTGATGCACTTTGACAGTGAGCTGACTTTGTTGCGAAAAAAGTCACTTTTTGCCCAAAAAGTATCTCTGAATGACTTGAAATTTTACACAGTAGTAGTCAACGTCGCCCTGAACAAGGATCCGTTGAAAATATTCACATATCTCTTAAGGAATAATTGAAATGAATTTTTTTAAATGAGGAAACGATCCATTTGCCCTGATGCACTTTGCACATGTGGTGGTTGAAAAAGCTTACAGCACCTGGTATTCCCAGGCGGTCTCCCATCCAAGTACTAACCAGGCCCGACCCTGCTTAGCTTCCGAGATCAGACGAGATCGGGCGTGTTCAGGGTGGTATGGCCGTAAGCTGAATAGTAGTCAACAAACACTCTATTTATGCTGATGCACTTTGACAGTGAGCTGACTTTGTTGCGAAAAAAGTCACTTTTTGCCCAAAAAGTATCTCTGAATGACTTGAAATTTTACACAGTAGTAGTCAACGTCGCCCTGAACAAGGATCCGTTGAAAATATTCACATATCTCTTAAGGAATAATTGAAATGAATTTTTTTAAATGAGGAAACGATCCATTTGCCCTGATGCACTTTGCACATGTGGTGGTTGAAAAAGCTTACAGCACCTGGTATTCCCAGGCGGTCTCCCATCCAAGTACTAACCAGGCCCGACCCTGCTTAGCTTCCGAGATCGGGCATGTTCAGGGTGGTATGGCCGTAAGCGGAACAGTAGTCAACAAACACTCTATTTATGCTGATGCACTTTGACAGTGAGCTGACTTTGTTGCGAAAAAAGTCACTTTTTGCCCAAAAAGTATCTCTGAATGACTTGAAATTTTACACAGTAGTAGTCAACGTCGCCCTTAACAAGGATCCGTTGAAAATATTCACATATCTCTTAAGGAATAATTGAAATGAATTTTTTTAAATGAGGAAACGATCCATTTGCCCTGATGCACTTTGCACATGTGGTGGTTGAAAAAGCTTACAGCACCTGGTATTCCCAGGCGGTCTCCCATCCAAGTACTAACCAGGCCCTACCCTGCTTAGCTTCCGAGATCAGACGAGATCGGTCGTGTTCAGGGTGGTATGGCCGTAAGCGGAATAGTAGTCAACAAACACTCTATTTATGCTGATGCACTTTGACAGTGAGCTGACTTTGTTGCGAAAAAAGTCACTTTTTGCCCAAAAAGTATCTCTGAATGACTTGAAATTTTACACAGTAGTAGTCAACGTCGCCCTGAACAAGGATCCGTTGAAAATATTCACATATCTCTTAAGGAATAATTGAAATGAATTTTTTTAATGAGGAAACGATCCATTTGCCCTGATGCACTTTGCACATGTGGTGGTTGAAAAAGCTTACAGCACCTGGTATTCCCAGGCGGTCTCCCATCCAAGTACTAACCAGGCCCGACCCTGCTTAGCTTCCGAGATCAGACGAGATCGGGCGTGTTCAGGGTGGTATGGCCGTAAGCGGAACAGTAATCAACAAACACTCTATTTATGCTGATGCACTTTGACAGTGAGCTGACTTTGTTGCGAAAAAAGTCACTTTTTGCCCAAAAAGTATCTCTGAATGACTTGAAATTTTACACAGTAGTAGTCAACGTCGCCCTGAACAAGGATCCGTTGAAAATATTCACATATCTCTTAAGGAATAATTGAAATGAATTTTTTTAAATGAGGAAACGATCCATTTGCCCTGATGCACTTTGCACATGTGGTGGTTGAAAAAGCTTACAGCACCTGGTATTCCCAGGCGGTCTCCCATCCAAGTACTAACCAGGCCCGACCCTGCTTAGCTTCCGAGATCAGACGAGATCGGTCGTGTTCAGGGTGGTATGGCCGTAAGCGGAATAGTAGTCAACAAACACTCTATTTATGCTGATGCACTTTGACAGTGAGCTGACTTTGTTGCGAAAAAAGTCACTTTTTGCCCAAAAAGTATCTCTGAATGACTTGAAATTTTACACAGTAGTAGTCAACGTCGCCCTGAACAAGGATCCGTTGAAAATATTCACATATCTCTTAAGGAATAATTGAAATGAATTTTTTTTAATGAGGAAACGATCCATTTGCCCTGATGCACTTTGCACATGTGGTGGTTGAAAAAGCTTACAGCACCTGGTATTCCCAGGCGGTCTCCCATCCAAGTACTAACCAGGCCCGACCCTGCTTAGCTTCCGAGATCAGACGAGATCGGGCGTGTTCAGGGTGGTATGGCCGTAAGCGGAACAGTAATCAACAAACACTCTATTTATGCTGATGCACTTTGACAGTGAGCTGACTTTGTTGCGAAAAAAGTCACTTTTTGCCCAAAAAGTATCTCTGAATGACTTGAAATTTTACACAGTAGTAGTCAACGTCGCCCTGAACAAGGATCCGTTGAAAATATTCACATATCTCTTAAGGAATAATTGAAATGAATTTTTTTAAATGAGGAAACGATCCATTTGCCCTGATGCACTTTGCACATGTGGTGGTTGAAAAAGCTTACAGCACCTGGTATTCCCAGGCGGTCTCCCATCCAAGTACTAACCAGGCCCGACCCTGCTTAGCTTCCGAGATCAGACGAGATCGGGCGTGTTCAGGGTGGTATGGCCGTAAGCTGAATAGTAGTCAACAAACACTCTATTTATGCTGATGCACTTTGACAGTGAGCTGACTTTGTTGCGAAAAAAGTCACTTTTTGCCCAAAAAGTATCTCTGAATGACTTGAAATTTTACACAGTAGTAGTCAACGTCGCCCTGAACAAGGATCCGTTGAAAATATTCACATATCTCTTAAGGAATAATTGAAATGAATTTTTTTAAATGAGGAAACGATCCATTTGCCCTGATGCACTTTGCACATGTGGTGGTTGAAAAAGCTTACAGCACCTGGTATTCCCAGGCGGTCTCCCATCCAAGTACTAACCAGGCCCGACCCTGCTTAGCTTCCGAGATCGGGCATGTTCAGGGTGGTATGGCCGTAAGCGGAACAGTAGTCAACAAACACTCTATTTATGCTGATGCACTTTGACAGTGAGCTGACTTTGTTGCGAAAAAAGTCACTTTTTGCCCAAAAAGTATCTCTGAATGACTTGAAATTTTACACAGTAGTAGTCAACGTCGCCCTGAACAAGGATCCGTTGAAAATATTCACATATCTCTTAAGGAATAATTGAAATGAATTTTTTTAATGAGGAAACGATCCATTTGCCCTGATGCACTTTGCACATGTGGTGGTTGAAAAAGCTTACAGCACCTGGTATTCCCAGGCGGTCTCCCATCCAAGTACTAACCAGGCCCGACCCTGCTTAGCTTCCGAGATCAGACGAGATCGGGCGTGTTCAGGGTGGTATGGCCGTAAGCGGAACAGTAATCAACAAACACTCTATTTATGCTGATGCACTTTGACAGTGAGCTGACTTTGTTGCGAAAAAAGTCACTTTTTGCCCAAAAAGTATCTCTGAATGACTTGAAATTTTACACAGTAGTAGTCAACGTCGCCCTGAACAAGGATCCGTTGAAAATATTCACATATCTCTTAAGGAATAATTGAAATTAATTTTTTTAAATGAGGAAACGATCCATTTGCCCTGATGCACTTTGCACATGTGGTGGTTGAAAAAGCTTACAGCACCTGGTATTCCCAGGCGGTCTCCCATCCAAGTACTAACCAGGCCCGACCCTGCTTAGCTTCCGAGATCAGACGAGATCGGGCGTGTTCAGGGTGGTATGGCCGTAAGCGGAACAGTAGTCAACAAACACTCTATTTATGCTGATGCACTTTGACAGTGAGCTGACTTTGTTGCGAAAAAAGTCACTTTTTGCCCAAAAAGTATCTCTGAATGACTTGAAATTTTACACAGTAGTAGTCAACGTCGCCCTGAACAAGGATCCGTTGAAAATATTCACATATCTCTTAAGGAATAATTGAAATGAATTTTTTTAATGAGGAAACGATCCATTTGCCCTGATGCACTTTGCACATGTGGTGGTTGAAAAAGCTTACAGCACCTGGTATTCCCAGGCGGTCTCCCATCCAAGTACTAACCAGGCCCGACCCTGCTTAGCTTCCGAGATCAGACGAGATCGGGCGTGTTCAGGGTGGTATGGCCGTAAGCGGAACAGTAATCAACAAACACTCTATTTATGCTGATGCACTTTGACAGTGAGCTGACTTTGTTGCGAAAAAAGTCACTTTTTGCCCAAAAAGTATCTCTGAATGACTTGAAATTTTACACAGTAGTAGTCAACGTCGCCCTGAACAAGGATCCGTTGAAAATATTCACATATCTCTTAAGGAATAATTGAAATTAATTTTTTAAATGAGGAAACGATCCATTTGCCCTGATGCACTTTGCACATGTGGTGGTTGAAAAAGCTTACAGCACCTGGTATTCCCAGGCGGTCTCCCATCCAAGTACTAACCAGGCCCGACCCTGCTTAGCTTCCGAGATCAGACGAGATCGGTCGTGTTCAGGGTGGTATGGCCGTAAGCGGAATAGTAGTCAACAAACACTCTATTTATGCTGATGCACTTTGACAGTGAGCTGACTTTGTTGCGAAAAAAGTCACTTTTTGCCCAAAAAGTATCTCTGAATGACTTGAAATTTTACACAGTAGTAGTCAACGTCGCCCTGAACAAGGATCCGTTGAAAATATTCACATATCTCTTAAGGAATAATTGAAATGAATTTTTTTTAATGAGGAAACGATCCATTTGCCCTGATGCACTTTGCACATGTGGTGGTTGAAAAAGCTTACAGCACCTGGTATTCCCAGGCGGTCTCCCATCCAAGTACTAACCAGGCCCGACCCTGCTTAGCTTCCGAGATCAGACGAGATCGGGCGTGTTCAGGGTGGTATGGCCGTAAGCGGAACAGTAATCAACAAACACTCTATTTATGCTGATGCACTTTGACAGTGAGCTGACTTTGTTGCGAAAAAAGTCACTTTTTGCCCAAAAAGTATCTCTGAATGACTTGAAATTTTACACAGTAGTAGTCAACGTCGCCCTGAACAAGGATCCGTTGAAAATATTCACATATCTCTTAAGGAATAATTGAAATGAATTTTTTTAAATGAGGAAACGATCCATTTGCCCTGATGCACTTTGCACATGTGGTGGTTGAAAAAGCTTACAGCACCTGGTATTCCCAGGCGGTCTCCCATCCAAGTACTAACCAGGCCCGACCCTGCTTAGCTTCCGAGATCAGACGAGATCGGGCGTGTTCAGGGTGGTATGGCCGTAAGCTGAATAGTAGTCAACAAACACTCTATTTATGCTGATGCACTTTGACAGTGAGCTGACTTTGTTGCGAAAAAAGTCACTTTTTGCCCAAAAAGTATCTCTGAATGACTTGAAATTTTACACAGTAGTAGTCAACGTCGCCCTGAACAAGGATCCGTTGAAAATATTCACATATCTCTTAAGGAATAATTGAAATTAATTTTTTTAAATGAGGAAACGATCCATTTGCCCTGATGCACTTTGCACATGTGGTGGTTGAAAAAGCTTACAGCACCTGGTATTCCCAGGCGGTCTCCCATCCAAGTACTAACCAGGCCCGACCCTGCTTAGCTTCCGAGATCGGGCATGTTCAGGGTGGTATGGCCGTAAGCGGAACAGTAGTCAACAAACACTCTATTTATGCTGATGCACTTTGACAGTGAGCTGACTTTGTTGCGAAAAAAGTCACTTTTTGCCCAAAAAGTATCTCTGAATGACTTGAAATTTTACACAGTAGTAGTCAACGTCGCCCTGAACAAGGATCCGTTGAAAATATTCACATATCTCTTAAGGAATAATTGAAATGAATTTTTTTAATGAGGAAACGATCCATTTGCCCTGATGCACTTTGCACATGTGGTGGTTGAAAAAGCTTACAGCACCTGGTATTCCCAGGCGGTCTCCCATCCAAGTACTAACCAGGCCCGACCCTGCTTAGCTTCCGAGATCAGACGAGATCGGTCGTGTTCAGGGTGGTATGGCCGTAAGCGGAATAGTAGTCAACAAACACTCTATTTATGCTGATGCACTTTGACAGTGAGCTGACTTTGTTGCGAAAAAAGTCACTTTTTGCCCAAAAAGTATCTCTGAATGACTTGAAATTTTACACAGTAGTAGTCAACGTCGCCCTGAACAAGGATCCGTTGAAAATATTCACATATCTCTTAAGGAATAATTGAAATGAATTTTTTTTAATGAGGAAACGATCCATTTGCCCTGATGCACTTTGCACATGTGGTGGTTGAAAAAGCTTACAGCACCTGGTATTCCCAGGCGGTCTCCCATCCAAGTACTAACCAGGCCCGACCCTGCTTAGCTTCCGAGATCAGACGAGATCGGGCGTGTTCAGGGTGGTATGGCCGTAAGCGGAACAGTAATCAACAAACACTCTATTTATGCTGATGCACTTTGACAGTGAGCTGACTTTGTTGCGAAAAAAGTCACTTTTTGCCCAAAAAGTATCTCTGAATGACTTGAAATTTTACACAGTAGTAGTCAACGTCGCCCTGAACAAGGATCCGTTGAAAATATTCACATATCTCTTAAGGAATAATTGAAATGAATTTTTTTAAATGAGGAAACGATCCATTTGCCCTGATGCACTTTGCACATGTGGTGGTTGAAAAAGCTTACAGCACCTGGTATTCCCAGGCGGTCTCCCATCCAAGTACTAACCAGGCCCGACCCTGCTTAGCTTCCGAGATCAGACGAGATCGGGCGTGTTCAGGGTGGTATGGCCGTAAGCGGAACAGTAGTCAACAAACACTCTATTTATGCTGATGCACTTTGACAGTGAGCTGACTTTGTTGCGAAAAAAGTCACTTTTTGCCCAAAAAGTATCTCTGAATGACTTGAAATTTTACACAGTAGTAGTCAACGTCGCCCTGAACAAGGATCCGTTGAAAATATTCACATATCTCTTAAGGAATAATTGAAATGAATTTTTTTAAATGAGGAAACGATCCATTTGCCCTGATGCACTTTGCACATGTGGTGGTTGAAAAAGCTTACAGCACCTGGTATTCCCAGGCGGTCTCCCATCCAAGTACTAACCAGGCCCGACCCTGCTTAGCTTCCGAGATCAGACGAGATCGGGCGTGTTCAGGGTGGTATGGCCGTAAGCTGAATAGTAGTCAACAAACACTCTATTTATGCTGATGCACTTTGACAGTGAGCTGACTTTGTTGCGAAAAAAGTCACTTTTTGCCCAAAAAGTATCTCTGAATGACTTGAAATTTTACACAGTAGTAGTCAACGTCGCCCTGAACAAGGATCCGTTGAAAATATTCACATATCTCTTAAGGAATAATTGAAATGAATTTTTTTTAATGAGGAAACGATCCATTTGCCCTGATGCACTTTGCACATGTGGTGGTTGAAAAAGCTTACAGCACCTGGTATTCCCAGGCGGTCTCCCATCCAAGTACTAACCAGGCCCGACCCTGCTTAGCTTCCGAGATCGGGCATGTTCAGGGTGGTATGGCCGTAAGCGGAACAGTAGTCAACAAACACTCTATTTATGCTGATGCACTTTGACAGTGAGCTGACTTTGTTGCGAAAAAAGTCACTTTTTGCCCAAAAAGTATCTCTGAATGACTTGAAATTTTACACAGTAGTAGTCAACGTCGCCCTGAACAAGGATCCGTTGAAAATATTCACATATCTCTTAAGGAATAATTGAAATGAATTTTTTTAAATGAGGAAACGATCCATTTGCCCTGATGCACTTTGCACATGTGGTGGTTGAAAAAGCTTACAGCACCTGGTATTCCCAGGCGGTCTCCCATCCAAGTACTAACCAGGCCCTACCCTGCTTAGCTTCCGAGATCAGACGAGATCGGTCGTGTTCAGGGTGGTATGGCCGTAAGCGGAATAGTAGTCAACAAACACTCTATTTATGCTGATGCACTTTGACAGTGA
>NC_139824.1:744458-764458 GCF_963457635.1 Microchirus variegatus
AACCAGGCCCGACCCTGCTTAGCTTCCGAGATCAGACGAGATCGGGCGTGTTCAGGGTGGTATGGCCGTAAGCGGAATAGTAGTCAACAAACACTCTATTTGTGCTGATGCACTTTGACAGTGAGCTGACTTTGTTGCGAAAAAAGTCACTTTTTGCCCAAAAAGTATCTCTGAATGACTTGAAATTTTACACAGTAGTAGTCAACGTCGCCCTGAACAAGGATCCGTTGAAAATATTCACATATCTCTTAAGGAATAATTGAAATGAATTTTTTTAAATGAGGAAACGATCCATTTGCCCTGATGCACTTTGCACATGTGGTGGTTGAAAAAGCTTACAGCACCTGGTATTCCCAGGCGGTCTCCCATCCAAGTATTAACCAGGCCCGACCCTGCTTAGCTTCCGAGATCAGACGAGATCGGGCGTGTTCAGGGTGGTATGGCCGTAAGCGGAATAGTAGTCAACAAACACTCTATTTATGCTGATGCACTTTGACAGTGAGCTGACTTTGTTGCGAAAAAAGTCACTTTTTGCCCAAAAAGTATCTCTGAATGACTTGAAATTTTACACAGTAGTAGTCAACGTCGCCCTGAACAAGGATCCGTTGAAAATATTCACATATCTCTTAAGGAATAATTGAAATGAATTTTTTTAAATGAGGAAACGATCCATTTGCCCTGATGCACTTTGCACATGTGGTGGTTGAAAAAGCTTACAGCACCTGGTATTCCCAGGCGGTCTCCCATCCAAGTACTAACCAGGCCCGACCCTGCTTAGCTTCCGAGATCAGACGAGATCGGGCGTGTTCAGGGTGGTATGGCCGTAAGCGGAATAGTAGTCAACAAACACTCTATTTATGCTGATGCACTTTGACAGTGAGCTGACTTTGTTGCGAAAAAAGTCACTTTTTGCCCAAAAAGTATCTCTGAATGACTTGAAATTTTACACAGTAGTAGTCAACGTCGCCCTGAACAAGGATCCGTTGAAAATATTCACATATCTCTTAAGGAATAATTGAAATGAATTTTTTTAAATGAGGAAACGATCCATTTGCCCTGATGCACTTTGCACATGTGGTGGTTGAAAAAGCTTAGAGCACCTGGTATTCCCAGGCGGTCTCTCATCCAAGTACTAACCAGGCCCGACCCTGCTTAGCTTCCGAGATCAGACGAGATCGGGCGTGTTCAGGGTGGTATGGCCGTAAGCGGAATAGTAGTCAACAAACACTCTATTTATGCTGATGCACTTTGACAGTGAGCTGACTTTGTTGCGAAAAAAGTCACTTTTTGCCCAAAAAGTATCTCTGAATGACTTGAAATTTTACACAGTAGTAGTCAACGTCGCCCTGAACAAGGATCCGTTGAAAATATTCACATATCTCTTAAGGAATAATTGAAATGAATTTTTTTAAATGAGGAAACGATCCATTTGCCCTGATGCACTTTGCACATGTGGTGGTTGAAAAAGCTTACAGCACCTGGTATTCCCAGGCGGTCTCCAATCCAAGTACTAACCAGGCCCGACCCTGCTTAGTTTCCAAGATCAGACGAGATCGGGCGTGTTCAGGGTGGTATGGCCGTAAGCGGAATAGTAGTCAACAAACACTCTATTTATGCTGATGCACTTTGACAGTGAGCTGACTTTGTTGCGAAAAAAGTCACTTTTTGCCCAAAAAGTATCTCTGAATGACTTGAAATTTTACACAGTAGTAGTCAACGTCGCCCTGAACAAGGATCCGTTGAAAATATTCACATATCTCTTAAGGAATAATTGAAATGAATTTTTTTAAATGAGGAAACGATCCATTTGCCCTGATGCACTTTGCACATGTGGTGGTTGAAAAAGCTTACAGCACCTGGTATTCCCAGGCGGTCTCCCATCCAAGTACTAACCAGGCCCGACCCTGCTTAGCTTCCGAGATCAGACGAGATCGGGCGTGTTCAGGGTGGTATGGCCGTAAGCGGAATAGTAGTCAACAAACACTCTATTTATGCTGATGCACTTTGACAGTGAGCTGACTTTGTTGCGAAAAAAGTCACTTTTTGCCCAAAAAGTATCTCTGAATGACTTGAAATTTTACACAGTAGTAGTCAACGTCGCCCTGAACAAGGATCCGTTGAAAATATTCACATATCTCTTAAGGAATAATTGAAATGAATTTTTTTAAATGAGGAAACGATCCATTTGCCCTGATGCACTTTGCACATGTGGTGGTTGAAAAAGCTTAGAGCACCTGGTATTCCCAGGCGGTCTCTCATCCAAGTACTAACCAGGCCCGACCCTGCTTAGCTTCCGAGATCAGACGAGATCGGGCGTGTTCAGGGTGGTATGGCCGTAAGCGGAATAGTAGTCAACAAACACTCTATTTGTGCTGATGCACTTTGACAGTGAGCTGACTTTGTTGCGAAAAAAGTCACTTTTTGCCCAAAAAGTATCTCTGAATGACTTGAAATTTTACACAGTAGTAGTCAACGTCGCCCTGAACAAGGATCCGTTGAAAATATTCACATATCTCTTAAGGAATAATTGAAATGAATTTTTTTAAATGAGGAAACGATCCATTTGCCCTGATGCACTTTGCACATGTGGTGGTTGAAAAAGCTTACAGCACCTGGTATTCCCAGGCGGTCTCCCATCCAAGTATTAACCAGGCCCGACCCTGCTTAGCTTCCGAGATCAGACGAGATCGGGCGTGTTCAGGGTGGTATGGCCGTAAGCGGAATAGTAGTCAACAAACACTCTATTTATGCTGATGCACTTTGACAGTGAGCTGACTTTGT
Organism: Microchirus variegatus; assembly: GCF_963457635.1. Classification (NCBI taxonomy): domain Eukaryota; kingdom Metazoa; phylum Chordata; class Actinopteri; order Pleuronectiformes; family Soleidae; genus Microchirus; species Microchirus variegatus. The sequence continues at coordinate 747,240 of NC_139824.1, forward strand.
TGCGAAAAAAGTCACTTTTTGCCCAAAAAGTATCTCTGAATGACTTGAAATTTTACACAGTAGTAGTCAACGTCGCCCTGAACAAGGATCCGTTGAAAATATTCACATATCTCTTAAGGAATAATTGAAATGAATTTTTTTAAATGAGGAAACGATCCATTTGCCCTGATGCACTTTGCACATGTGGTGGTTGAAAAAGCTTACAGCACCTGGTATTCCCAGGCGGTCTCCCATCCAAGTACTAACCAGGCCCGACCCTGCTTAGCTTCCGAGATCAGACGAGATCGGGCGTGTTCAGGGTGGTATGGCCGTAAGCGGAATAGTAGTCAACAAACACTCTATTTATGCTGATGCACTTTGACAGTGAGCTGACTTTGTTGCGAAAAAAGTCACTTTTTGCCCAAAAAGTATCTCTGAATGACTTGAAATTTTACACAGTAGTAGTCAACGTCGCCCTGAACAAGGATCCGTTGAAAATATTCACATATCTCTTAAGGAATAATTGAAATGAATTTTTTTAAATGAGGAAACGATCCATTTGCCCTGATGCACTTTGCACATGTGGTGGTTGAAAAAGCTTACAGCACCTGGTATTCCCAGGCGGTCTCCAATCCAAGTACTAACCAGGCCCGACCCTGCTTAGTTTCCAAGATCAGACGAGATCGGGCGTGTTCAGGGTGGTATGGCCGTAAGCGGAATAGTAGTCAACAAACACTCTATTTATGCTGATGCACTTTGACAGTGAGCTGACTTTGTTGCGAAAAAAGTCACTTTTTGCCCAAAAAGTATCTCTGAATGACTTGAAATTTTACACAGTAGTAGTCAACGTCGCCCTGAACAAGGATCCGTTGAAAATATTCACATATCTCTTAAGGAATAATTGAAATGAATTTTTTTAAATGAGGAAACGATCCATTTGCCCTGATGCACTTTGCACATGTGGTGGTTGAAAAAGCTTACAGCACCTGGTATTCCCAGGCGGTCTCCCATCCAAGTACTAACCAGGCCCGACCCTGCTTAGCTTCCGAGATCAGACGAGATCGGGCGTGTTCAGGGTGGTATGGCCGTAAGCGGAATAGTAGTCAACAAACACTCTATTTATGCTGATGCACTTTGACAGTGAGCTGACTTTGTTGCGAAAAAAGTCACTTTTTGCCCAAAAAGTATCTCTGAATGACTTGAAATTTTACACAGTAGTAGTCAACGTCGCCCTGAACAAGGATCCGTTGAAAATATTCACATATCTCTTAAGGAATAATTGAAATGAATTTTTTTAAATGAGGAAACGATCCATTTGCCCTGATGCACTTTGCACATGTGGTGGTTGAAAAAGCTTAGAGCACCTGGTATTCCCAGGCGGTCTCTCATCCAAGTACTAACCAGGCCCGACCCTGCTTAGCTTCCGAGATCAGACGAGATCGGGCGTGTTCAGGGTGGTATGGCCGTAAGCGGAATAGTAGTCAACAAACACTCTATTTGTGCTGATGCACTTTGACAGTGAGCTGACTTTGTTGCGAAAAAAGTCACTTTTTGCCCAAAAAGTATCTCTGAATGACTTGAAATTTTACACAGTAGTAGTCAACGTCGCCCTGAACAAGGATCCGTTGAAAATATTCACATATCTCTTAAGGAATAATTGAAATGAATTTTTTTAAATGAGGAAACGATCCATTTGCCCTGATGCACTTTGCACATGTGGTGGTTGAAAAAGCTTACAGCACCTGGTATTCCCAGGCGGTCTCCCATCCAAGTATTAACCAGGCCCGACCCTGCTTAGCTTCCGAGATCAGACGAGATCGGGCGTGTTCAGGGTGGTATGGCCGTAAGCGGAATAGTAGTCAACAAACACTCTATTTATGCTGATGCACTTTGACAGTGAGCTGACTTTGTTGCGAAAAAAGTCACTTTTTGCCCAAAAAGTATCTCTGAATGACTTGAAATTTTACACAGTAGTAGTCAACGTCGCCCTGAACAAGGATCCGTTGAAAATATTCACATATCTCTTAAGGAATAATTGAAATGAATTTTTTTAAATGAGGAAACGATCCATTTGCCCTGATGCACTTTGCACATGTGGTGGTTGAAAAAGCTTACAGCACCTGGTATTCCCAGGCGGTCTCCCATCCAAGTACTAACCAGGCCCGACCCTGCTTAGCTTCCGAGATCAGACGAGATCGGGCGTGTTCAGGGTGGTATGGCCGTAAGCGGAATAGTAGTCAACAAACACTCTATTTATGCTGATGCACTTTGACAGTGAGCTGACTTTGTTGCGAAAAAAGTCACTTTTTGCCCAAAAAGTATCTCTGAATGACTTGAAATTTTACACAGTAGTAGTCAACGTCGCCCTGAACAAGGATCCGTTGAAAATATTCACATATCTCTTAAGGAATAATTGAAATGAATTTTTTTAAATGAGGAAACGATCCATTTGCCCTGATGCACTTTGCACATGTGGTGGTTGAAAAAGCTTAGAGCACCTGGTATTCCCAGGCGGTCTCTCATCCAAGTACTAACCAGGCCCGACCCTGCTTAGCTTCCGAGATCAGACGAGATCGGGCGTGTTCAGGGTGGTATGGCCGTAAGCGGAATAGTAGTCAACAAACACTCTATTTGTGCTGATGCACTTTGACAGTGAGCTGACTTTGTTGCGAAAAAAGTCACTTTTTGCCCAAAAAGTATCTCTGAATGACTTGAAATTTTACACAGTAGTAGTCAACGTCGCCCTGAACAAGGATCCGTTGAAAATATTCACATATCTCTTAAGGAATAATTGAAATGAATTTTTTTAAATGAGGAAACGATCCATTTGCCCTGATGCACTTTGCACATGTGGTGGTTGAAAAAGCTTACAGCACCTGGTATTCCCAGGCGGTCTCCCATCCAAGTATTAACCAGGCCCGACCCTGCTTAGCTTCCGAGATCAGACGAGATCGGGCGTGTTCAGGGTGGTATGGCCGTAAGCGGAATAGTAGTCAACAAACACTCTATTTATGCTGATGCACTTTGACAGTGAGCTGACTTTGTTGCGAAAAAAGTCACTTTTTGCCCAAAAAGTATCTCTGAATGACTTGAAATTTTACACAGTAGTAGTCAACGTCGCCCTGAACAAGGATCCGTTGAAAATATTCACATATCTCTTAAGGAATAATTGAAATGAATTTTTTTAAATGAGGAAACGATCCATTTGCCCTGATGCACTTTGCACATGTGGTGGTTGAAAAAGCTTAGAGCACCTGGTATTCCCAGGCGGTCTCTCATCCAAGTACTAACCAGGCCCGACCCTGCTTAGCTTCCGAGATCAGACGAGATCGGGCGTGTTCAGGGTGGTATGGCCGTAAGCGGAATAGTAGTCAACAAACACTCTATTTATGCTGATGCACTTTGACAGTGAGCTGACTTTGTTGCGAAAAAAGTCACTTTTTGCCCAAAAAGTATCTCTGAATGACTTGAAATTTTACACAGTAGTAGTCAACGTCGCCCTGAACAAGGATCCGTTGAAAATATTCACATATCTCTTAAGGAATAATTGAAATGAATTTTTTTAAATGAGGAAACGATCCATTTGCCCTGATGCACTTTGCACATGTGGTGGTTGAAAAAGCTTACAGCACCTGGTATTCCCAGGCGGTCTCCAATCCAAGTACTAACCAGGCCCGACCCTGCTTAGTTTCCAAGATCAGACGAGATCGGGCGTGTTCAGGGTGGTATGGCCGTAAGCGGAATAGTAGTCAACAAACACTCTATTTATGCTGATGCACTTTGACAGTGAGCTGACTTTGTTGCGAAAAAAGTCACTTTTTGCCCAAAAAGTATCTCTGAATGACTTGAAATTTTACACAGTAGTAGTCAACGTCGCCCTGAACAAGGATCCGTTGAAAATATTCACATATCTCTTAAGGAATAATTGAAATGAATTTTTTTAAATGAGGAAACGATCCATTTGCCCTGATGCACTTTGCACATGTGGTGGTTGAAAAAGCTTACAGCACCTGGTATTCCCAGGCGGTCTCCCATCCAAGTACTAACCAGGCCCGACCCTGCTTAGCTTCCGAGATCAGACGAGATCGGGCGTGTTCAGGGTGGTATGGCCGTAAGCGGAATAGTAGTCAACAAACACTCTATTTATGCTGATGCACTTTGACAGTGAGCTGACTTTGTTGCGAAAAAAGTCACTTTTTGCCCAAAAAGTATCTCTGAATGACTTGAAATTTTACACAGTAGTAGTCAACGTCGCCCTGAACAAGGATCCGTTGAAAATATTCACATATCTCTTAAGGAATAATTGAAATGAATTTTTTTAAATGAGGAAACGATCCATTTGCCCTGATGCACTTTGCACATGTGGTGGTTGAAAAAGCTTAGAGCACCTGGTATTCCCAGGCGGTCTCTCATCCAAGTACTAACCAGGCCCGACCCTGCTTAGCTTCCGAGATCAGACGAGATCGGGCGTGTTCAGGGTGGTATGGCCGTAAGCGGAATAGTAGTCAACAAACACTCTATTTGTGCTGATGCACTCTGACAGTGAGCTGACTTTGTTGCGAAAAAAGTCACTTTTTGCCCAAAAAGTATCTCTGAATGACTTGAAATTTTACACAGTAGTAGTCAACGTCGCCCTGAACAAGGATCCGTTGAAAATATTCACATATCTCTTAAGGAATAATTGAAATGAATTTTTTTAAATGAGGAAACGATCCATTTGCCCTGATGCACTTTGCACATGTGGTGGTTGAAAAAGCTTAGAGCACCTGGTATTCCCAGGCGGTCTCTCATCCAAGTACTAACCAGGCCCGACCCTGCTTAGCTTCCGAGATCAGACGAGATCGGGCGTGTTCAGGGTGGTATGGCCGTAAGCGGAATAGTAGTCAACAAACACTCTATTTGTGCTGATGCACTCTGACAGTGAGCTGACTTTGTTGCGAAAAAAGTCACTTTTTGCCCAAAAAGTATCTCTGAATGACTTGAAATTTTACACAGTAGTAGTCAACGTCGCCCTGAACAAGGATCCGTTGAAAATATTCACATATCTCTTAAGGAATAATTGAAATGAATTTTTTTAAATGAGGAAACGATCCATTTGCCCTGATGCACTTTGCACATGTGGTGGTTGAAAAAGCTTACAGCACCTGGTATTCCCAGGCGGTCTCCCATCCAAGTACTAACCAGGCCCGACCCTGCTTAGCTTCCGAGATCAGACGAGATCGGGCGTGTTCAGGGTGGTATGGCCGTAAGCGGAATAGTAGTCAACAAACACTCTATTTATGCTGATGCACTTTGACAGTGAGCTGACTTTGTTGCGAAAAAAGTCACTTTTTGCCCAAAAAGTATCTCTGAATGACTTGAAATTTTACACAGTAGTAGTCAACGTCGCCCTGAACAAGGATCCGTTGAAAATATTCACATATCTCTTAAGGAATAATTGAAATGAATTTTTTTAAATGAGGAAACGATCCATTTGCCCTGATGCACTTTGCACATGTGGTGGTTGAAAAAGCTTAGAGCACCTGGTATTCCCAGGCGGTCTCTCATCCAAGTACTAACCAGGCCCGACCCTGCTTAGCTTCCGAGATCAGACGAGATCGGGCGTGTTCAGGGTGGTATGGCCGTAAGCGGAATAGTAGTCAACAAACACTCTATTTGTGCTGATGCACTTTGACAGTGAGCTGACTTTGTTGCGAAAAAAGTCACTTTTTGCCCAAAAAGTATCTCTGAATGACTTGAAATTTTACACAGTAGTAGTCAACGTCGCCCTGAACAAGGATCCGTTGAAAATATTCACATATCTCTTAAGGAATAATTGAAATGAATTTTTTTAAATGAGGAAACGATCCATTTGCCCTGATGCACTTTGCACATGTGGTGGTTGAAAAAGCTTACAGCACCTGGTATTCCCAGGCGGTCTCCCATCCAAGTACTAACCAGGCCCGACCCTGCTTAGCTTCCGAGATCAGACGAGATCGGGCGTGTTCAGGGTGGTATGGCCGTAAGCGGAATAGTAGTCAACAAACACTCTATTTGTGCTGATGCACTTTGACAGTGAGCTGACTTTGTTGCGAAAAAAGTCACTTTTTGCCCAAAAAGTATCTCTGAATGACTTGAAATTTTACACAGTAGTAGTCAACGTCGCCCTGAACAAGGATCCGTTGAAAATATTCACATATCTCTTAAGGAATAATTGAAATGAATTTTTTTAAATGAGGAAACGATCCATTTGCCCTGATGCACTTTGCACATGTGGTGGTTGAAAAAGCTTACAGCACCTGGTATTCCCAGGCGGTCTCCCATCCAAGTATTAACCAGGCCCGACCCTGCTTAGCTTCCGAGATCAGACGAGATCGGGCGTGTTCAGGGTGGTATGGCCGTAAGCGGAATAGTAGTCAACAAACACTCTATTTATGCTGATGCACTTTGACAGTGAGCTGACTTTGTTGCGAAAAAAGTCACTTTTTGCCCAAAAAGTATCTCTGAATGACTTGAAATTTTACACAGTAGTAGTCAACGTCGCCCTGAACAAGGATCCGTTGAAAATATTCACATATCTCTTAAGGAATAATTGAAATGAATTTTTTTAAATGAGGAAACGATCCATTTGCCCTGATGCACTTTGCACATGTGGTGGTTGAAAAAGCTTAGAGCACCTGGTATTCCCAGGCGGTCTCTCATCCAAGTACTAACCAGGCCCGACCCTGCTTAGCTTCCGAGATCAGACGAGATCGGGCGTGTTCAGGGTGGTATGGCCGTAAGCGGAATAGTAGTCAACAAACACTCTATTTATGCTGATGCACTTTGACAGTGAGCTGACTTTGTTGCGAAAAAAGTCACTTTTTGCCCAAAAAGTATCTCTGAATGACTTGAAATTTTACACAGTAGTAGTCAACGTCGCCCTGAACAAGGATCCGTTGAAAATATTCACATATCTCTTAAGGAATAATTGAAATGAATTTTTTTAAATGAGGAAACGATCCATTTGCCCTGATGCACTTTGCACATGTGGTGGTTGAAAAAGCTTACAGCACCTGGTATTCCCAGGCGGTCTCCAATCCAAGTACTAACCAGGCCCGACCCTGCTTAGTTTCCAAGATCAGACGAGATCGGGCGTGTTCAGGGTGGTATGGCCGTAAGCGGAATAGTAGTCAACAAACACTCTATTTATGCTGATGCACTTTGACAGTGAGCTGACTTTGTTGCGAAAAAAGTCACTTTTTGCCCAAAAAGTATCTCTGAATGACTTGAAATTTTACACAGTAGTAGTCAACGTCGCCCTGAACAAGGATCCGTTGAAAATATTCACATATCTCTTAAGGAATAATTGAAATGAATTTTTTTAAATGAGGAAACGATCCATTTGCCCTGATGCACTTTGCACATGTGGTGGTTGAAAAAGCTTACAGCACCTGGTATTCCCAGGCGGTCTCCCATCCAAGTACTAACCAGGCCCGACCCTGCTTAGCTTCCGAGATCAGACGAGATCGGGCGTGTTCAGGGTGGTATGGCCGTAAGCGGAATAGTAGTCAACAAACACTCTATTTATGCTGATGCACTTTGACAGTGAGCTGACTTTGTTGCGAAAAAAGTCACTTTTTGCCCAAAAAGTATCTCTGAATGACTTGAAATTTTACACAGTAGTAGTCAACGTCGCCCTGAACAAGGATCCGTTGAAAATATTCACATATCTCTTAAGGAATAATTGAAATGAATTTTTTTAAATGAGGAAACGATCCATTTGCCCTGATGCACTTTGCACATGTGGTGGTTGAAAAAGCTTAGAGCACCTGGTATTCCCAGGCGGTCTCTCATCCAAGTACTAACCAGGCCCGACCCTGCTTAGCTTCCGAGATCAGACGAGATCGGGCGTGTTCAGGGTGGTATGGCCGTAAGCGGAATAGTAGTCAACAAACACTCTATTTGTGCTGATGCACTCTGACAGTGAGCTGACTTTGTTGCGAAAAAAGTCACTTTTTGCCCAAAAAGTATCTCTGAATGACTTGAAATTTTACACAGTAGTAGTCAACGTCGCCCTGAACAAGGATCCGTTGAAAATATTCACATATCTCTTAAGGAATAATTGAAATGAATTTTTTTAAATGAGGAAACGATCCATTTGCCCTGATGCACTTTGCACATGTGGTGGTTGAAAAAGCTTAGAGCACCTGGTATTCCCAGGCGGTCTCTCATCCAAGTACTAACCAGGCCCGACCCTGCTTAGCTTCCGAGATCAGACGAGATCGGGCGTGTTCAGGGTGGTATGGCCGTAAGCGGAATAGTAGTCAACAAACACTCTATTTGTGCTGATGCACTCTGACAGTGAGCTGACTTTGTTGCGAAAAAAGTCACTTTTTGCCCAAAAAGTATCTCTGAATGACTTGAAATTTTACACAGTAGTAGTCAACGTCGCCCTGAACAAGGATCCGTTGAAAATATTCACATATCTCTTAAGGAATAATTGAAATGAATTTTTTTAAATGAGGAAACGATCCATTTGCCCTGATGCACTTTGCACATGTGGTGGTTGAAAAAGCTTAGAGCACCTGGTATTCCCAGGCGGTCTCTCATCCAAGTACTAACCAGGCCCGACCCTGCTTAGCTTCCGAGATCAGACGAGATCGGGCGTGTTCAGGGTGGTATGGCCGTAAGCGGAATAGTAGTCAACAAACACTCTATTTGTGCTGATGCACTTTGACAGTGAGCTGACTTTGTTGCGAAAAAAGTCACTTTTTGCCCAAAAAGTATCTCTGAATGACTTGAAATTTTACACAGTAGTAGTCAACGTCGCCCTGAACAAGGATCCGTTGAAAATATTCACATATCTCTTAAGGAATAATTGAAATGAATTTTTTTAAATGAGGAAACGATCCATTTGCCCTGATGCACTTTGCACATGTGGTGGTTGAAAAAGCTTACAGCACCTGGTATTCCCAGGCGGTCTCCCATCCAAGTACTAACCAGGCCCGACCCTGCTTAGCTTCCGAGATCAGACGAGATCGGGCGTGTTCAGGGTGGTATGGCCGTAAGCGGAATAGTAGTCAACAAACACTCTATTTGTGCTGATGCACTTTGACAGTGAGCTGACTTTGTTGCGAAAAAAGTCACTTTTTGCCCAAAAAGTATCTCTGAATGACTTGAAATTTTACACAGTAGTAGTCAACGTCGCCCTGAACAAGGATCCGTTGAAAATATTCACATATCTCTTAAGGAATAATTGAAATGAATTTTTTTAAATGAGGAAACGATCCATTTGCCCTGATGCACTTTGCACATGTGGTGGTTGAAAAAGCTTACAGCACCTGGTATTCCCAGGCGGTCTCCCATCCAAGTATTAACCAGGCCCGACCCTGCTTAGCTTCCGAGATCAGACGAGATCGGGCGTGTTCAGGGTGGTATGGCCGTAAGCGGAATAGTAGTCAACAAACACTCTATTTATGCTGATGCACTTTGACAGTGAGCTGACTTTGTTGCGAAAAAAGTCACTTTTTGCCCAAAAAGTATCTCTGAATGACTTGAAATTTTACACAGTAGTAGTCAACGTCGCCCTGAACAAGGATCCGTTGAAAATATTCACATATCTCTTAAGGAATAATTGAAATGAATTTTTTTAAATGAGGAAACGATCCATTTGCCCTGATGCACTTTGCACATGTGGTGGTTGAAAAAGCTTAGAGCACCTGGTATTCCCAGGCGGTCTCTCATCCAAGTACTAACCAGGCCCGACCCTGCTTAGCTTCCGAGATCAGACGAGATCGGGCGTGTTCAGGGTGGTATGGCCGTAAGCGGAATAGTAGTCAACAAACACTCTATTTATGCTGATGCACTTTGACAGTGAGCTGACTTTGTTGCGAAAAAAGTCACTTTTTGCCCAAAAAGTATCTCTGAATGACTTGAAATTTTACACAGTAGTAGTCAACGTCGCCCTGAACAAGGATCCGTTGAAAATATTCACATATCTCTTAAGGAATAATTGAAATGAATTTTTTTAAATGAGGAAACGATCCATTTGCCCTGATGCACTTTGCACATGTGGTGGTTGAAAAAGCTTACAGCACCTGGTATTCCCAGGCGGTCTCCAATCCAAGTACTAACCAGGCCCGACCCTGCTTAGTTTCCAAGATCAGACGAGATCGGGCGTGTTCAGGGTGGTATGGCCGTAAGCGGAATAGTAGTCAACAAACACTCTATTTATGCTGATGCACTTTGACAGTGAGCTGACTTTGTTGCGAAAAAAGTCACTTTTTGCCCAAAAAGTATCTCTGAATGACTTGAAATTTTACACAGTAGTAGTCAACGTCGCCCTGAACAAGGATCCGTTGAAAATATTCACATATCTCTTAAGGAATAATTGAAATGAATTTTTTTAAATGAGGAAACGATCCATTTGCCCTGATGCACTTTGCACATGTGGTGGTTGAAAAAGCTTACAGCACCTGGTATTCCCAGGCGGTCTCCCATCCAAGTACTAACCAGGCCCGACCCTGCTTAGCTTCCGAGATCAGACGAGATCGGGCGTGTTCAGGGTGGTATGGCCGTAAGCGGAATAGTAGTCAACAAACACTCTATTTATGCTGATGCACTTTGACAGTGAGCTGACTTTGTTGCGAAAAAAGTCACTTTTTGCCCAAAAAGTATCTCTGAATGACTTGAAATTTTACACAGTAGTAGTCAACGTCGCCCTGAACAAGGATCCGTTGAAAATATTCACATATCTCTTAAGGAATAATTGAAATGAATTTTTTTAAATGAGGAAACGATCCATTTGCCCTGATGCACTTTGCACATGTGGTGGTTGAAAAAGCTTAGAGCACCTGGTATTCCCAGGCGGTCTCTCATCCAAGTACTAACCAGGCCCGACCCTGCTTAGCTTCCGAGATCAGACGAGATCGGGCGTGTTCAGGGTGGTATGGCCGTAAGCGGAATAGTAGTCAACAAACACTCTATTTGTGCTGATGCACTCTGACAGTGAGCTGACTTTGTTGCGAAAAAAGTCACTTTTTGCCCAAAAAGTATCTCTGAATGACTTGAAATTTTACACAGTAGTAGTCAACGTCGCCCTGAACAAGGATCCGTTGAAAATATTCACATATCTCTTAAGGAATAATTGAAATGAATTTTTTTAAATGAGGAAACGATCCATTTGCCCTGATGCACTTTGCACATGTGGTGGTTGAAAAAGCTTAGAGCACCTGGTATTCCCAGGCGGTCTCTCATCCAAGTACTAACCAGGCCCGACCCTGCTTAGCTTCCGAGATCAGACGAGATCGGGCGTGTTCAGGGTGGTATGGCCGTAAGCGGAATAGTAGTCAACAAACACTCTATTTGTGCTGATGCACTCTGACAGTGAGCTGACTTTGTTGCGAAAAAAGTCACTTTTTGCCCAAAAAGTATCTCTGAATGACTTGAAATTTTACACAGTAGTAGTCAACGTCGCCCTGAACAAGGATCCGTTGAAAATATTCACATATCTCTTAAGGAATAATTGAAATGAATTTTTTTAAATGAGGAAACGATCCATTTGCCCTGATGCACTTTGCACATGTGGTGGTTGAAAAAGCTTAGAGCACCTGGTATTCCCAGGCGGTCTCTCATCCAAGTACTAACCAGGCCCGACCCTGCTTAGCTTCCGAGATCAGACGAGATCGGGCGTGTTCAGGGTGGTATGGCCGTAAGCGGAATAGTAGTCAACAAACACTCTATTTGTGCTGATGCACTTTGACAGTGAGCTGACTTTGTTGCGAAAAAAGTCACTTTTTGCCCAAAAAGTATCTCTGAATGACTTGAAATTTTACACAGTAGTAGTCAACGTCGCCCTGAACAAGGATCCGTTGAAAATATTCACATATCTCTTAAGGAATAATTGAAATGAATTTTTTTAAATGAGGAAACGATCCATTTGCCCTGATGCACTTTGCACATGTGGTGGTTGAAAAAGCTTACAGCACCTGGTATTCCCAGGCGGTCTCCCATCCAAGTACTAACCAGGCCCGACCCTGCTTAGCTTCCGAGATCAGACGAGATCGGGCGTGTTCAGGGTGGTATGGCCGTAAGCGGAATAGTAGTCAACAAACACTCTATTTGTGCTGATGCACTTTGACAGTGAGCTGACTTTGTTGCGAAAAAAGTCACTTTTTGCCCAAAAAGTATCTCTGAATGACTTGAAATTTTACACAGTAGTAGTCAACGTCGCCCTGAACAAGGATCCGTTGAAAATATTCACATATCTCTTAAGGAATAATTGAAATGAATTTTTTTAAATGAGGAAACGATCCATTTGCCCTGATGCACTTTGCACATGTGGTGGTTGAAAAAGCTTACAGCACCTGGTATTCCCAGGCGGTCTCCCATCCAAGTATTAACCAGGCCCGACCCTGCTTAGCTTCCGAGATCAGACGAGATCGGGCGTGTTCAGGGTGGTATGGCCGTAAGCGGAATAGTAGTCAACAAACACTCTATTTATGCTGATGCACTTTGACAGTGAGCTGACTTTGTTGCGAAAAAAGTCACTTTTTGCCCAAAAAGTATCTCTGAATGACTTGAAATTTTACACAGTAGTAGTCAACGTCGCCCTGAACAAGGATCCGTTGAAAATATTCACATATCTCTTAAGGAATAATTGAAATGAATTTTTTTAAATGAGGAAACGATCCATTTGCCCTGATGCACTTTGCACATGTGGTGGTTGAAAAAGCTTAGAGCACCTGGTATTCCCAGGCGGTCTCTCATCCAAGTACTAACCAGGCCCGACCCTGCTTAGCTTCCGAGATCAGACGAGATCGGGCGTGTTCAGGGTGGTATGGCCGTAAGCGGAATAGTAGTCAACAAACACTCTATTTATGCTGATGCACTTTGACAGTGAGCTGACTTTGTTGCGAAAAAAGTCACTTTTTGCCCAAAAAGTATCTCTGAATGACTTGAAATTTTACACAGTAGTAGTCAACGTCGCCCTGAACAAGGATCCGTTGAAAATATTCACATATCTCTTAAGGAATAATTGAAATGAATTTTTTTAAATGAGGAAACGATCCATTTGCCCTGATGCACTTTGCACATGTGGTGGTTGAAAAAGCTTACAGCACCTGGTATTCCCAGGCGGTCTCCAATCCAAGTACTAACCAGGCCCGACCCTGCTTAGTTTCCAAGATCAGACGAGATCGGGCGTGTTCAGGGTGGTATGGCCGTAAGCGGAATAGTAGTCAACAAACACTCTATTTATGCTGATGCACTTTGACAGTGAGCTGACTTTGTTGCGAAAAAAGTCACTTTTTGCCCAAAAAGTATCTCTGAATGACTTGAAATTTTACACAGTAGTAGTCAACGTCGCCCTGAACAAGGATCCGTTGAAAATATTCACATATCTCTTAAGGAATAATTGAAATGAATTTTTTTAAATGAGGAAACGATCCATTTGCCCTGATGCACTTTGCACATGTGGTGGTTGAAAAAGCTTACAGCACCTGGTATTCCCAGGCGGTCTCCCATCCAAGTACTAACCAGGCCCGACCCTGCTTAGCTTCCGAGATCAGACGAGATCGGGCGTGTTCAGGGTGGTATGGCCGTAAGCGGAATAGTAGTCAACAAACACTCTATTTATGCTGATGCACTTTGACAGTGAGCTGACTTTGTTGCGAAAAAAGTCACTTTTTGCCCAAAAAGTATCTCTGAATGACTTGAAATTTTACACAGTAGTAGTCAACGTCGCCCTGAACAAGGATCCGTTGAAAATATTCACATATCTCTTAAGGAATAATTGAAATGAATTTTTTTAAATGAGGAAACGATCCATTTGCCCTGATGCACTTTGCACATGTGGTGGTTGAAAAAGCTTAGAGCACCTGGTATTCCCAGGCGGTCTCTCATCCAAGTACTAACCAGGCCCGACCCTGCTTAGCTTCCGAGATCAGACGAGATCGGGCGTGTTCAGGGTGGTATGGCCGTAAGCGGAATAGTAGTCAACAAACACTCTATTTGTGCTGATGCACTCTGACAGTGAGCTGACTTTGTTGCGAAAAAAGTCACTTTTTGCCCAAAAAGTATCTCTGAATGACTTGAAATTTTACACAGTAGTAGTCAACGTCGCCCTGAACAAGGATCCGTTGAAAATATTCACATATCTCTTAAGGAATAATTGAAATGAATTTTTTTAAATGAGGAAACGATCCATTTGCCCTGATGCACTTTGCACATGTGGTGGTTGAAAAAGCTTAGAGCACCTGGTATTCCCAGGCGGTCTCTCATCCAAGTACTAACCAGGCCCGACCCTGCTTAGCTTCCGAGATCAGACGAGATCGGGCGTGTTCAGGGTGGTATGGCCGTAAGCGGAATAGTAGTCAACAAACACTCTATTTGTGCTGATGCACTCTGACAGTGAGCTGACTTTGTTGCGAAAAAAGTCACTTTTTGCCCAAAAAGTATCTCTGAATGACTTGAAATTTTACACAGTAGTAGTCAACGTCGCCCTGAACAAGGATCCGTTGAAAATATTCACATATCTCTTAAGGAATAATTGAAATGAATTTTTTTAAATGAGGAAACGATCCATTTGCCCTGATGCACTTTGCACATGTGGTGGTTGAAAAAGCTTAGAGCACCTGGTATTCCCAGGCGGTCTCTCATCCAAGTACTAACCAGGCCCGACCCTGCTTAGCTTCCGAGATCAGACGAGATCGGGCGTGTTCAGGGTGGTATGGCCGTAAGCGGAATAGTAGTCAACAAACACTCTATTTGTGCTGATGCACTTTGACAGTGAGCTGACTTTGTTGCGAAAAAAGTCACTTTTTGCCCAAAAAGTATCTCTGAATGACTTGAAATTTTACACAGTAGTAGTCAACGTCGCCCTGAACAAGGATCCGTTGAAAATATTCACATATCTCTTAAGGAATAATTGAAATGAATTTTTTTAAATGAGGAAACGATCCATTTGCCCTGATGCACTTTGCACATGTGGTGGTTGAAAAAGCTTACAGCACCTGGTATTCCCAGGCGGTCTCCCATCCAAGTACTAACCAGGCCCGACCCTGCTTAGCTTCCGAGATCAGACGAGATCGGGCGTGTTCAGGGTGGTATGGCCGTAAGCGGAATAGTAGTCAACAAACACTCTATTTGTGCTGATGCACTTTGACAGTGAGCTGACTTTGTTGCGAAAAAAGTCACTTTTTGCCCAAAAAGTATCTCTGAATGACTTGAAATTTTACACAGTAGTAGTCAACGTCGCCCTGAACAAGGATCCGTTGAAAATATTCACATATCTCTTAAGGAATAATTGAAATGAATTTTTTTAAATGAGGAAACGATCCATTTGCCCTGATGCACTTTGCACATGTGGTGGTTGAAAAAGCTTACAGCACCTGGTATTCCCAGGCGGTCTCCCATCCAAGTACTAACCAGGCCCGACCCTGCTTAGCTTCCGAGATCAGACGAGATCGGGCGTGTTCAGGGTGGTATGGCCGTAAGCGGAATAGTAGTCAACAAACACTCTATTTATGCTGATGCACTTTGACAGTGAGCTGACTTTGTTGCGAAAAAAGTCACTTTTTGCCCAAAAAGTATCTCTGAATGACTTGAAATTTTACACAGTAGTAGTCAACGTCGCCCTGAACAAGGATCCGTTGAAAATATTCACATATCTCTTAAGGAATAATTGAAATGAATTTTTTTAAATGAGGAAACGATCCATTTGCCCTGATGCACTTTGCACATGTGGTGGTTGAAAAAGCTTACAGCACCTGGTATTCCCAGGCGGTCTCCCATCCAAGTACTAACCAGGCCCGACCCTGCTTAGCTTCCGAGATCAGACGAGATCGGGCGTGTTCAGGGTGGTATGGCCGTAAGCGGAATAGTAGTCAACAAACACTCTATTTATGCTGATGCACTTTGACAGTGAGCTGACTTTGTTGCGAAAAAAGTCACTTTTTGCCCAAAAAGTATCTCTGAATGACTTGAAATTTTACACAGTAGTAGTCAACGTCGCCCTGAACAAGGATCCGTTGAAAATATTCACATATCTCTTAAGGAATAATTGAAATGAATTTTTTTAAATGAGGAAACGATCCATTTGCCCTGATGCACTTTGCACATGTGGTGGTTGAAAAAGCTTAGAGCACCTGGTATTCCCAGGCGGTCTCTCATCCAAGTACTAACCAGGCCCGACCCTGCTTAGCTTCCGAGATCAGACGAGATCGGGCGTGTTCAGGGTGGTATGGCCGTAAGCGGAATAGTAGTCAACAAACACTCTATTTGTGCTGATGCACTCTGACAGTGAGCTGACTTTGTTGCGAAAAAAGTCACTTTTTGCCCAAAAAGTATCTCTGAATGACTTGAAATTTTACACAGTAGTAGTCAACGTCGCCCTGAACAAGGATCCGTTGAAAATATTCACATATCTCTTAAGGAATAATTGAAATGAATTTTTTTAAATGAGGAAACGATCCATTTGCCCTGATGCACTTTGCACATGTGGTGGTTGAAAAAGCTTACAGCACCTGGTATTCCCAGGCGGTCTCCCATCCAAGTACTAACCAGGCCCGACCCTGCTTAGCTTCCGAGATCAGACGAGATCGGGCGTGTTCAGGGTGGTATGGCCGTAAGCGGAATAGTAGTCAACAAACACTCTATTTATGCTGATGCACTTTGACAGTGAGCTGACTTTGTTGCGAAAAAAGTCACTTTTTGCCCAAAAAGTATCTCTGAATGACTTGAAATTTTACACAGTAGTAGTCAACGTCGCCCTGAACAAGGATCCGTTGAAAATATTCACATATCTCTTAAGGAATAATTGAAATGAATTTTTTTAAATGAGGAAACGATCCATTTGCCCTGATGCACTTTGCACATGTGGTGGTTGAAAAAGCTTAGAGCACCTGGTATTCCCAGGCGGTCTCTCATCCAAGTACTAACCAGGCCCGACCCTGCTTAGCTTCCGAGATCAGACGAGATCGGGCGTGTTCAGGGTGGTATGGCCGTAAGCGGAATAGTAGTCAACAAACACTCTATTTGTGCTGATGCACTTTGACAGTGAGCTGACTTTGTTGCGAAAAAAGTCACTTTTTGCCCAAAAAGTATCTCTGAATGACTTGAAATTTTACACAGTAGTAGTCAACGTCGCCCTGAACAAGGATCCGTTGAAAATATTCACATATCTCTTAAGGAATAATTGAAATGAATTTTTTTAAATGAGGAAACGATCCATTTGCCCTGATGCACTTTGCACATGTGGTGGTTGAAAAAGCTTACAGCAC
>NC_139824.1:834458-839458 GCF_963457635.1 Microchirus variegatus
AGCACCTTGTATTCCCAGGCGGTCTCCCATCCAAGTACTAACCAGGCCCGACCCTGCTTAGCTTCCGAGATCAGACGAGATCGGGCGTGTTCAGGGTGGTATGGCCGTAAGCTGAATAGTAGTCAACAAACACTCTATTTATGCTGATGCACTTTGACAGTGAGCTGACTTTGTTGCGAAAAAAGTCACTTTTTGCCCAAAAAGTATCTCTGAATGACTTGAAATTTTACACAGTAGTAGTCAACGTCGCCCTGAACAAGGATCCGTTGAAAATATTCACATATCTCTTAAGGAATAATTGAAATGAATTTTTTTTTTTTTTTTTTTTTTTTTTTTTTTTTTTTAACCTGTCCTGTCCAGTACCTTGGGCATGCACTATGGTTGACTGCATGTCTGTTGGTGTTGAACAGATTTTGCTGTTTGCAGGGCGAGTGATTACAGCGCTGTAATGCCCGTCCTGCTATTTATGTTTTTATTTATTAGGTTGTGTGGGAGGACCGGGCCAGACAGGGGGGGTGGGGGTGAGGGTGGGTAGACAGACAAGGGAGGTGTGAGAGAGATGGGGAGAAAGAGGGAGAGATAAGAGAGGGGGAGGGAGGGAGGGAGGGAGAGAGGGAGGGAAAGAGAGACACTAGATAGAAATTAGTAGCATAACACACTAAGGCAGTAATGACAACATTACAACATTAATAACACTGATATGCATTTGTATTACAGGACCATTAGAATTTGTTAACAACCACATATAGATAAGGTGATCTTGTCTATAACGGTTGTATCAGTTTATATTGGTTCTATCATGAACCAGAGTTTGTCTGTGTGTGTATCTGTATGTCTGTGTATTCGCGCATCCATATATATGTATGTGCGGAGGTTGTCACTTGGTGTGGTTGGGAATCGGTGGTGAAACTGCGTCGCCGCCCCCCAGCCCCCCGGAAGGAGACCGGCGGTAACCCAGGCACACGGGGCGTCCACCAGCCCCCCGGGCCCGGAGATACCCGCCACCGCCCGACCCAGGGCCAGCCGCGAGTCCACCCCGCACAGGACCAGGGCAGGGCGCCGCAGATCCGGCACCCCCCACGCGCAGAGCACGCCCCGAGGGGGCAGGAGACGACGGCACCACAAGCACAGACCAGCCCACCACACGCCGAGGCAGGTCCTGAGGCCCCAGGTCCCCACACCCGGGACCCACCCAGGCCCCCAGGGCAGCCCAGCCCATCACCAGGGACAGTAGAGCCTCCCCCAGAACGCCCCCCCAGGAGGCAGGCCGGAGCCCGCCACAGCTATCCCCGACGCCTACCCCGGAGCCAACCACATGACTTCCCCCCCAGAGGGGAGCCGGCAGAGGCTCATGTAGGGATCCCAGCCGGGGGCCCCCAAGGAACAGGAGGCAGCAGGGTCCCAGATCCGCCCCGGGCAAGCCCCCTCACGCAGGTATGGGTCAGAGGCCGTAAGACCTGTCACAGCGGACCCCACGCCCACCCGGCACAGGGACCCACCGTCCACCCAGGGCAGGGCGCCCAAAGTCAGCCCCCGCCGAGCGACCAGCCCGCCGCCCACCATCACCCTTCCCAGGAGTCATGGAGAGCCACGGCCAGGTCCCCCGGGGCTCCCCCCGACAGACCGACAGCCGACCCAACTACCCGCCGCAGCCGCCAGCGCCCCGGAGCTCCACAACCGCCCCCCAGCCCAAACCACCGACCCCAGCCCAGCCGGGAGGCGGGCGGGACACAGGTACCCGGGAGGCCCCCCCCACCCATCCCCCACCAGGATGTGGTGTGGTGTGTATGTATGTGTGCTGTGGGATGTGTGTATGGCGGATGTTGGTATCTAGTATGCATTAAAAATGTGGGGGGGAGGATGAGGTGACAACACCCCGCTGCTTGCTGACAGCGGGGTAGTCGATATGCCCCACCCCACCCCCAGGCCCTAGTGTCTAATATGCCATAAAATATTGGGGGAGAGCGGAGACCCCTGGAGGGGAAGATGGGGGATAGGCCCACTACTTGGTGGGCCCGTCCCCCAACCCCCCCGATGGTCTTCCTGTATCTCCCCCAATACCCTAGTTGTGTGTGTGAGAGTGATATACCAGATCTGGTGGGGGAGCACAGAGGGCAGGCAAGGTTGGCCACCCGGGCCGGCTGCTAGCTTCCTGACTAGCAGACCGTGTATCCCCGCCCACCCAGCCCCCCAGCCCAGCAGAGGCCAGTACGCTCAGACCGGGGCGACGCCGCAGCTCTCCACAGGCACCACCGGTGCGGCAGGGCCAGGTCCGCCCCCGCTCCCCCGGGGGGGGAAGCCAACAGTGAGCGCCGCACCCCGGACGCCGGCAGGACCCGTAGCCAGGTCAGCACGGCATCCGCCATGACAGTCCAGGCCCCCGCCCCACCCACCGCTCGGAGACAGCCCAGGCCGGGCCAGGCCCCCCCCCCCCCCCAGTCCCCGGGACCCCCCATGCCAGGAAGCCCACCCGCCTCTACCACCTTACCCGCCCAGGGGAAAAGAGACGCGTCGGTCCACCCCAGGGCAACGCCGGGGCGCCGCAGCTAGCGCCCCCCCCACCTCACTGGGGAGCGATTCCAGCGGGGCCCCCCCGCCACCTGCAGGGGCCAAGCCCACCCATAGGGGCCCAGCGAGCCCCAGCATACGGAGGCCTAGGGCCCCCCCCCACCCACGACGCAGGACAGTCCAGCCCACACCCGCAGCCCCGCCGGCCCCAACCCCCCCCCAGCGCCCCCCGCGCGAGGGCGGCAGCCGCCCAGCCACCCCCCCCCCCCAGTCCCCACGGGCCAGGCCCACAGCCACCGAGAGACAGCCGGAAAGCGGGACCACCAGACGCCAAAGGCCACCAAACAGCCCCAGTACCCCGGACCCCCGGCCCCCACCCCAGGAGGCCGGCCAGCAGAGACGCCAGCCCCCCACTGCCCTAAGTAATATAGTTAATTAAAGGTGCCCAGGTAGAATTGAAGTCGGCCAACTGTTTTTTAAGTGAGGCAGACATTCTCTCCATAGAGATGTGGTCAAGCAGAAGATTTCTATATTGGCTTATACTTATTGTTTGTTTGTTTTTCCAGTTTAAGAGGATTGTTTTCTTGGCGATGCTTAGGCTAGTAATTAGCATGCGTTCTTTTCCTGTTTCTATATTTATTTGACTTAAATGAAATGAATTTTTTTAAATGAGGAAACGATCCATTTGCCCTGATGCACTTTGCACATGTGGTGGTTGAAAAAGCTTACAGCACCTGGTATTCCCAGGCGGTCTCCCATCCAAGTACTAACCAGGCCCGACCCTGCTTAGCTTCCGAGATCAGACGAGATCGGGCGTGTTCAGGGTGGTATGGCCGTAAGCGGAATAGTAGTCAACAAACACTCTATTTATGCTGATGCACTTTGACAGTGAGCTGACTTTCTTGCGAAAAAACTCACTTTTTGCCCAAAAAGTATCTCTGAATGACTTGAAATTTTACACAGTAGTAGTCAACGTCGCCCTGAACAAGGATCCGTTGAAAATATTCACATATCTCTTAAGGAATAATTGAAATGATTTTTTTTAAATGAGGAAACGATCCATTTGCCCTGATGCACTTTGCACATGTGGTGGTTGAAAAAGCTTACAGCACCTTGTATTCCCAGGCGGTCTCCCATCCAAGTACTAACCAGGCCCGACCCTGCTTAGCTTCCGAGATCAGACGAGATCGGGCGTGTTCAGGGTGGTATGGCCGTAAGCTGATTAGTAGTCAACAAACACTCTATTTATGCTGATGCACTTTGACAGTGAGCTGACTTTGTTGCGAAAAAAGTCACTTTTTGCCCAAAAAGTATCTCTGAATGACTTGAAATTTTACACAGTAGTAGTCAACGTCGCCCTGAACAAGGATCCGTTGAAAATATTCACATATCTCTTAAGGAATAATTGAAATGAATTTTTTTAAATGAGGAAACGATCCATTTGCCCTGATGCACTTTGCACATGTGGTGGTTGAAAAAGCTTACAGCACCTGGTATTCCCAGGCGGTCTCCCATCCAAGTACTAACCAGGCCCGACCCTGCTTAGCTTCCGAGATCAGACGAGATCGGGCGTGTTCAGGGTGGTATGGCCGTAAGCTGAATAGTAGTCAACAAACACTCTATTTATGCTGATGCACTTTGACAGTGAGCTGACTTTGTTGCGAAAAAAGTCACTTTTTGCCCAAAAAGTATCTCTGAATGACTTGAAATTTTACACAGTAGTAGTCAACGTCGCCCTGAACAAGGATCCGTTGAAAATATTCACATATCTCTTAAGGAATAATTGAAATGAATTTTTTTAAATGAGGAAACGATCCATTTGCCCTGATGCACTTTGCACATGTGGTGGTTGAAAAAGCTTACAGCACCTGGTATTCCCAGGCGGTCTCCCATCCAAGTACTAACCAGGCCCGACCCTGCTTAGCTTCCGAGATCAGACGAGATCGGGCGTGTTCAGGGTGGTATGGCCGTAAGCGGAATAGTAGTCAACAAACACTCTATTTATGCTGATGCACTTTGACAGTGAGCTGACTTTGTTGCGAAAAAAGTCACTTTTTGCCCAAAAAGTATCTCTGAATGACTTGAAATTTTACACAGTAGTAGTCAACGTCGCCCTGAACAAGGATCCGTTGAAAATATTCACATATCTCTTAAGGAATAATTGAAATGATTTTTTTAAATGAGGAAACGATCCATTTGCCCTGATGCACTTTGCACGTGGTGGTTGAAAAAGCTTACAGCACCTGGTATTCCCAGGCGGTCTCCGATCCAAGTACTAACCAGGCCCGACCCTGCTTAGCTTCCGAGATCAGACGAGATCGGGCGTGTTCAGGGTGGTATGGCCGTAAGCTGAATAGTAGTCAACAAACACTCTATTTATGCTGATGCACTTTGACAGTGAGCTGACTTTCTTGCGAAAAAACTCACTTTTTGCCCAAAAAGTATCTCTGAATGACTTGAAATTTTACACAGTAGTAGTCAACGTCGCCCTG
>NC_139824.1:849458-946958 GCF_963457635.1 Microchirus variegatus
TAGCTTCCGAGATCAGACGAGATCGGGCGTGTTCAGGGTGGTATGGCCGTAAGCGGAATAGTAGTCAACAAACACTCTATTTATGCTGATGCACTTTGACAGTGAGCTGACTTTCTTCCGAAAAAAGTCACTTTTTGCCCAAAAAGTATCTCTGAATGACTTGAAATTTTACACAGTAGTAGTCAACGTCGCCCTGAACAAGGATCTGTTGAAAATATTCACATATCTCTAAAGGAATAATTGAAATGATTTGTTTTAAATGAGGAAACGATCCATTTGCCCTGATGCACTTTGCACATGTGGTGGTTGAAAAAGCTTACAGCACCTGGTATTCCCAGGCGGTCTCCCATCCAAGTACTAACCGGGCCCGACCCTGCTTAGCTTCCGAGATCAGACTAGATCGGGCGTGTTCAGGGTGGTATGGCCGTAAGCGGAATAGTAGTCAACAAACACTCTATTTATGCTGATGCACTTTGACAGTGAGCTGACTTTCTTCCGAAAAAACTCACTTTTTGCCCAAAAAGTATCTCTGAATGACTTGAAATTTTACACAGTAGTAGTCAACGTCGCCCTGAACAAGGATCCGTTGAAAATATTCACATATCTCTTAAGGAATAATTGAAATTATTTTTTTTAAATGAGGAAACGATCCATTTGCCCTGATGCACTTTGCACATGTGGTGGTTGAAAAAGCTTACAGCACCTGGTATTCCCAGGCGGTCTCCCATCCAAGTACTAACCGGGCCCGACCCTGCTTAGCTTCCGAGATCAGACGAGATCGGGCGTGTTCAGGGTGGTATGGCCGTAAGCGGAATAGTAGTCAACAAACACTCTATTTATGCTGATGCACTTTGACAGTGAGCTGACTTTCTTCCGAAAAAAGTCACTTTTTGCCCAAAAAGTATCTCTGAATGACTTGAAATTTTACACAGTAGTAGTCAACGTCGCCCTGAACAAGGATCTGTTGAAAATATTCACATATCTCTAAAGGAATAATTGAAATGATTTTTTTTAAATGAGGAAACGATCCATTTGCCCTGATGCACTTTGCACATGTGGTGGTTGAAAAAGCTTACAGCACCTGGTATTCCCAGGCGGTCTCCCATCCAAGTACTAACCGGGCCCGACCCTGCTTAGCTTCCGAGATCAGACTAGATCGGGCGTGTTCAGGGTGGTATGGCCGTAAGCGGAATAGTAGTCAACAAACACTCTATTTATGCTGATGCACTTTGACAGTGAGCTGACTTTCTTGCGAAAAAACTCACTTTTTGCCCAAAAAGTATCTCTGAATGACTTGAAATTTTACACAGTAGTAGTCAACGTCGCCCTGAACAAGGATCCGTTGTAAAATATTCACATATCTCTTAAGGAATAATTGAAATGATTTTTTTTAAATGAGGAAACGATCCATTTGCCCTGATGCACTTTGCACATGTGGTGGTTGAAAAAGCTTACAGCACCTGGTATTCCCAGGCGGTCTCCCATCCAAGTACTAACCGGGCCCGACCCTGCTTAGCTTCCGAGATCAGACGAGATCGGGCGTGTTCAGGGTGGTATGGCCGTAAGCGGAATAGTAGTCAACAAACACTCTATTTATGCTGATGCACTTTGACAGTGAGCTGACTTTCTTCCGAAAAAAGTCACTTTTTGCCCAAAAAGTATCTCTGAATGACTTGAAATTTTACACAGTAGTAGTCAACGTCGCCCTGAACAAGGATCTGTTGAAAATATTCACATATCTCTAAAGGAATAATTGAAATGATTTGTTTTAAATGAGGAAACGATCCATTTGCCCTGATGCACTTTGCACATGTGGTGGTTGAAAAAGCTTACAGCACCTGGTATTCCCAGGCGGTCTCCCATCCAAGTACTAACCGGGCCCGACCCTGCTTAGCTTCCGAGATCAGACTAGATCGGGCGTGTTCAGGGTGGTATGGCCGTAAGCGGAATAGTAGTCAACAAACACTCTATTTATGCTGATGCACTTTGACAGTGAGCTGACTTTCTTCCGAAAAAACTCACTTTTTGCCCAAAAAGTATCTCTGAATGACTTGAAATTTTACACAGTAGTAGTCAACGTCGCCCTGAACAAGGATCCGTTGAAAATATTCACATATCTCTTAAGGAATAATTGAAATGATTTTTTTTAAATGAGGAAACGATCCATTTGCCCTGATGCACTTTGCACATGTGGTGGTTGAAAAAGCTTACAGCACCTGGTATTCCCAGGCGGTCTCCCATCCAAGTACTAACCGGGCCCGACCCTGCTTAGCTTCCGAGATCAGACGAGATCGGGCGTGTTCAGGGTGGTATGGCCGTAAGCGGAATAGTAGTCAACAAACACTCTATTTATGCTGATGCACTTTGACAGTGAGCTGACTTTCTTCCGAAAAAAGTCACTTTTTGCCCAAAAAGTATCTCTGAATGACTTGAAATTTTACACAGTAGTAGTCAACGTCGCCCTGAACAAGGATCTGTTGAAAATATTCACATATCTCTAAAGGAATAATTGAAATGATTTTTTTTAAATGAGGAAACGATCCATTTGCCCTGATGCACTTTGCACATGTGGTGGTTGAAAAAGCTTACAGCACCTGGTATTCCCAGGCGGTCTCCCATCCAAGTACTAACCGGGCCCGACCCTGCTTAGCTTCCGAGATCAGACTAGATCGGGCGTGTTCAGGGTGGTATGGCCGTAAGCGGAATAGTAGTCAACAAACACTCTATTTATGCTGATGCACTTTGACAGTGAGCTGACTTTCTTGCGAAAAAACTCACTTTTTGCCCAAAAAGTATCTCTGAATGACTTGAAATTTTACACAGTAGTAGTCAACGTCGCCCTGAACAAGGATCCGTTGAAAATATTCACATATCTCTTAAGGAATAATTGAAATGATTTTTTTTAAATGAGGAAACGATCCATTTGCCCTGATGCACTTTGCACATGTGGTGGTTGAAAAAGCTTACAGCACCTGGTATTCCCAGGCGGTCTCCCATCCAAGTACTAACCGGGCCCGACCCTGCTTAGCTTCCGAGATCAGACGAGATCGGGCGTGTTCAGGGTGGTATGGCCGTAAGCGGAATAGTAGTCAACAAACACTCTATTTATGCTGATGCACTTTGACAGTGAGCTGACTTTCTTCCGAAAAAACTCACTTTTTGCCCAAAAAGTATCTCTGAATGACTTGAAATTTTACACAGTAGTAGTCAACGTCGCCCTGAACAAGGATCCGTTGAAAATATTCACATATCTCTTAAGGAATAATTGAAATGATTTTTTTTAAATGAGGAAACGATCCATTTGCCCTGATGCACTTTGCACATGTGGTGGTTGAAAAAGCTTACAGCACCTGGTATTCCCAGGCGGTCTCCCATCCAAGTACTAACCGGGCCCGACCCTGCTTAGCTTCCGAGATCAGACGAGATCGGGCGTGTTCAGGGTGGTATGGCCGTAAGCGGAATAGTAGTCAACAAACACTCTATTTATGCTGATGCACTTTGACAGTGAGCTGACTTTCTTGCGAAAAAACTCACTTTTTGCCCAAAAAGTATCTCTGAATGACTTGAAATTTTACACAGTAGTAGTCAACGTCGCCCTGAACAAGGATCCGTTGAAAATATTCACATATCTCTTAAGGAATAATTGAAATGATTTTTTTTAAATGAGGAAACGATCCATTTGCCCTGATGCACTTTGCACATGTGGTGGTTGAAAAAGCTTACAGCACCTGGTATTCCCAGGCGGTCTCCCATCCAAGTACTAACCGGGCCCGACCCTGCTTAGCTTCCGAGATCAGACGAGATCGGGCGTGTTCAGGGTGGTATGGCCGTAAGCGGAATAGTAGTCAACAAACACTCTATTTATGCTGATGCACTTTGACAGTGAGCTGACTTTCTTCCGAAAAAACTCACTTTTTGCCCAAAAAGTATCTCTGAATGACTTGAAATTTTACACAGTAGTAGTCAACGTCGCCCTGAACAAGGATCCGTTGAAAATATTCACATATCTCTTAAGGAATAATTGAAATGATTTTTTTTAAATGAGGAAACGATCCATTTGCCCTGATGCACTTTGCACATGTGGTGGTTGAAAAAGCTTACAGCACCTGGTATTCCCAGGCGGTCTCCCATCCAAGTACTAACCGGGCCCGACCCTACTTAGCTTCCGAGATCAGACGAGATCGGGCGTGTTCAGGGTGGTATGGCCGTAAGCGGAATAGTAGTCAACAAACACTCTATTTATGCTGATGCACTTTGACAGTGAGCTGACTTTCTTCCGAAAAAAGTCACTTTTTGCCCAAAAAGTATCTCTGAATGACTTGAAATTTTACACAGTAGTAGTCAACGTCGCCCTGAACAAGGATCTGTTGAAAATATTCACATATCTCTAAAGGAATAATTGAAATGATTTTTTTTAAATGAGGAAACGATCCATTTGCCCTGATGCACTTTGCACATGTGGTGGTTGAAAAAGCTTACAGCACCTGGTATTCCCAGGCGGTCTCCCATCCAAGTACTAACCGGGCCCGACCCTGCTTAGCTTCCGAGATCAGACTAGATCGGGCGTGTTCAGGGTGGTATGGCTGTAAGCGGAATAGTAGTCAACAAACACTCTATTTATGCTGATGCACTTTGACAGTGAGCTGACTTTCTTCCGAAAAAACTCACTTTTTGCCCAAAAAGTATCTCTGAATGACTTGAAATTTTACACAGTAGTAGTCAACGTCGCCCTGAACAAGGATCCGTTGAAAATATTCACATATCTCTTAAGGAATAATTGAAATGATTTTTTTTAAATGAGGAAACGATCCATTTGCCCTGATGCACTTTGCACATGTGGTGGTTGAAAAAGCTTACAGCACCTGGTATTCCCAGGCGGTCTCCCATCCAAGTACTAACCGGGCCCGACCCTGCTTAGCTTCCGAGATCAGACGAGATCGGGCGTGTTCAGGGTGGTATGGCCGTAAGCGGAATAGTAGTCAACAAACACTCTATTTATGCTGATGCACTTTGACAGTGAGCTGACTTTGTTGCGAAAAAAGTCACTTTTTGCCCAAAAAGTATCTCTGAATGACTTGAAATTTTACACAGTAGTAGTCAACATCGCCCTGAACAAGGATCCGTTGAAAATATTCAAATATCTCTTAAGGAATAATTGAAATGATTTTTTTTAAATGAGGAAACGATCCATTTGCCCTGATGCACTTTGCACATGTGGTGGTTGAAAAAGCTTACAGCACCTGGTATTCCCAGGCGGTCTCCCATCCAAGTACTAACCGGGCCCGACCCTGCTTAGCTTCCGAGATCAGACGAGATCGGGCGTGTTCAGGGTGGTATGGCCGTAAGCGGAATAGTAGTCAACAAACACTCTATTTATGCTGATGCACTTTGACAGTGAGCTGACTTTGTTGCGAAAAAAGTCACTTTTTGCCCAAAAAGTATCTCTGAATGACTTGAAATTTTACACAGTAGTAGTCAACATCGCCCTGAACAAGGATCCGTTGAAAATATTCAAATATCTCTTAAGGAATAATTGAAATGATTTTTTTTAAATGAGGAAACGATCCATTTGCCCTGATGCACTTTGCACATGTGGTGGTTGAAAAAGCTTACAGCACCTGGTATTCCCAGGCGGTCTCCCATCCAAGTACTAACCGGGCCCGACCCTGCTTAGCTTCCGAGATCAGACGAGATCGGGCCTGTTCAGGGTGGTATGGCCGTAAGCTGAATAGTAGTCAACAAACACTCTATTTATGCTGATGCACTTTGACAGTGAGCTGACTTTCTTCCGAAAAAACTCACTTTTTGCCCAAAAAGTATCTCTGAATGACTTGAAATTTTACACAGTAGTAGTCAACGTCGCCCTGAACAAGGATCCGTTGAAAATATTCACATATCTCTTAAGGAATAATTGAAATGATTTTTTTTAAATGAGGAAACGATCCATTTGCCCTGATGCACTTTGCACATGTGGTGGTTGAAAAAGCTTACAGCACCTGGTATTCCCAGGCGGTCTCCCATCCAAGTACTAACCGGGCCCGACCCTGCTTAGCTTCCGAGATCAGACGAGATCGGGCGTGTTCAGGGTGGTATGGCCGTAAGCGGAATAGTAGTCAACAAACACTCTATTTATGCTGATGCACTTTGACAGTGAGCTGACTTTCTTCCGAAAAAAGTCACTTTTTGCCCAAAAAGTATCTCTGAATGACTTGAAATTTTACACAGTAGTAGTCAACGTCGCCCTGAACAAGGATCTGTTGAAAATATTCACATATCTCTAAAGGAATAATTGAAATGATTTTTTTTAAATGAGGAAACGATCCATTTGCCCTGATGCACTTTGCACATGTGGTGGTTGAAAAAGCTTACAGCACCTGGTATTCCCAGGCGGTCTCCCATCCAAGTACTAACCGGGCCCGACCCTGCTTAGCTTCCGAGATCAGACTAGATCGGGCGTGTTCAGGGTGGTATGGCCGTAAGCGGAATAGTAGTCAACAAACACTCTATTTATGCTGATGCACTTTGACAGTGAGCTGACTTTCTTCCGAAAAAACTCACTTTTTGCCCAAAAAGTATCTCTGAATGACTTGAAATTTTACACAGTAGTAGTCAACGTCGCCCTGAACAAGGATCCGTTGAAAATATTCACATATCTCTTAAGGAATAATTGAAATGATTTTTTTTAAATGAGGAAACGATCCATTTGCCCTGATGCACTTTGCACATGTGGTGGTTGAAAAAGCTTACAGCACCTGGTATTCCCAGGCGGTCTCCCATCCAAGTACTAACCGGGCCCGACCCTGCTTAGCTTCCGAGATCAGACGAGATCGGGCCTGTTCAGGGTGGTATGGCCGTAAGCGGAATAGTAGTCAACAAACACTCTATTTATGCTGATGCACTTTGACAGTGAGCTGACTTTGTTGCGAAAAAAGTCACTTTTTGCCCAAAAAGTATCTCTGAATGACTTGAAATTTTACACAGTAGTAGTCAACATCGCCCTGAACAAGGATCCGTTGAAAATATTCACATATCTCTTAAGGAATAATTGAAATGATTTTTTTTAAATGAGGAAACGATCCATTTGCCCTGATGCACTTTGCACATGTGGTGGTTGAAAAAACTTACAGCACCTGGTATTCCCAGGCGGTCTCCCATCCAAGTACTAACCGGGCCCGACCCTGCTTAGCTTCCGAGATCAGACGAGATCGGGCGTGTTCAGGGTGGTATGGCCGTAAGCGGAATAGTAGTCAACAAACACTCTATTTATGCTGATGCACTTTGACAGTGAGCTGACTTTCTTCCGAAAAAAGTCACTTTTTGCCCAAAAAGTATCTCTGAATGACTTGAAATTTTACACAGTAGTAGTCAACGTCGCCCTGAACAAGGATCTGTTGAAAATATTCACATATCTCTAAAGGAATAATTGAAATGATTTTTTTTAAATGAGGAAACGATCCATTTGCCCTGATGCACTTTGCACATGTGGTGGTTGAAAAAGCTTACAGCACCTGGTATTCCCAGGCGGTCTCCCATCCAAGTACTAACCGGGCCCGACCCTGCTTAGCTTCCGAGATCAGACTAGATCGGGCGTGTTCAGGGTGGTATGGCCGTAAGCGGAATAGTAGTCAACAAACACTCTATTTATGCTGATGCACTTTGACAGTGAGCTGACTTTCTTCCGAAAAAACTCACTTTTTGCCCAAAAAGTATCTCTGAATGACTTGAAATTTTACACAGTAGTAGTCAACGTCGCCCTGAACAAGGATCCGTTGAAAATATTCACATATCTCTTAAGGAATAATTGAAATGATTTTTTTTAAATGAGGAAACGATCCATTTGCCCTGATGCACTTTGCACATGTGGTGGTTGAAAAAGCTTACAGCACCTGGTATTCCCAGGCGGTCTCCCATCCAAGTACTAACCGGGCCCGACCCTGCTTAGCTTCCGAGATCAGACGAGATCGGGCGTGTTCAGGGTGGTATGGCCGTAAGCGGAATAGTAGTCAACAAACACTCTATTTATGCTGATGCACTTTGACAGTGAGCTGACTTTGTTGCGAAAAAAGTCACTTTTTGCCCAAAAAGTATCTCTGAATGACTTGAAATTTTACACAGTAGTAGTCAACATCGCCCTGAACAAGGATCCGTTGAAAATATTCACATATCTCTTAAGGAATAATTGAAATGATTTTTTTTAAATGAGGAAACGATCCATTTGCCCTGATGCACTTTGCACATGTGGTGGTTGAAAAAACTTACAGCACCTGGTATTCCCAGGCGGTCTCCCATCCAAGTACTAACCGGGCCCGACCCTGCTTAGCTTCCGAGATCAGACGAGATCGGGCGTGTTCAGGGTGGTATGGCCGTAAGCGGAATAGTAGTCAACAAACACTCTATTTATGCTGATGCACTTTGACAGTGAGCTGACTTTCTTCCGAAAAAAGTCACTTTTTGCCCAAAAAGTATCTCTGAATGACTTGAAATTTTACACAGTAGTAGTCAACGTCGCCCTGAACAAGGATCTGTTGAAAATATTCACATATCTCTAAAGGAATAATTGAAATGATTTTTTTTAAATGAGGAAACGATCCATTTGCCCTGATGCACTTTGCACATGTGGTGGTTGAAAAAGCTTACAGCACCTGGTATTCCCAGGCGGTCTCCCATCCAAGTACTAACCGGGCCCGACCCTGCTTAGCTTCCGAGATCAGACTAGATCGGGCGTGTTCAGGGTGGTATGGCCGTAAGCGGAATAGTAGTCAACAAACACTCTATTTATGCTGATGCACTTTGACAGTGAGCTGACTTTCTTCCGAAAAAACTCACTTTTTGCCCAAAAAGTATCTCTGAATGACTTGAAATTTTACACAGTAGTAGTCAACGTCGCCCTGAACAAGGATCCGTTGAAAATATTCACATATCTCTTAAGGAATAATTGAAATGATTTTTTTTAAATGAGGAAACGATCCATTTGCCCTGATGCACTTTGCACATGTGGTGGTTGAAAAAGCTTACAGCACCTGGTATTCCCAGGCGGTCTCCCATCCAAGTACTAACCGGGCCCGACCCTGCTTAGCTTCCGAGATCAGACGAGATCGGGCGTGTTCAGGGTGGTATGGCCGTAAGCGGAATAGTAGTCAACAAACACTCTATTTATGCTGATGCACTTTGACAGTGAGCTGACTTTGTTGCGAAAAAAGTCACTTTTTGCCCAAAAAGTATCTCTGAATGACTTGAAATTTTACACAGTAGTAGTCAACATCGCCCTGAACAAGGATCCGTTGAAAATATTCAAATATCTCTTAAGGAATAATTGAAATGATTTTTTTTAAATGAGGAAACGATCCATTTGCCCTGATGCACTTTGCACATGTGGTGGTTGAAAAAGCTTACAGCACCTGGTATTCCCAGGCGGTCTCCCATCCAAGTACTAACCGGGCCCGACCCTGCTTAGCTTCCGAGATCAGACGAGATCGGGCCTGTTCAGGGTGGTATGGCCGTAAGCTGAATAGTAGTCAACAAACACTCTATTTATGCTGATGCACTTTGACAGTGAGCTGACTTTCTTCCGAAAAAACTCACTTTTTGCCCAAAAAGTATCTCTGAATGACTTGAAATTTTACACAGTAGTAGTCAACGTCGCCCTGAACAAGGATCCGTTGAAAATATTCACATATCTCTTAAGGAATAATTGAAATGATTTTTTTTAAATGAGGAAACGATCCATTTGCCCTGATGCACTTTGCACATGTGGTGGTTGAAAAAGCTTACAGCACCTGGTATTCCCAGGCGGTCTCCCATCCAAGTACTAACCGGGCCCGACCCTGCTTAGCTTCCGAGATCAGACTAGATCGGGCGTGTTCAGGGTGGTATGGCCGTAAGCGGAATAGTAGTCAACAAACACTCTATTTATGCTGATGCACTTTGACAGTGAGCTGACTTTCTTCCGAAAAAACTCACTTTTTGCCCAAAAAGTATCTCTGAATGACTTGAAATTTTACACAGTAGTAGTCAACGTCGCCCTGAACAAGGATCCGTTGAAAATATTCACATATCTCTTAAGGAATAATTGAAATGATTTTTTTTAAATGAGGAAACGATCCATTTGCCCTGATGCACTTTGCACATGTGGTGGTTGAAAAAGCTTACAGCACCTGGTATTCCCAGGCGGTCTCCCATCCAAGTACTAACCGGGCCCGACCCTGCTTAGCTTCCGAGATCAGACTAGATCGGGCGTGTTCAGGGTGGTATGGCCGTAAGCAGAATAGTAGTCAACAAACACTCTATTTATGCTGATGCACTTTGACAGTGAGCTGACTTTCTTCCGAAAAAACTCACTTTTTGCCCAAAAAGTATCTCTGAATGACTTGAAATTTTACACAGTAGTAGTCAACGTCGCCCTGAACAAGGATCCGTTGAAAATATTCACATATCTCTTAAGGAATAATTGAAATGATTTTTTTTAAATGAGGAAACGATCCATTTGCCCTGATGCACTTTGCACATGTGGTGGTTGAAAAAGCTTACAGCACCTGGTATTCCCAGGCGGTCTCCCATCCAAGTACTAACCGGGCCCGACCCTGCTTAGCTTCCGAGATCAGACGAGATCGGGCGTGTTCAGGGTGGTATGGCCGTAAGCGGAATAGTAGTCAACAAACACTCTATTTATGCTGATGCACTTTGACAGTGAGCTGACTTTGTTGCGAAAAAAGTCACTTTTTGCCCAAAAAGTATCTCTGAATGACTTGAAATTTTACACAGTAGTAGTCAACATCGCCCTGAACAAGGATCCGTTGAAAATATTCAAATATCTCTTAAGGAATAATTGAAATGATTTTTTTTAAATGAGGAAACGATCCATTTGCCCTGATGCACTTTGCACATGTGGTGGTTGAAAAAGCTTACAGCACCTGGTATTCCCAGGCGGTCTCCCATCCAAGTACTAACCGGGCCCGACCCTGCTTAGCTTCCGAGATCAGACGAGATCGGGCGTGTTCAGGGTGGTATGGCCGTAAGCGGAATAGTAGTCAACAAACACTCTATTTATGCTGATGCACTTTGACAGTGAGCTGACTTTCTTCCGAAAAAACTCACTTTTTGCCCAAAAAGTATCTCTGAATGACTTGAAATTTTACACAGTAGTAGTCAACGTCGCCCTGAACAAGGATCCGTTGAAAATATTCACATATCTCTTAAGGAATAATTGAAATGATTTTTTTTAAATGAGGAAACGATCCATTTGCCCTGATGCACTTTGCACATGTGGTGGTTGAAAAAGCTTACAGCACCTGGTATTCCCAGGCGGTCTCCCATCCAAGTACTAACCGGGCCCGACCCTGCTTAGCTTCCGAGATCAGACGAGATCGGGCCTGTTCAGGGTGGTATGGCCGTAAGCTGAATAGTAGTCAACAAACACTCTATTTATGCTGATGCACTTTGACAGTGAGCTGACTTTCTTCCGAAAAAACTCACTTTTTGCCCAAAAAGTATCTCTGAATGACTTGAAATTTTACACAGTAGTAGTCAACGTCGCCCTGAACAAGGATCCGTTGAAAATATTCACATATCTCTTAAGGAATAATTGAAATTATTTTTTTTAAATGAGGAAACGATCCATTTGCCCTGATGCACTTTGCACATGTGGTGGTTGAAAAAGCTTACAGCACCTGGTATTCCCAGGCGGTCTCCCATCCAAGTACTAACCGGGCCCGACCCTGCTTAGCTTCCGAGATCAGACGAGATCGGGCGTGTTCAGGGTGGTATGGCCGTAAGCGGAATAGTAGTCAACAAACACTCTATTTATGCTGATGCACTTTGACAGTGAGCTGACTTTCTTCCGAAAAAAGTCACTTTTTGCCCAAAAAGTATCTCTGAATGACTTGAAATTTTACACAGTAGTAGTCAACGTCGCCCTGAACAAGGATCTGTTGAAAATATTCACATATCTCTAAAGGAATAATTGAAATGATTTTTTTTAAATGAGGAAACGATCCATTTGCCCTGATGCACTTTGCACATGTGGTGGTTGAAAAAGCTTACAGCACCTGGTATTCCCAGGCGGTCTCCCATCCAAGTGCTAACCGGGCCCGACCCTGCTTAGCTTCCGAGATCAGACGAGATCGGGCGTGTTCAGGGTGGTATGGCCGTAAGCGGAATAGTAGTCAACAAACACTCTATTTATGCTGATGCACTTTGACAGTGAGCTGACTTTCTTCCGAAAAAACTCACTTTTTGCCCAAAAAGTATCTCTGAATGACTTGAAATTTTACACAGTAGTAGTCAACGTCGCCCTGAACAAGGATCCGTTGAAAATATTCACATATCTCTTAAGGAATAATTGAAATGATTTTTTTTAAATGAGGAAACGATCCATTTGCCCTGATGCACTTTGCACATGTGGTGGTTGAAAAAGCTTACAGCACCTGGTATTCCCAGGCGGTCTCCCATCCAAGTACTAACCGGGCCCGACCCTGCTTAGCTTCCGAGATCAGACGAGATCGGGCGTGTTCAGGGTGGTATGGCCGTAAGCGGAATAGTAGTCAACAAACACTCTATTTATGCTGATGCACTTTGACAGTGAGCTGACTTTCTTCCGAAAAAAGTCACTTTTTGCCCAAAAAGTATCTCTGAATGACTTGAAATTTTACACAGTAGTAGTCAACGTCGCCCTGAACAAGGATCCGTTGAAAATATTCACATATCTCTTAAGGAATAATTGAAATTATTTTTTTTAAATGAGGAAACGATCCATTTGCCCTGATGCACTTTGCACATGTGGTGGTTGAAAAAGCTTACAGCACCTGGTATTCCCAGGCGGTCTCCCATCCAAGTACTAACCGGGCCCGACCCTGCTTAGCTTCCGAGATCAGACGAGATCGGGCGTGTTCAGGGTGGTATGGCCGTAAGCGGAATAGTAGTCAACAAACACTCTATTTATGCTGATGCACTTTGACAGTGAGCTGACTTTCTTCCGAAAAAAGTCACTTTTTGCCCAAAAAGTATCTCTGAATGACTTGAAATTTTACACAGTAGTAGTCAACGTCGCCCTGAACAAGGATCTGTTGAAAATATTCACATATCTCTAAAGGAATAATTGAAATGATTTTTTTTAAATGAGGAAACGATCCATTTGCCCTGATGCACTTTGCACATGTGGTGGTTGAAAAAGCTTACAGCACCTGGTATTCCCAGGCGGTCTCCCATCCAAGTGCTAACCGGGCCCGACCCTGCTTAGCTTCCGAGATCAGACGAGATCGGGCGTGTTCAGGGTGGTATGGCCGTAAGCGGAATAGTAGTCAACAAACACTCTATTTATGCTGATGCACTTTGACAGTGAGCTGACTTTCTTCCGAAAAAACTCACTTTTTGCCCAAAAAGTATCTCTGAATGACTTGAAATTTTACACAGTAGTAGTCAACGTCGCCCTGAACAAGGATCCGTTGAAAATATTCACATATCTCTTAAGGAATAATTGAAATGATTTTTTTTAAATGAGGAAACGATCCATTTGCCCTGATGCACTTTGCACATGTGGTGGTTGAAAAAGCTTACAGCACCTGGTATTCCCAGGCGGTCTCCCATCCAAGTACTAACCGGGCCCGACCCTGCTTAGCTTCCGAGATCAGACGAGATCGGGCGTGTTCAGGGTGGTATGGCCGTAAGCGGAATAGTAGTCAACAAACACTCTATTTATGCTGATGCACTTTGACAGTGAGCTGACTTTCTTCCGAAAAAAGTCACTTTTTGCCCAAAAAGTATCTCTGAATGACTTGAAATTTTACACAGTAGTAGTCAACGTCGCCCTGAACAAGGATCTGTTGAAAATATTCACATATCTCTAAAGGAATAATTGAAATGACTTTTTTTAAATGAGGAAACGATCCATTTGCCCTGATGCACTTTGCACATGTGGTGGTTGAAAAAGCTTACAGCACCTGGTATTCCCAGGCGGTCTCCCATCCAAGTGCTAACCGGGCCCGACCCTGCTTAGCTTCCGAGATCAGACGAGATCGGGCGTGTTCAGGGTGGTATGGCCGTAAGCGGAATAGTAGTCAACAAACACTCTATTTATGCTGATGCACTTTGACAGTGAGCTGACTTTCTTCCGAAAAAACTCACTTTTTGCCCAAAAAGTATCTCTGAATGACTTGAAATTTTACACAGTAGTAGTCAACGTCGCCCTGAACAAGGATCCGTTGAAAATATTCACATATCTCTTAAGGAATAATTGAAATGATTTTTTTTAAATGAGGAAACGATCCATTTGCCCTGATGCACTTTGCACATGTGGTGGTTGAAAAAGCTTACAGCACCTGGTATTCCCAGGCGGTCTCCCATCCAAGTACTAACCGGGCCCGACCCTGCTTAGCTTCCGAGATCAGACGAGATCGGGCGTGTTCAGGGTGGTATGGCCGTAAGCGGAATAGTAGTCAACAAACACTCTATTTATGCTGATGCACTTTGACAGTGAGCTGACTTTGTTGCGAAAAAAGTCACTTTTTGCCCAAAAAGTATCTCTGAATGACTTGAAATTTTACACAGTAGTAGTCAACATCGCCCTGAACAAGGATCCGTTGAAAATATTCAAATATCTCTTAAGGAATAATTGAAATGATTTTTTTTAAATGAGGAAACGATCCATTTGCCCTGATGCACTTTGCACATGTGGTGGTTGAAAAAGCTTACAGCACCTGGTATTCCCAGGCGGTCTCCCATCCAAGTACTAACCGGGCCCGACCCTGCTTAGCTTCCGAGATCAGACGAGATCGGGCCTGTTCAGGGTGGTATGGCCGTAAGCTGAATAGTAGTCAACAAACACTCTATTTATGCTGATGCACTTTGACAGTGAGCTGACTTTCTTCCGAAAAAACTCACTTTTTGCCCAAAAAGTATCTCTGAATGACTTGAAATTTTACACAGTAGTAGTCAACGTCGCCCTGAACAAGGATCCGTTGAAAATATTCACATATCTCTTAAGGAATAATTGAAATGATTTTTTTTAAATGAGGAAACGATCCATTTGCCCTGATGCACTTTGCACATGTGGTGGTTGAAAAAGCTTACAGCACCTGGTATTCCCAGGCGGTCTCCCATCCAAGTACTAACCGGGCCCGACCCTGCTTAGCTTCCGAGATCAGACGAGATCGGGCGTGTTCAGGGTGGTATGGCCGTAAGCGGAATAGTAGTCAACAAACACTCTATTTATGCTGATGCACTTTGACAGTGAGCTGACTTTCTTCCGAAAAAAGTCACTTTTTGCCCAAAAAGTATCTCTGAATGACTTGAAATTTTACACAGTAGTAGTCAACGTCGCCCTGAACAAGGATCTGTTGAAAATATTCACATATCTCTAAAGGAATAATTGAAATGATTTTTTTTAAATGAGGAAACGATCCATTTGCCCTGATGCACTTTGCACATGTGGTGGTTGAAAAAGCTTACAGCACCTGGTATTCCCAGGCGGTCTCCCATCCAAGTGCTAACCGGGCCCGACCCTGCTTAGCTTCCGAGATCAGACGAGATCGGGCGTGTTCAGGGTGGTATGGCCGTAAGCGGAATAGTAGTCAACAAACACTCTATTTATGCTGATGCACTTTGACAGTGAGCTGACTTTCTTCCGAAAAAACTCACTTTTTGCCCAAAAAGTATCTCTGAATGACTTGAAATTTTACACAGTAGTAGTCAACGTCGCCCTGAACAAGGATCCGTTGAAAATATTCACATATCTCTTAAGGAATAATTGAAATGATTTTTTTTAAATGAGGAAACGATCCATTTGCCCTGATGCACTTTGCACATGTGGTGGTTGAAAAAGCTTACAGCACCTGGTATTCCCAGGCGGTCTCCCATCCAAGTACTAACCGGGCCCGACCCTGCTTAGCTTCCGAGATCAGACTAGATCGGGCGTGTTCAGGGTGGTATGGCCGTAAGCGGAATAGTAGTCAACAAACACTCTATTTATGCTGATGCACTTTGACAGTGAGCTGACTTTCTTCCGAAAAAACTCACTTTTTGCCCAAAAAGTATCTCTGAATGACTTGAAATTTTACACAGTAGTAGTCAACGTCGCCCTGAACAAGGATCCGTTGAAAATATTCACATATCTCTTAAGGAATAATTGAAATGATTTTTTTTAAATGAGGAAACGATCCATTTGCCCTGATGCACTTTGCACATGTGGTGGTTGAAAAAGCTTACAGCACCTGGTATTCCCAGGCGGTCTCCCATCCAAGTACTAACCGGGCCCGACCCTGCTTAGCTTCCGAGATCAGACGAGATCGGGCGTGTTCAGGGTGGTATGGCCGTAAGCGGAATAGTAGTCAACAAACACTCTATTTATGCTGATGCACTTTGACAGTGAGCTGACTTTGTTGCGAAAAAAGTCACTTTTTGCCCAAAAAGTATCTCTGAATGACTTGAAATTTTACACAGTAGTAGTCAACATCGCCCTGAACAAGGATCCGTTGAAAATATTCACATATCTCTTAAGGAATAATTGAAATGATTTTTTTTAAATGAGGAAACGATCCATTTGCCCTGATGCACTTTGCACATGTGGTGGTTGAAAAAGCTTACAGCACCTGGTATTCCCAGGCGGTCTCCCATCCAAGTACTAACCGGGCCCGACCCTGCTTAGCTTCCGAGATCAGACTAGATCGGGCGTGTTCAGGGTGGTATGGCCGTAAGCGGAATAGTAGTCAACAAACACTCTATTTATGCTGATGCACTTTGACAGTGAGCTGACTTTCTTCCGAAAAAACTCACTTTTTGCCCAAAAAGTATCTCTGAATGACTTGAAATTTTACACAGTAGTAGTCAACGTCGCCCTGAACAAGGATCCGTTGAAAATATTCACATATCTCTTAAGGAATAATTGAAATGATTTTTTTTAAATGAGGAAACGATCCATTTGCCCTGATGCACTTTGCACATGTGGTGGTTGAAAAAGCTTACAGCACCTGGTATTCCCAGGCGGTCTCCCATCCAAGTACTAACCGGGCCCGACCCTGCTTAGCTTCCGAGATCAGACGAGATCGGGCGTGTTCAGGGTGGTATGGCCGTAAGCGGAATAGTAGTCAACAAACACTCTATTTATGCTGATGCACTTTGACAGTGAGCTGACTTTGTTGCGAAAAAAGTCACTTTTTGCCCAAAAAGTATCTCTGAATGACTTGAAATTTTACACAGTAGTAGTCAACATCGCCCTGAACAAGGATCCGTTGAAAATATTCAAATATCTCTTAAGGAATAATTGAAATGATTTTTTTTAAATGAGGAAACGATCCATTTGCCCTGATGCACTTTGCACATGTGGTGGTTGAAAAAGCTTACAGCACCTGGTATTCCCAGGCGGTCTCCCATCCAAGTACTAACCGGGCCCGACCCTGCTTAGCTTCCGAGATCAGACGAGATCGGGCCTGTTCAGGGTGGTATGGCCGTAAGCTGAATAGTAGTCAACAAACACTCTATTTATGCTGATGCACTTTGACAGTGAGCTGACTTTCTTCCGAAAAAACTCACTTTTTGCCCAAAAAGTATCTCTGAATGACTTGAAATTTTACACAGTAGTAGTCAACGTCGCCCTGAACAAGGATCCGTTGAAAATATTCACATATCTCTTAAGGAATAATTGAAATGATTTTTTTTAAATGAGGAAACGATCCATTTGCCCTGATGCACTTTGCACATGTGGTGGTTGAAAAAGCTTACAGCACCTGGTATTCCCAGGCGGTCTCCCATCCAAGTACTAACCGGGCCCGACCCTGCTTAGCTTCCGAGATCAGACGAGATCGGGCGTGTTCAGGGTGGTATGGCCGTAAGCGGAATAGTAGTCAACAAACACTCTATTTATGCTGATGCACTTTGACAGTGAGCTGACTTTCTTCCGAAAAAAGTCACTTTTTGCCCAAAAAGTATCTCTGAATGACTTGAAATTTTACACAGTAGTAGTCAACGTCGCCCTGAACAAGGATCTGTTGAAAATATTCACATATCTCTAAAGGAATAATTGAAATGATTTTTTTTAAATGAGGAAACGATCCATTTGCCCTGATGCACTTTGCACATGTGGTGGTTGAAAAAGCTTACAGCACCTGGTATTCCCAGGCGGTCTCCCATCCAAGTGCTAACCGGGCCCGACCCTGCTTAGCTTCCGAGATCAGACGAGATCGGGCGTGTTCAGGGTGGTATGGCCGTAAGCGGAATAGTAGTCAACAAACACTCTATTTATGCTGATGCACTTTGACAGTGAGCTGACTTTCTTCCGAAAAAACTCACTTTTTGCCCAAAAAGTATCTCTGAATGACTTGAAATTTTACACAGTAGTAGTCAACGTCGCCCTGAACAAGGATCCGTTGAAAATATTCACATATCTCTTAAGGAATAATTGAAATGATTTTTTTTAAATGAGGAAACGATCCATTTGCCCTGATGCACTTTGCACATGTGGTGGTTGAAAAAGCTTACAGCACCTGGTATTCCCAGGCGGTCTCCCATCCAAGTACTAACCGGGCCCGACCCTGCTTAGCTTCCGAGATCAGACGAGATCGGGCGTGTTCAGGGTGGTATGGCCGTAAGCGGAATAGTAGTCAACAAACACTCTATTTATGCTGATGCACTTTGACAGTGAGCTGACTTTGTTGCGAAAAAAGTCACTTTTTGCCCAAAAAGTATCTCTGAATGACTTGAAATTTTACACAGTAGTAGTCAACATCGCCCTGAACAAGGATCCGTTGAAAATATTCAAATATCTCTTAAGGAATAATTGAAATGATTTTTTTTAAATGAGGAAACGATCCATTTGCCCTGATGCACTTTGCACATGTGGTGGTTGAAAAAGCTTACAGCACCTGGTATTCCCAGGCGGTCTCCCATCCAAGTACTAACCGGGCCCGACCCTGCTTAGCTTCCGAGATCAGACGAGATCGGGCCTGTTCAGGGTGGTATGGCCGTAAGCTGAATAGTAGTCAACAAACACTCTATTTATGCTGATGCACTTTGACAGTGAGCTGACTTTCTTCCGAAAAAACTCACTTTTTGCCCAAAAAGTATCTCTGAATGACTTGAAATTTTACACAGTAGTAGTCAACGTCGCCCTGAACAAGGATCCGTTGAAAATATTCACATATCTCTTAAGGAATAATTGAAATTATTTTTTTTAAATGAGGAAACGATCCATTTGCCCTGATGCACTTTGCACATGTGGTGGTTGAAAAAGCTTACAGCACCTGGTATTCCCAGGCGGTCTCCCATCCAAGTACTAACCGGGCCCGACCCTGCTTAGCTTCCGAGATCAGACGAGATCGGGCGTGTTCAGGGTGGTATGGCCGTAAGCGGAATAGTAGTCAACAAACACTCTATTTATGCTGATGCACTTTGACAGTGAGCTGACTTTCTTCCGAAAAAAGTCACTTTTTGCCCAAAAAGTATCTCTGAATGACTTGAAATTTTACACAGTAGTAGTCAACGTCGCCCTGAACAAGGATCTGTTGAAAATATTCACATATCTCTAAAGGAATAATTGAAATGATTTTTTTTAAATGAGGAAACGATCCATTTGCCCTGATGCACTTTGCACATGTGGTGGTTGAAAAAGCTTACAGCACCTGGTATTCCCAGGCGGTCTCCCATCCAAGTGCTAACCGGGCCCGACCCTGCTTAGCTTCCGAGATCAGACGAGATCGGGCGTGTTCAGGGTGGTATGGCCGTAAGCGGAATAGTAGTCAACAAACACTCTATTTATGCTGATGCACTTTGACAGTGAGCTGACTTTCTTCCGAAAAAACTCACTTTTTGCCCAAAAAGTATCTCTGAATGACTTGAAATTTTACACAGTAGTAGTCAACGTCGCCCTGAACAAGGATCCGTTGAAAATATTCACATATCTCTTAAGGAATAATTGAAATGATTTTTTTTAAATGAGGAAACGATCCATTTGCCCTGATGCACTTTGCACATGTGGTGGTTGAAAAAGCTTACAGCACCTGGTATTCCCAGGCGTTCTCCCATCCAAGTACTAACCGGGCCCGACCCTGCTTAGCTTCCGAGATCAGACGAGATCGGGCGTGTTCAGGGTGGTATGGCCGTAAGCGGAATAGTAGTCAACAAACACTCTATTTATGCTGATGCACTTTGACAGTGAGCTGACTTTCTTCCGAAAAAAGTCACTTTTTGCCCAAAAAGTATCTCTGAATGACTTGAAATTTTACACAGTAGTAGTCAACGTCGCCCTGAACAAGGATCTGTTGAAAATATTCACATATCTCTAAAGGAATAATTGAAATGACTTTTTTTAAATGAGGAAACGATCCATTTGCCCTGATGCACTTTGCACATGTGGTGGTTGAAAAAGCTTACAGCACCTGGTATTCCCAGGCGGTCTCCCATCCAAGTGCTAACCGGGCCCGACCCTGCTTAGCTTCCGAGATCAGACGAGATCGGGCGTGTTCAGGGTGGTATGGCCGTAAGCGGAATAGTAGTCAACAAACACTCTATTTATGCTGATGCACTTTGACAGTGAGCTGACTTTCTTCCGAAAAAACTCACTTTTTGCCCAAAAAGTATCTCTGAATGACTTGAAATTTTACACAGTAGTAGTCAACGTCGCC
The DNA here is from genome assembly GCF_963457635.1 of Microchirus variegatus. NCBI lineage: Eukaryota > Metazoa > Chordata > Actinopteri > Pleuronectiformes > Soleidae > Microchirus > Microchirus variegatus. Next base: position 870,065 of record NC_139824.1, read on the forward strand.
CTGAACAAGGATCCGTTGAAAATATTCACATATCTCTTAAGGAATAATTGAAATGATTTTTTTTAAATGAGGAAACGATCCATTTGCCCTGATGCACTTTGCACATGTGGTGGTTGAAAAAGCTTACAGCACCTGGTATTCCCAGGCGGTCTCCCATCCAAGTACTAACCGGGCCCGACCCTGCTTAGCTTCCGAGATCAGACGAGATCGGGCGTGTTCAGGGTGGTATGGCCGTAAGCGGAATAGTAGTCAACAAACACTCTATTTATGCTGATGCACTTTGACAGTGAGCTGACTTTGTTGCGAAAAAAGTCACTTTTTGCCCAAAAAGTATCTCTGAATGACTTGAAATTTTACACAGTAGTAGTCAACATCGCCCTGAACAAGGATCCGTTGAAAATATTCAAATATCTCTTAAGGAATAATTGAAATGATTTTTTTTAAATGAGGAAACGATCCATTTGCCCTGATGCACTTTGCACATGTGGTGGTTGAAAAAGCTTACAGCACCTGGTATTCCCAGGCGGTCTCCCATCCAAGTACTAACCGGGCCCGACCCTGCTTAGCTTCCGAGATCAGACGAGATCGGGCCTGTTCAGGGTGGTATGGCCGTAAGCTGAATAGTAGTCAACAAACACTCTATTTATGCTGATGCACTTTGACAGTGAGCTGACTTTCTTCCGAAAAAACTCACTTTTTGCCCAAAAAGTATCTCTGAATGACTTGAAATTTTACACAGTAGTAGTCAACGTCGCCCTGAACAAGGATCCGTTGAAAATATTCACATATCTCTTAAGGAATAATTGAAATTATTTTTTTTAAATGAGGAAACGATCCATTTGCCCTGATGCACTTTGCACATGTGGTGGTTGAAAAAGCTTACAGCACCTGGTATTCCCAGGCGGTCTCCCATCCAAGTACTAACCGGGCCCGACCCTGCTTAGCTTCCGATATCAGACGAGATCGGGCGTGTTCAGGGTGGTATGGCCGTAAGCGGAATAGTAGTCAACAAACACTCTATTTATGCTGATGCACTTTGACAGTGAGCTGACTTTCTTCCGAAAAAAGTCACTTTTTGCCCAAAAAGTATCTCTGAATGACTTGAAATTTTACACAGTAGTAGTCAACGTCGCCCTGAACAAGGATCTGTTGAAAATATTCACATATCTCTAAAGGAATAATTGAAATGATTTTTTTTAAATGAGGAAACGATCCATTTGCCCTGATGCACTTTGCACATGTGGTGGTTGAAAAAGCTTACAGCACCTGGTATTCCCAGGCGGTCTCCCATCCAAGTGCTAACCGGGCCCGACCCTGCTTAGCTTCCGAGATCAGACGAGATCGGGCGTGTTCAGGGTGGTATGGCCGTAAGCGGAATAGTAGTCAACAAACACTCTATTTATGCTGATGCACTTTGACAGTGAGCTGACTTTCTTCCGAAAAAACTCACTTTTTGCCCAAAAAGTATCTCTGAATGACTTGAAATTTTACACAGTAGTAGTCAACGTCGCCCTGAACAAGGATCCGTTGAAAATATTCACATATCTCTTAAGGAATAATTGAAATGATTTTTTTTAAATGAGGAAACGATCCATTTGCCCTGATGCACTTTGCACATGTGGTGGTTGAAAAAGCTTACAGCACCTGGTATTCCCAGGCGGTCTCCCATCCAAGTACTAACCGGGCCCGACCCTGCTTAGCTTCCGAGATCAGACTAGATCGGGCGTGTTCAGGGTGGTATGGCCGTAAGCGGAATAGTAGTCAACAAACACTCTATTTATGCTGATGCACTTTGACAGTGAGCTGACTTTCTTCCGAAAAAACTCACTTTTTGCCCAAAAAGTATCTCTGAATGACTTGAAATTTTACACAGTAGTAGTCAACGTCGCCCTGAACAAGGATCCGTTGAAAATATTCACATATCTCTTAAGGAATAATTGAAATGATTTTTTTTAAATGAGGAAACGATCCATTTGCCCTGATGCACTTTGCACATGTGGTGGTTGAAAAAGCTTACAGCACCTGGTATTCCCAGGCGGTCTCCCATCCAAGTACTAACCGGGCCCGACCCTGCTTAGCTTCCGAGATCAGACGAGATCGGGCGTGTTCAGGGTGGTATGGCCGTAAGCGGAATAGTAGTCAACAAACACTCTATTTATGCTGATGCACTTTGACAGTGAGCTGACTTTGTTGCGAAAAAAGTCACTTTTTGCCCAAAAAGTATCTCTGAATGACTTGAAATTTTACACAGTAGTAGTCAACATCGCCCTGAACAAGGATCCGTTGAAAATATTCACATATCTCTTAAGGAATAATTGAAATGATTTTTTTTAAATGAGGAAACGATCCATTTGCCCTGATGCACTTTGCACATGTGGTGGTTGAAAAAGCTTACAGCACCTGGTATTCCCAGGCGGTCTCCCATCCAAGTACTAACCGGGCCCGACCCTGCTTAGCTTCCGAGATCAGACTAGATCGGGCGTGTTCAGGGTGGTATGGCCGTAAGCGGAATAGTAGTCAACAAACACTCTATTTATGCTGATGCACTTTGACAGTGAGCTGACTTTCTTCCGAAAAAACTCACTTTTTGCCCAAAAAGTATCTCTGAATGACTTGAAATTTTACACAGTAGTAGTCAACGTCGCCCTGAACAAGGATCCGTTGAAAATATTCACATATCTCTTAAGGAATAATTGAAATGATTTTTTTTAAATGAGGAAACGATCCATTTGCCCTGATGCACTTTGCACATGTGGTGGTTGAAAAAGCTTACAGCACCTGGTATTCCCAGGCGGTCTCCCATCCAAGTACTAACCGGGCCCGACCCTGCTTAGCTTCCGAGATCAGACGAGATCGGGCGTGTTCAGGGTGGTATGGCCGTAAGCGGAATAGTAGTCAACAAACACTCTATTTATGCTGATGCACTTTGACAGTGAGCTGACTTTGTTGCGAAAAAAGTCACTTTTTGCCCAAAAAGTATCTCTGAATGACTTGAAATTTTACACAGTAGTAGTCAACATCGCCCTGAACAAGGATCCGTTGAAAATATTCAAATATCTCTTAAGGAATAATTGAAATGATTTTTTTTAAATGAGGAAACGATCCATTTGCCCTGATGCACTTTGCACATGTGGTGGTTGAAAAAGCTTACAGCACCTGGTATTCCCAGGCGGTCTCCCATCCAAGTACTAACCGGGCCCGACCCTGCTTAGCTTCCGAGATCAGACGAGATCGGGCCTGTTCAGGGTGGTATGGCCGTAAGCTGAATAGTAGTCAACAAACACTCTATTTATGCTGATGCACTTTGACAGTGAGCTGACTTTCTTCCGAAAAAACTCACTTTTTGCCCAAAAAGTATCTCTGAATGACTTGAAATTTTACACAGTAGTAGTCAACGTCGCCCTGAACAAGGATCCGTTGAAAATATTCACATATCTCTTAAGGAATAATTGAAATGATTTTTTTTAAATGAGGAAACGATCCATTTGCCCTGATGCACTTTGCACATGTGGTGGTTGAAAAAGCTTACAGCACCTGGTATTCCCAGGCGGTCTCCCATCCAAGTACTAACCGGGCCCGACCCTGCTTAGCTTCCGAGATCAGACGAGATCGGGCGTGTTCAGGGTGGTATGGCCGTAAGCGGAATAGTAGTCAACAAACACTCTATTTATGCTGATGCACTTTGACAGTGAGCTGACTTTCTTCCGAAAAAAGTCACTTTTTGCCCAAAAAGTATCTCTGAATGACTTGAAATTTTACACAGTAGTAGTCAACGTCGCCCTGAACAAGGATCTGTTGAAAATATTCACATATCTCTAAAGGAATAATTGAAATGATTTTTTTTAAATGAGGAAACGATCCATTTGCCCTGATGCACTTTGCACATGTGGTGGTTGAAAAAGCTTACAGCACCTGGTATTCCCAGGCGGTCTCCCATCCAAGTGCTAACCGGGCCCGACCCTGCTTAGCTTCCGAGATCAGACGAGATCGGGCGTGTTCAGGGTGGTATGGCCGTAAGCGGAATAGTAGTCAACAAACACTCTATTTATGCTGATGCACTTTGACAGTGAGCTGACTTTCTTCCGAAAAAACTCACTTTTTGCCCAAAAAGTATCTCTGAATGACTTGAAATTTTACACAGTAGTAGTCAACGTCGCCCTGAACAAGGATCCGTTGAAAATATTCACATATCTCTTAAGGAATAATTGAAATGATTTTTTTTAAATGAGGAAACGATCCATTTGCCCTGATGCACTTTGCACATGTGGTGGTTGAAAAAGCTTACAGCACCTGGTATTCCCAGGCGGTCTCCCATCCAAGTACTAACCGGGCCCGACCCTGCTTAGCTTCCGAGATCAGACGAGATCGGGCGTGTTCAGGGTGGTATGGCCGTAAGCGGAATAGTAGTCAACAAACACTCTATTTATGCTGATGCACTTTGACAGTGAGCTGACTTTGTTGCGAAAAAAGTCACTTTTTGCCCAAAAAGTATCTCTGAATGACTTGAAATTTTACACAGTAGTAGTCAACATCGCCCTGAACAAGGATCCGTTGAAAATATTCAAATATCTCTTAAGGAATAATTGAAATGATTTTTTTTAAATGAGGAAACGATCCATTTGCCCTGATGCACTTTGCACATGTGGTGGTTGAAAAAGCTTACAGCACCTGGTATTCCCAGGCGGTCTCCCATCCAAGTACTAACCGGGCCCGACCCTGCTTAGCTTCCGAGATCAGACGAGATCGGGCCTGTTCAGGGTGGTATGGCCGTAAGCTGAATAGTAGTCAACAAACACTCTATTTATGCTGATGCACTTTGACAGTGAGCTGACTTTCTTCCGAAAAAACTCACTTTTTGCCCAAAAAGTATCTCTGAATGACTTGAAATTTTACACAGTAGTAGTCAACGTCGCCCTGAACAAGGATCCGTTGAAAATATTCACATATCTCTTAAGGAATAATTGAAATTATTTTTTTTAAATGAGGAAACGATCCATTTGCCCTGATGCACTTTGCACATGTGGTGGTTGAAAAAGCTTACAGCACCTGGTATTCCCAGGCGGTCTCCCATCCAAGTACTAACCGGGCCCGACCCTGCTTAGCTTCCGAGATCAGACGAGATCGGGCGTGTTCAGGGTGGTATGGCCGTAAGCGGAATAGTAGTCAACAAACACTCTATTTATGCTGATGCACTTTGACAGTGAGCTGACTTTCTTCCGAAAAAACTCACTTTTTGCCCAAAAAGTATCTCTGAATGACTTGAAATTTTACACAGTAGTAGTCAACGTCGCCCTGAACAAGGATCCGTTGAAAATATTCACATATCTCTTAAGGAATAATTGAAATTATTTTTTTTAAATGAGGAAACGATCCATTTGCCCTGATGCACTTTGCACATGTGGTGGTTGAAAAAGCTTACAGCACCTGGTATTCCCAGGCGGTCTCCCATCCAAGTACTAACCGGGCCCGACCCTGCTTAGCTTCCGAGATCAGACGAGATCGGGCGTGTTCAGGGTGGTATGGCCGTAAGCGGAATAGTAGTCAACAAACACTCTATTTATGCTGATGCACTTTGACAGTGAGCTGACTTTCTTCCGAAAAAACTCACTTTTTGCCCAAAAAGTATCTCTGAATGACTTGAAATTTTACACAGTAGTAGTCAACATCGCCCTGAACAAGGATCCGTTGAAAATATTCAAATATCTCTTAAGGAATAATTGAAATGATTTTTTTTAAATGAGGAAACGATCCATTTGCCCTGATGCACTTTGCACATGTGGTGGTTGAAAAAGCTTACAGCACCTGGTATTCCCAGGCGGTCTCCCATCCAAGTACTAACCGGGCCCGACCCTGCTTAGCTTCCGAGATCAGACGAGATCGGGCCTGTTCAGGGTGGTATGGCCGTAAGCTGAATAGTAGTCAACAAACACTCTATTTATGCTGATGCACTTTGACAGTGAGCTGACTTTCTTCCGAAAAAACTCACTTTTTGCCCAAAAAGTATCTCTGAATGACTTGAAATTTTACACAGTAGTAGTCAACGTCGCCCTGAACAAGGATCCGTTGAAAATATTCACATATCTCTTAAGGAATAATTGAAATTATTTTTTTTAAATGAGGAAACGATCCATTTGCCCTGATGCACTTTGCACATGTGGTGGTTGAAAAAGCTTACAGCACCTGGTATTCCCAGGCGGTCTCCCATCCAAGTACTAACCGGGCCCGACCCTGCTTAGCTTCCGAGATCAGACGAGATCGGGCGTGTTCAGGGTGGTATGGCCGTAAGCGGAATAGTAGTCAACAAACACTCTATTTATGCTGATGCACTTTGACAGTGAGCTGACTTTCTTCCGAAAAAAGTCACTTTTTGCCCAAAAAGTATCTCTGAATGACTTGAAATTTTACACAGTAGTAGTCAACGTCGCCCTGAACAAGGATCTGTTGAAAATATTCACATATCTCTAAAGGAATAATTGAAATGATTTTTTTTAAATGAGGAAACGATCCATTTGCCCTGATGCACTTTGCACATGTGGTGGTTGAAAAAGCTTACAGCACCTGGTATTCCCAGGCGGTCTCCCATCCAAGTGCTAACCGGGCCCGACCCTGCTTAGCTTCCGAGATCAGACGAGATCGGGCGTGTTCAGGGTGGTATGGCCGTAAGCGGAATAGTAGTCAACAAACACTCTATTTATGCTGATGCACTTTGACAGTGAGCTGACTTTCTTCCGAAAAAACTCACTTTTTGCCCAAAAAGTATCTCTGAATGACTTGAAATTTTACACAGTAGTAGTCAACGTCGCCCTGAACAAGGATCCGTTGAAAATATTCACATATCTCTTAAGGAATAATTGAAATGATTTTTTTTAAATGAGGAAACGATCCATTTGCCCTGATGCACTTTGCACATGTGGTGGTTGAAAAAGCTTACAGCACCTGGTATTCCCAGGCGGTCTCCCATCCAAGTACTAACCGGGCCCGACCCTGCTTAGCTTCCGAGATCAGACTAGATCGGGCGTGTTCAGGGTGGTATGGCCGTAAGCGGAATAGTAGTCAACAAACACTCTATTTATGCTGATGCACTTTGACAGTGAGCTGACTTTCTTCCGAAAAAACTCACTTTTTGCCCAAAAAGTATCTCTGAATGACTTGAAATTTTACACAGTAGTAGTCAACGTCGCCCTGAACAAGGATCCGTTGAAAATATTCACATATCTCTTAAGGAATAATTGAAATGATTTTTTTTAAATGAGGAAACGATCCATTTGCCCTGATGCACTTTGCACATGTGGTGGTTGAAAAAGCTTACAGCACCTGGTATTCCCAGGCGGTCTCCCATCCAAGTACTAACCGGGCCCGACCCTGCTTAGCTTCCGAGATCAGACGAGATCGGGCGTGTTCAGGGTGGTATGGCCGTAAGCGGAATAGTAGTCAACAAACACTCTATTTATGCTGATGCACTTTGACAGTGAGCTGACTTTCTTCCGAAAAAAGTCACTTTTTGCCCAAAAAGTATCTCTGAATGACTTGAAATTTTACACAGTAGTAGTCAACGTCGCCCTGAACAAGGATCTGTTGAAAATATTCACATATCTCTAAAGGAATAATTGAAATGATTTTTTTTAAATGAGGAAACGATCCATTTGCCCTGATGCACTTTGCACATGTGGTGGTTGAAAAAGCTTACAGCACCTGGTATTCCCAGGCGGTCTCCCATCCAAGTGCTAACCGGGCCCGACCCTGCTTAGCTTCCGAGATCAGACGAGATCGGGCGTGTTCAGGGTGGTATGGCCGTAAGCGGAATAGTAGTCAACAAACACTCTATTTATGCTGATGCACTTTGACAGTGAGCTGACTTTCTTCCGAAAAAACTCACTTTTTGCCCAAAAAGTATCTCTGAATGACTTGAAATTTTACACAGTAGTAGTCAACGTCGCCCTGAACAAGGATCCGTTGAAAATATTCACATATCTCTTAAGGAATAATTGAAATGATTTTTTTTAAATGAGGAAACGATCCATTTGCCCTGATGCACTTTGCACATGTGGTGGTTGAAAAAGCTTACAGCACCTGGTATTCCCAGGCGGTCTCCCATCCAAGTACTAACCGGGCCCGACCCTGCTTAGCTTCCGAGATCAGACGAGATCGGGCGTGTTCAGGGTGGTATGGCCGTAAGCGGAATAGTAGTCAACAAACACTCTATTTATGCTGATGCACTTTGACAGTGAGCTGACTTTGTTGCGAAAAAAGTCACTTTTTGCCCAAAAAGTATCTCTGAATGACTTGAAATTTTACACAGTAGTAGTCAACATCGCCCTGAACAAGGATCCGTTGAAAATATTCAAATATCTCTTAAGGAATAATTGAAATGATTTTTTTTAAATGAGGAAACGATCCATTTGCCCTGATGCACTTTGCACATGTGGTGGTTGAAAAAGCTTACAGCACCTGGTATTCCCAGGCGGTCTCCCATCCAAGTACTAACCGGGCCCGACCCTGCTTAGCTTCCGAGATCAGACGAGATCGGGCCTGTTCAGGGTGGTATGGCCGTAAGCTGAATAGTAGTCAACAAACACTCTATTTATGCTGATGCACTTTGACAGTGAGCTGACTTTCTTCCGAAAAAACTCACTTTTTGCCCAAAAAGTATCTCTGAATGACTTGAAATTTTACACAGTAGTAGTCAACGTCGCCCTGAACAAGGATCCGTTGAAAATATTCACATATCTCTTAAGGAATAATTGAAATTATTTTTTTTAAATGAGGAAACGATCCATTTGCCCTGATGCACTTTGCACATGTGGTGGTTGAAAAAGCTTACAGCACCTGGTATTCCCAGGCGGTCTCCCATCCAAGTACTAACCGGGCCCGACCCTGCTTAGCTTCCGAGATCAGACGAGATCGGGCGTGTTCAGGGTGGTATGGCCGTAAGCGGAATAGTAGTCAACAAACACTCTATTTATGCTGATGCACTTTGACAGTGAGCTGACTTTCTTCCGAAAAAAGTCACTTTTTGCCCAAAAAGTATCTCTGAATGACTTGAAATTTTACACAGTAGTAGTCAACGTCGCCCTGAACAAGGATCTGTTGAAAATATTCACATATCTCTAAAGGAATAATTGAAATGATTTTTTTTAAATGAGGAAACGATCCATTTGCCCTGATGCACTTTGCACATGTGGTGGTTGAAAAAGCTTACAGCACCTGGTATTCCCAGGCGGTCTCCCATCCAAGTGCTAACCGGGCCCGACCCTGCTTAGCTTCCGAGATCAGACGAGATCGGGCGTGTTCAGGGTGGTATGGCCGTAAGCGGAATAGTAGTCAACAAACACTCTATTTATGCTGATGCACTTTGACAGTGAGCTGACTTTCTTCCGAAAAAACTCACTTTTTGCCCAAAAAGTATCTCTGAATGACTTGAAATTTTACACAGTAGTAGTCAACGTCGCCCTGAACAAGGATCCGTTGAAAATATTCACATATCTCTTAAGGAATAATTGAAATGATTTTTTTTAAATGAGGAAACGATCCATTTGCCCTGATGCACTTTGCACATGTGGTGGTTGAAAAAGCTTACAGCACCTGGTATTCCCAGGCGGTCTCCCATCCAAGTACTAACCGGGCCCGACCCTGCTTAGCTTCCGAGATCAGACTAGATCGGGCGTGTTCAGGGTGGTATGGCCGTAAGCGGAATAGTAGTCAACAAACACTCTATTTATGCTGATGCACTTTGACAGTGAGCTGACTTTCTTCCGAAAAAACTCACTTTTTGCCCAAAAAGTATCTCTGAATGACTTGAAATTTTACACAGTAGTAGTCAACGTCGCCCTGAACAAGGATCCGTTGAAAATATTCACATATATCTTAAGGAATAATTGAAATGATTTTTTTTAAATGAGGAAACGATCCATTTGCCCTGATGCACTTTGCACATGTGGTGGTTGAAAAAGCTTACAGCACCTGGTATTCCCAGGCGGTCTCCCATCCAAGTGCTAACCGGGCCCGACCCTGCTTAGCTTCCGAGATCAGACGAGATCGGGCGTGTTCAGGGTGGTATGGCCGTAAGCGGAATAGTAGTCAACAAACACTCTATTTATGCTGATGCACTTTGACAGTGAGCTGACTTTCTTCCGAAAAAACTCACTTTTTGCCCAAAAAGTATCTCTGAATGACTTGAAATTTTACACAGTAGTAGTCAACGTCGCCCTGAACAAGGATCCGTTGAAAATATTCACATATCTCTTAAGGAATAATTGAAATGATTTTTTTTAAATGAGGAAACGATCCATTTGCCCTGATGCACTTTGCACATGTGGTGGTTGAAAAAGCTTACAGCACCTGGTATTCCCAGGCGGTCTCCCATCCAAGTACTAACCGGGCCCGACCCTGCTTAGCTTCCGAGATCAGACTAGATCGGGCGTGTTCAGGGTGGTATGGCCGTAAGCGGAATAGTAGTCAACAAACACTCTATTTATGCTGATGCACTTTGACAGTGAGCTGACTTTCTTCCGAAAAAAGTCACTTTTTGCCCAAAAAGTATCTCTGAATGACTTGAAATTTTACACAGTAGTAGTCAACGTCGCCCTGAACAAGGATCTGTTGAAAATATTCACATATCTCTAAAGGAATAATTGAAATGATTTTTTTTAAATGAGGAAACGATCCATTTGCCCTGATGCACTTTGCACATGTGGTGGTTGAAAAAGCTTACAGCACCTGGTATTCCCAGGCGGTCTCCCATCCAAGTACTAACCGGGCCCGACCCTGCTTAGCTTCCGAGATCAGACTAGATCGGGCGTGTTCAGGGTGGTATGGCCGTAAGCGGAATAGTAGTCAACAAACACTCCATTTATGCTGATGCACTTTGACAGTGAGCTGACTTTCTTCCGAAAAAACTCACTTTTTGCCCAAAAAGTATCTCTGAATGACTTGAAATTTTACACAGTAGTAGTCAACGTCGCCCTGAACAAGGATCCGTTGAAAATATTCACATATCTCTTAAGGAATAATTGAAATGATTTTTTTTAAATGAGGAAACGATCCATTTGCCCTGATGCACTTTGCACATGTGGTGGTTGAAAAAGCTTACAGCACCTGGTATTCCCAGGCGGTCTCCCATCCAAGTACTAACCGGGCCCGACCCTGCTTAGCTTCCGAGATCAGACTAGATCGGGCGTGTTCAGGGTGGTATGGCCGTAAGCGGAATAGTAGTCAACAAACACTCTATTTATGCTGATGCACTTTGACAGTGAGCTGACTTTGTTGCGAAAAAAGTCACTTTTTGCCCAAAAAGTATCTCTGAATGACTTGAAATTTTACACAGTAGTAGTCAACATCGCCCTGAACAAGGATCCGTTGAAAATATTCAAATATCTCTTAAGGAATAATTGAAATGATTTTTTTTAAATGAGGAAACGATCCATTTGCCCTGATGCACTTTGCACATGTGGTGGTTGAAAAAGCTTACAGCACCTGGTATTCCCAGGCGGTCTCCCATCCAAGTACTAACCGGGCCCGACCCTGCTTAGCTTCCGAGATCAGACGAGATCGGGCCTGTTCAGGGTGGTATGGCCGTAAGCTGAATAGTAGTCAACAAACACTCTATTTATGCTGATGCACTTTGACAGTGAGCTGACTTTCTTCCGAAAAAACTCACTTTTTGCCCAAAAAGTATCTCTGAATGACTTGAAATTTTACACAGTAGTAGTCAACGTCGCCCTGAACAAGGATCCGTTGAAAATATTCACATATCTCTTAAGGAATAATTGAAATGATTTTTTTTAAATGAGGAAACGATCCATTTGCCCTGATGCACTTTGCACATGTGGTGGTTGAAAAAGCTTACAGCACCTGGTATTCCCAGGCGGTCTCCCATCCAAGTACTAACCGGGCCCGACCCTGCTTAGCTTCCGAGATCAGACGAGATCGGGCGTGTTCAGGGTGGTATGGCCGTAAGCGGAATAGTAGTCAACAAACACTCTATTTATGCTGATGCACTTTGACAGTGAGCTGACTTTCTTCCGAAAAAAGTCACTTTTTGCCCAAAAAGTATCTCTGAATGACTTGAAATTTTACACAGTAGTAGTCAACGTCGCCCTGAACAAGGATCTGTTGAAAATATTCACATATCTCTAAAGGAATAATTGAAATGATTTTTTTTAAATGAGGAAACGATCCATTTGCCCTGATGCACTTTGCACATGTGGTGGTTGAAAAAGCTTACAGCACCTGGTATTCCCAGGCGGTCTCCCATCCAAGTACTAACCGGGCCCGACCCTGCTTAGCTTCCGAGATCAGACGAGATCGGGCCTGTTCAGGGTGGTATGGCCGTAAGCTGAATAGTAGTCAACAAACACTCTATTTATGCTGATGCACTTTGACAGTGAGCTGACTTTCTTCCGAAAAAACTCACTTTTTGCCCAAAAAGTATCTCTGAATGACTTGAAATTTTACACAGTAGTAGTCAACGTCGCCCTGAACAAGGATCCGTTGAAAATATTCACATATCTCTTAAGGAATAATTGAAATGATTTTTTTTAAATGAGGAAACGATCCATTTGCCCTGATGCACTTTGCACATGTGGTGGTTGAAAAAGCTTACAGCACCTGGTATTCCCAGGCGGTCTCCCATCCAAGTACTAACCGGGCCCGACCCTGCTTAGCTTCCGAGATCAGACGAGATCGGGCGTGTTCAGGGTGGTATGGCCGTAAGCGGAATAGTAGTCAACAAACACTCTATTTATGCTGATGCACTTTGACAGTGAGCTGACTTTCTTCCGAAAAAAGTCACTTTTTGCCCAAAAAGTATCTCTGAATGACTTGAAATTTTACACAGTAGTAGTCAACGTCGCCCTGAACAAGGATCTGTTGAAAATATTCACATATCTCTAAAGGAATAATTGAAATGATTTTTTTTAAATGAGGAAACGATCCATTTGCCCTGATGCACTTTGCACATGTGGTGGTTGAAAAAGCTTACAGCACCTGGTATTCCCAGGCGGTCTCCCATCCAAGTACTAACCGGGCCCGACCCTGCTTAGCTTCCGAGATCAGACTAGATCGGGCGTGTTCAGGGTGGTATGGCCGTAAGCGGAATAGTAGTCAACAAACACTCTATTTATGCTGATGCACTTTGACAGTGAGCTGACTTTCTTCCGAAAAAACTCACTTTTTGCCCAAAAAGTATCTCTGAATGACTTGAAATTTTACACAGTAGTAGTCAACGTCGCCCTGAACAAGGATCCGTTGAAAATATTCACATATCTCTTAAGGAATAATTGAAATGATTTTTTTTAAATGAGGAAACGATCCATTTGCCCTGATGCACTTTGCACATGTGGTGGTTGAAAAAGCTTACAGCACCTGGTATTCCCAGGCGGTCTCCCATCCAAGTACTAACCGGGCCCGACCCTGCTTAGCTTCCGAGATCAGACGAGATCGGGCGTGTTCAGGGTGGTATGGCCGTAAGCGGAATAGTAGTCAACAAACACTCTATTTATGCTGATGCACTTTGACAGTGAGCTGACTTTCTTGCGAAAAAACTCACTTTTTGCCCAAAAAGTATCTCTGAATGACTTGAAATTTTACACAGTAGTAGTCAACGTCGCCTTGAACAAGGATCTGTTGAAAATATTCACATATCTCTAAAGGAATAATTGAAATGATTTTTTTTAAATGAGGAAACGATCCATTTGCCCTGATGCACTTTGCACATGTGGTGGTTGAAAAAGCTTACAGCACCTGGTATTCCCAGGCGGTCTCCCATCCAAGTACTAACCGGGCCCGACCCTGCTTAGCTTCTGAGATCAGACTAGATCGGGCGTGTTCAGGGTGGTATGGCCGTAAGCGGAATAGTAGTCAACAAACACTCTATTTATGCTGATGCACTTTGACAGTGAGCTGACTTTCTTCCGAAAAAACTCACTTTTTGCCCAAAAAGTATCTCTGAATGACTTGAAATTTTACACAGTAGTAGTCAACGTCGCCCTGAACAAGGATCCGTTGAAAATATTCACATATCTCTTAAGGAATAATTGAAATGATTTTTTTTAAATGAGGAAACGATCCATTTGCCCTGATGCACTTTGCACATGTGGTGGTTGAAAAAGCTTACAGCACCTGGTATTCCCAGGCGGTCTCCCATCCAAGTACTAACCGGGCCCGACCCTGCTTAGCTTCCGAGATCAGACGAGATCGGGCGTGTTCAGGGTGGTATGGCCGTAAGCGGAATAGTAGTCAACAAACACTCTATTTATGCTGATGCACTTTGACAGTGAGCTGACTTTCTTCCGAAAAAAGTCACTTTTTGCCCAAAAAGTATCTCTGAATGACTTGAAATTTTACACAGTAGTAGTCAACGTCGCCCTGAACAAGGATCTGTTGAAAATATTCACATATCTCTAAAGGAATAATTGAAATGATTTTTTTTAAATGAGGAAACGATCCATTTGCCCTGATGCACTTTGCACATGTGGTGGTTGAAAAAGCTTACAGCACCTGGTATTCCCAGGCGGTCTCCCATCCAAGTACTAACCGGGCCCGACCCTGCTTAGCTTCCGAGATCAGACTAGATCGGGCGTGTTCAGGGTGGTATGGCCGTAAGCGGAATAGTAGTCAACAAACACTCTATTTATGCTGATGCACTTTGACAGTGAGCTGACTTTCTTCCGAAAAAACTCACTTTTTGCCCAAAAAGTATCTCTGAATGACTTGAAATTTTACACAGTAGTAGTCAACGTCGCCCTGAACAAGGATCCGTTGAAAATATTCACATATCTCTTAAGGAATAATTGAAATGATTTTTTTTAAATGAGGAAACGATCCATTTGCCCTGATGCACTTTGCACATGTGGTGGTTGAAAAAGCTTACAGCACCTGGTATTCCCAGGCGGTCTCCCATCCAAGTACTAACCGGGCCCGACCCTGCTTAGCTTCCGAGATCAGACGAGATCGGGCGTGTTCAGGGTGGTATGGCCGTAAGCGGAATAGTAGTCAACAAACACTCTATTTATGCTGATGCACTTTGACAGTGAGCTGACTTTCTTCCGAAAAAACTCACTTTTTGCCCAAAAAGTATCTCTGAATGACTTGAAATTTTACACAGTAGTAGTCAACGTCGCCCTGAACAAGGATCTGTTGAAAATATTCACATATCTCTAAAGGAATAATTGAAATGATTTTTTTTAAATGAGGAAACGATCCATTTGCCCTGATGCACTTTGCACATGTGGTGGTTGAAAAAGCTTACAGCACCTGGTATTCCCAGGCGGTCTCCCATCCAAGTACTAACCGGGCCCGACCCTGCTTAGCTTCCGAGATCAGACGAGATCGGGCCTGTTCAGGGTGGTATGGCCGTAAGCTGAATAGTAGTCAACAAACACTCTATTTATGCTGATGCACTTTGACAGTGAGCTGACTTTCTTCCGAAAAAACTCACTTTTTGCCCAAAAAGTATCTCTGAATGACTTGAAATTTTACACAGTAGTAGTCAACGTCGCCCTGAACAAGGATCCGTTGAAAATATTCACATATCTCTTAAGGAATAATTGAAATGATTTTTTTTAAATGAGGAAACGATCCATTTGCCCTGATGCACTTTGCACATGTGGTGGTTGAAAAAGCTTACAGCACCTGGTATTCCCAGGCGGTCTCCCATCCAAGTACTAACCGGGCCCGACCCTGCTTAGCTTCCGAGATCAGACGAGATCGGGCGTGTTCAGGGTGGTATGGCCGTAAGCGGAATAGTAGTCAACAAACACTCTATTTATGCTGATGCACTTTGACAGTGAGCTGACTTTCTTCCGAAAAAAGTCACTTTTTGCCCAAAAAGTATCTCTGAATGACTTGAAATTTTACACAGTAGTAGTCAACGTCGCCCTGAACAAGGATCTGTTGAAAATATTCACATATCTCTAAAGGAATAATTGAAATGATTTTTTTTAAATGAGGAAACGATCCATTTGCCCTGATGCACTTTGCACATGTGGTGGTTGAAAAAGCTTACAGCACCTGGTATTCCCAGGCGGTCTCCCATCCAAGTACTAACCGGGCCCGACCCTGCTTAGCTTCCGAGATCAGACTAGATCGGGCGTGTTCAGGGTGGTATGGCCGTAAGCGGAATAGTAGTCAACAAACACTCTATTTATGCTGATGCACTTTGACAGTGAGCTGACTTTCTTGCGAAAAAACTCACTTTTTGCCCAAAAAGTATCTCTGAATGACTTGAAATTTTACACAGTAGTAGTCAACGTCGCCTTGAACAAGGATCTGTTGAAAATATTCACATATCTCTAAAGGAATAATTGAAATGATTTTTTTTAAATGAGGAAACGATCCATTTGCCCTGATGCACTTTGCACATGTGGTGGTTGAAAAAGCTTACAGCACCTGGTATTCCCAGGCGGTCTCCCATCCAAGTACTAACCGGGCCCGACCCTGCTTAGCTTCCGAGATCAGACTAGATCGGGCGTGTTCAGGGTGGTATGGCCGTAAGCGGAATAGTAGTCAACAAACACTCTATTTATGCTGATGCACTTTGACAGTGAGCTGACTTTCTTCCGAAAAAACTCACTTTTTGCCCAAAAAGTATCTCTGAATGACTTGAAATTTTACACAGTAGTAGTCAACGTCGCCCTGAACAAGGATCCGTTGAAAATATTCACATATCTCTTAAGGAATAATTGAAATGATTTTTTTTAAATGAGGAAACGATCCATTTGCCCTGATGCACTTTGCACATGTGGTGGTTGAAAAAGCTTACAGCACCTGGTATTCCCAGGCGGTCTCCCATCCAAGTACTAACCGGGCCCGACCCTGCTTAGCTTCCGAGATCAGACGAGATCGGGCGTGTTCAGGGTGGTATGGCCGTAAGCGGAATAGTAGTCAACAAACACTCTATTTATGCTGATGCACTTTGACAGTGAGCTGACTTTCTTGCGAAAAAACTCACTTTTTGCCCAAAAAGTATCTCTGAATGACTTGAAATTTTACACAGTAGTAGTCAACGTCGCCTTGAACAAGGATCTGTTGAAAATATTCACATATCTCTAAAGGAATAATTGAAATTATTTTTTTTAAATGAGGAAACGATCCATTTGCCCTGATGCACTTTGCACATGTGGTGGTTGAAAAAGCTTACAGCACCTGGTATTCCCAGGCGGTCTCCCATCCAAGTACTAACCGGGCCCGACCCTGCTTAGCTTCTGAGATCAGACTAGATCGGGCGTGTTCAGGGTGGTATGGCCGTAAGCGGAATAGTAGTCAACAAACACTCTATTTATGCTGATGCACTTTGACAGTGAGCTGACTTTCTTCCGAAAAAACTCACTTTTTGCCCAAAAAGTATCTCTGAATGACTTGAAATTTTACACAGTAGTAGTCAACGTCGCCCTGAACAAGGATCCGTTGAAAATATTCACATATCTCTTAAGGAATAATTGAAATGATTTTTTTTAAATGAGGAAACGATCCATTTGCCCTGATGCACTTTGCACATGTGGTGGTTGAAAAAGCTTACAGCACCTGGTATTCCCAGGCGGTCTCCCATCCAAGTACTAACCGGGCCCGACCCTGCTTAGCTTCCGAGATCAGACGAGATCGGGCGTGTTCAGGGTGGTATGGCCGTAAGCGGAATAGTAGTCAACAAACACTCTATTTATGCTGATGCACTTTGACAGTGAGCTGACTTTCTTCCGAAAAAAGTCACTTTTTACCCAAAAAGTATCTCTGAATGACTTGAAATTTTACACAGTAGTAGTCAACGTCGCCCTGAACAAGGATCTGTTGAAAATATTCACATATCTCTAAAGGAATAATTGAAATGATTTTTTTTAAATGAGGAAACGATCCATTTGCCCTGATGCACTTTGCACATGTGGTGGTTGAAAAAGCTTACAGCACCTGGTATTCCCAGGCGGTCTCCCATCCAAGTACTAACCGGGCCCGACCCTGCTTAGCTTCCGAGATCAGACTAGATCGGGCGTGTTCAGGGTGGTATGGCCGTAAGCGGAATAGTAGTCAACAAACACTCTATTTATGCTGATGCACTTTGACAGTGAGCTGACTTTGTTGCGAAAAAAGTCACTTTTTGCCCAAAAAGTATCTCTGAATGACTTGAAATTTTACACAGTAGTAGTCAACATCGCCCTGAACAAGGATCCGTTGAAAATATTCAAATATCTCTTAAGGAATAATTGAAATGATTTTTTTTAAATGAGGAAACGATCCATTTGCCCTGATGCACTTTGCACATGTGGTGGTTGAAAAAGCTTACAGCACCTGGTATTCCCAGGCGGTCTCCCATCCAAGTACTAACCGGGCCCGACCCTGCTTAGCTTCCGAGATCAGACGAGATCGGGCCTGTTCAGGGTGGTATGGCCGTAAGCTGAATAGTAGTCAACAAACACTCTATTTATGCTGATGCACTTTGACAGTGAGCTGACTTTCTTCCGAAAAAACTCACTTTTTGCCCAAAAAGTATCTCTGAATGACTTGAAATTTTACACAGTAGTAGTCAACGTCGCCCTGAACAAGGATCCGTTGAAAATATTCACATATCTCTTAAGGAATAATTGAAATGATTTTTTTTAAATGAGGAAACGATCCATTTGCCCTGATGCACTTTGCACATGTGGTGGTTGAAAAAGCTTACAGCACCTGGTATTCCCAGGCGGTCTCCCATCCAAGTACTAACCGGGCCCGACCCTGCTTAGCTTCCGAGATCAGACGAGATCGGGCGTGTTCAGGGTGGTATGGCCGTAAGCGGAATAGTAGTCAACAAACACTCTATTTATGCTGATGCACTTTGACAGTGAGCTGACTTTCTTCCGAAAAAAGTCACTTTTTGCCCAAAAAGTATCTCTGAATGACTTGAAATTTTACACAGTAGTAGTCAACGTCGCCCTGAACAAGGATCTGTTGAAAATATTCACATATCTCTAAAGGAATAATTGAAATGATTTTTTTTAAATGAGGAAACGATCCATTTGCCCTGATGCACTTTGCACATGTGGTGGTTGAAAAAGCTTACAGCACCTGGTATTCCCAGGCGGTCTCCCATCCAAGTACTAACCGGGCCCGACCCTGCTTAGCTTCCGAGATCAGACTAGATCGGGCGTGTTCAGGGTGGTATGGCCGTAAGCGGAATAGTAGTCAACAAACACTCTATTTATGCTGATGCACTTTGACAGTGAGCTGACTTTCTTCCGAAAAAACTCACTTTTTGCCCAAAAAGTATCTCTGAATGACTTGAAATTTTACACAGTAGTAGTCAACGTCGCCCTGAACAAGGATCCGTTGAAAATATTCACATATCTCTTAAGGAATAATTGAAATGATTTTTTTTAAATGAGGAAACGATCCATTTGCCCTGATGCACTTTGCACATGTGGTGGTTGAAAAAGCTTACAGCACCTGGTATTCCCAGGCGGTCTCCCATCCAAGTACTAACCGGGCCCGACCCTGCTTAGCTTCCGAGATCAGACGAGATCGGGCGTGTTCAGGGTGGTATGGCCGTAAGCGGAATAGTAGTCAACAAACACTCTATTTATGCTGATGCACTTTGACAGTGAGCTGACTTTGTTGCGAAAAAAGTCACTTTTTGCCCAAAAAGTATCTCTGAATGACTTGAAATTTTACACAGTAGTAGTCAACATCGCCCTGAACAAGGATCCGTTGAAAATATTCAAATATCTCTTAAGGAATAATTGAAATGATTTTTTTTAAATGAGGAAACGATCCATTTGCCCTGATGCACTTTGCACATGTGGTGGTTGAAAAAGCTTACAGCACCTGGTATTCCCAGGCGGTCTCCCATCCAAGTACTAACCGGGCCCGACCCTGCTTAGCTTCCGAGATCAGACGAGATCGGGCCTGTTCAGGGTGGTATGGCCGTAAGCTGAATAGTAGTCAACAAACACTCTATTTATGCTGATGCACTTTGACAGTGAGCTGACTTTCTTCCGAAAAAACTCACTTTTTGCCCAAAAAGTATCTCTGAATGACTTGAAATTTTACACAGTAGTAGTCAACGTCGCCCTGAACAAGGATCCGTTGAAAATATTCACATATCTCTTAAGGAATAATTGAAATGATTTTTTTTAAATGAGGAAACGATCCATTTGCCCTGATGCACTTTGCACATGTGGTGGTTGAAAAAGCTTACAGCACCTGGTATTCCCAGGCGGTCTCCCATCCAAGTACTAACCGGGCCCGACCCTGCTTAGCTTCCGAGATCAGACGAGATCGGGCGTGTTCAGGGTGGTATGGCCGTAAGCGGAATAGTAGTCAACAAACACTCTATTTATGCTGATGCACTTTGACAGTGAGCTGACTTTCTTCCGAAAAAAGTCACTTTTTGCCCAAAAAGTATCTCTGAATGACTTGAAATTTTACACAGTAGTAGTCAACGTCGCCCTGAACAAGGATCTGTTGAAAATATTCACATATCTCTAAAGGAATAATTGAAATGATTTTTTTTAAATGAGGAAACGATCCATTTGCCCTGATGCACTTTGCACATGTGGTGGTTGAAAAAGCTTACAGCACCTGGTATTCCCAGGCGGTCTCCCATCCAAGTACTAACCGGGCCCGACCCTGCTTAGCTTCCGAGATCAGACTAGATCGGGCGTGTTCAGGGTGGTATGGCCGTAAGCGGAATAGTAGTCAACAAACACTCTATTTATGCTGATGCACTTTGACAGTGAGCTGACTTTCTTCCGAAAAAACTCACTTTTTGCCCAAAAAGTATCTCTGAATGACTTGAAATTTTACACAGTAGTAGTCAACGTCGCCCTGAACAAGGATCCGTTGAAAATATTCACATATCTCTTAAGGAATAATTGAAATGATTTTTTTTAAATGAGGAAACGATCCATTTGCCCTGATGCACTTTGCACATGTGGTGGTTGAAAAAGCTTACAGCACCTGGTATTCCCAGGCGGTCTCCCATCCAAGTACTAACCGGGCCCGACCCTGCTTAGCTTCCGAGATCAGACGAGATCGGGCGTGTTCAGGGTGGTATGGCCGTAAGCGGAATAGTAGTCAACAAACACTCTATTTATGCTGATGCACTTTGACAGTGAGCTGACTTTCTTCCGAAAAAACTCACTTTTTGCCCAAAAAGTATCTCTGAATGACTTGAAATTTTACACAGTAGTAGTCAACATCGCCCTGAACAAGGATCCGTTGAAAATATTCAAATATCTCTTAAGGAATAATTGAAATGATTTTTTTTAAATGAGGAAACGATCCATTTGCCCTGATGCACTTTGCACATGTGGTGGTTGAAAAAGCTTACAGCACCTGGTATTCCCAGGCGGTCTCCCATCCAAGTACTAACCGGGCCCGACCCTGCTTAGCTTCCGAGATCAGACGAGATCGGGCCTGTTCAGGGTGGTATGGCCGTAAGCTGAATAGTAGTCAACAAACACTCTATTTATGCTGATGCACTTTGACAGTGAGCTGACTTTCTTCCGAAAAAACTCACTTTTTGCCCAAAAAGTATCTCTGAATGACTTGAAATTTTACACAGTAGTAGTCAACGTCGCCCTGAACAAGGATCCGTTGAAAATATTCACATATCTCTTAAGGAATAATTGAAATGATTTTTTTTAAATGAGGAAACGATCCATTTGCCCTGATGCACTTTGCACATGTGGTGGTTGAAAAAGCTTACAGCACCTGGTATTCCCAGGCGGTCTCCCATCCAAGTACTAACCGGGCCCGACCCTGCTTAGCTTCCGAGATCAGACGAGATCGGGCGTGTTCAGGGTGGTATGGCCGTAAGCGGAATAGTAGTCAACAAACACTCTATTTATGCTGATGCACTTTGACAGTGAGCTGACTTTCTTCCGAAAAAAGTCACTTTTTGCCCAAAAAGTATCTCTGAATGACTTGAAATTTTACACAGTAGTAGTCAACGTCGCCCTGAACAAGGATCTGTTGAAAATATTCACATATCTCTAAAGGAATAATTGAAATGATTTTTTTTAAATGAGGAAACGATCCATTTGCCCTGATGCACTTTGCACATGTGGTGGTTGAAAAAGCTTACAGCACCTGGTATTCCCAGGCGGTCTCCCATCCAAGTACTAACCGGGCCCGACCCTGCTTAGCTTCCGAGATCAGACGAGATCGGGCCTGTTCAGGGTGGTATGGCCGTAAGCTGAATAGTAGTCAACAAACACTCTATTTATGCTGATGCACTTTGACAGTGAGCTGACTTTCTTCCGAAAAAACTCACTTTTTGCCCAAAAAGTATCTCTGAATGACTTGAAATTTTACACAGTAGTAGTCAACGTCGCCCTGAACAAGGATCCGTTGAAAATATTCACATATCTCTTAAGGAATAATTGAAATGATTTTTTTTAAATGAGGAAACGATCCATTTGCCCTGATGCACTTTGCACATGTGGTGGTTGAAAAAGCTTACAGCACCTGGTATTCCCAGGCGGTCTCCCATCCAAGTACTAACCGGGCCCGACCCTGCTTAGCTTCCGAGATCAGACGAGATCGGGCGTGTTCAGGGTGGTATGGCCGTAAGCGGAATAGTAGTCAACAAACACTCTATTTATGCTGATGCACTTTGACAGTGAGCTGACTTTCTTCCGAAAAAAGTCACTTTTTGCCCAAAAAGTATCTCTGAATGACTTGAAATTTTACACAGTAGTAGTCAACGTCGCCCTGAACAAGGATCTGTTGAAAATATTCACATATCTCTAAAGGAATAATTGAAATGATTTTTTTTAAATGAGGAAACGATCCATTTGCCCTGATGCACTTTGCACATGTGGTGGTTGAAAAAGCTTACAGCACCTGGTATTCCCAGGCGGTCTCCCATCCAAGTACTAACCGGGCCCGACCCTGCTTAGCTTCCGAGATCAGACTAGATCGGGCGTGTTCAGGGTGGTATGGCCGTAAGCGGAATAGTAGTCAACAAACACTCTATTTATGCTGATGCACTTTGACAGTGAGCTGACTTTCTTCCGAAAAAACTCACTTTTTGCCCAAAAAGTATCTCTGAATGACTTGAAATTTTACACAGTAGTAGTCAACGTCGCCCTGAACAAGGATCCGTTGAAAATATTCACATATCTCTTAAGGAATAATTGAAATGATTTTTTTTAAATGAGGAAACGATCCATTTGCCCTGATGCACTTTGCACATGTGGTGGTTGAAAAAGCTTACAGCACCTGGTATTCCCAGGCGGTCTCCCATCCAAGTACTAACCGGGCCCGACCCTGCTTAGCTTCCGAGATCAGACGAGATCGGGCGTGTTCAGGGTGGTATGGCCGTAAGCGGAATAGTAGTCAACAAACACTCTATTTATGCTGATGCACTTTGACAGTGAGCTGACTTTCTTCCGAAAAAACTCACTTTTTGCCCAAAAAGTATCTCTGAATGACTTGAAATTTTACACAGTAGTAGTCAACGTCGCCCTGAACAAGGATCTGTTGAAAATATTCACATATCTCTAAAGGAATAATTGAAATGATTTTTTTTAAATGAGGAAACGATCCATTTGCCCTGATGCACTTTGCACATGTGGTGGTTGAAAAAGCTTACAGCACCTGGTATTCCCAGGCGGTCTCCCATCCAAGTACTAACCGGGCCCGACCCTGCTTAGCTTCCGAGATCAGACTAGATCGGGCGTGTTCAGGGTGGTATGGCCGTAAGCGGAATAGTAGTCAACAAACACTCTATTTATGCTGATGCACTTTGACAGTGAGCTGACTTTCTTCCGAAAAAACTCACTTTTTGCCCAAAAAGTATCTCTGAATGACTTGAAATTTTACACAGTAGTAGTCAACGTCGCCCTGAACAAGGATCCGTTGAAAATATTCACATATCTCTTAAGGAATAATTGAAATGATTTTTTTTAAATGAGGAAACGATCCATTTGCCCTGATGCACTTTGCACACGTGGTGGTTGAAAAAGCTTACAGCACCTGGTATTCCCAGGCGGTCTCCCATCCAAGTACTAACCGGGCCCGACCCTGCTTAGCTTCCGAGATCAGACGAGATCGGGCGTGTTCAGGGTGGTATGGCCGTAAGCGGAATAGTAGTCAACAAACACTCTATTTATGCTGATGCACTTTGACAGTGAGCTGACTTTCTTCCGAAAAAACTCACTTTTTGCCCAAAAAGTATCTCTGAATGACTTGAAATTTTACACAGTAGTAGTCAACGTCGCCCTGAACAAGGATCCGTTGAAAATATTCACATATCTCTTAAGGAATAATTGAAATGATTTTTTTTAAATGAGGAAACGATCCATTTGCCCTGATGCACTTTGCACATGTGGTGGTTGAAAAAGCTTACAGCACCTGGTATTCCCAGGCGGTCTCCCATCCAAGTACTAACCGGGCCCGACCCTGCTTAGCTTCCGAGATCAGACGAGATCGGGCGTGTTCAGGGTGGTATGGCCGTAAGCTGAATAGTAGTCAACAAACACTCTATTTATGCTGATGCACTTTGACAGTGAGCTGACTTTCTTCCGAAAAAAGTCACTTTTTGCCCAAAAAGTATCTCTGAATGACTTGAAATTTTACACAGTAGTAGTCAACGTCGCCCTGAACAAGGATCTGTTGAAAATATTCACATATCTCTAAAGGAATAATTGAAATGATTTTTTTTAAATGAGGAAACGATCCATTTGCCCTGATGCACTTTGCACATGTGGTGGTTGAAAAAGCTTACAGCACCTGGTATTCCCAGGCGGTCTCCCATCCAAGTACTAACCGGGCCCGACCCTGCTTAGCTTCCGAGATCAGACTAGATCGGGCGTGTTCAGGGTGGTATGGCCGTAAGCGGAATAGTAGTCAACAAACACTCTATTTATGCTGATGCACTTTGACAGTGAGCTGACTTTCTTCCGAAAAAACTCACTTTTTGCCCAAAAAGTATCTCTGAATGACTTGAAATTTTACACAGTAGTAGTCAACGTCGCCCTGAACAAGGATCCGTTGAAAATATTCACATATCTCTTAAGGAATAATTGAAATGATTTTTTTTAAATGAGGAAACGATCCATTTGCCCTGATGCACTTTGCACATGTGGTGGTTGAAAAAGCTTACAGCACCTGGTATTCCCAGGCGGTCTCCCATCCAAGTACTAACCGGGCCCGACCCTGCTTAGCTTCCGAGATCAGACGAGATCGGGCGTGTTCAGGGTGGTATGGCCGTAAGCGGAATAGTAGTCAACAAACACTCTATTTATGCTGATGCACTTTGACAGTGAGCTGACTTTCTTCCGAAAAAACTCACTTTTTGCCCAAAAAGTATCTCTGAATGACTTGAAATTTTACACAGTAGTAGTCAACGTCGCCCTGAACAAGGATCCGTTGAAAATATTCACATATCTCTTAAGGAATAATTGAAATGATTTTTTTTAAATGAGGAAACGATCCATTTGCCCTGATGCACTTTGCACATGTGGTGGTTGAAAAAGCTTACAGCACCTGGTATTCCCAGGCGGTCTCCCATCCAAGTACTAACCGGGCCCGACCCTGCTTAGCTTCCGAGATCAGACGAGATCGGGCGTGTTCAGGGTGGTATGGCCGTAAGCTGAATAGTAGTCAACAAACACTCTATTTATGCTGATGCACTTTGACAGTGAGCTGACTTTCTTCCGAAAAAAGTCACTTTTTGCCCAAAAAGTATCTCTGAATGACTTGAAATTTTACACAGTAGTAGTCAACGTCGCCCTGAACAAGGATCTGTTGAAAATATTCACATATCTCTAAAGGAATAATTGAAATGATTTTTTTTAAATGAGGAAACGATCCATTTGCCCTGATGCACTTTGCACATGTGGTGGTTGAAAAAGCTTACAGCACCTGGTATTCCCAGGCGGTCTCCCATCCAAGTACTAACCGGGCCCGACCCTGCTTAGCTTCCGAGATCAGACTAGATCGGGCGTGTTCAGGGTGGTATGGCCGTAAGCGGAATAGTAGTCAACAAACACTCTATTTATGCTGATGCACTTTGACAGTGAGCTGACTTTCTTCCGAAAAAACTCACTTTTTGCCCAAAAAGTATCTCTGAATGACTTGAAATTTTACACAGTAGTAGTCAACGTCGCCCTGAACAAGGATCCGTTGAAAATATTCACATATCTCTTAAGGAATAATTGAAATGATTTTTTTTAAATGAGGAAACGATCCATTTGCCCTGATGCACTTTGCACATGTGGTGGTTGAAAAAGCTTACAGCACCTGGTATTCCCAGGCGGTCTCCCATCCAAGTGCTAACCGGGCCCGACCCTGCTTAGCTTCCGAGATCAGACGAGATCGGGCGTGTTCAGGGTGGTATGGCCGTAAGCGGAATAGTAGTCAACAAACACTCTATTTATGCTGATGCACTTTGACAGTGAGCTGACTTTGTTGCGAAAAAAGTCACTTTTTGCCCAAAAAGTATCTCTGAATGACTTGAAATTTTACACAGTAGTAGTCAACATCGCCCTGAACAAGGATCCGTTGAAAATATTCAAATATCTCTTAAGGAATAATTGAAATGATTTTTTTTAAATGAGGAAACGATCCATTTGCCCTGATGCACTTTGCACATGTGGTGGTTGAAAAAGCTTACAGCACCTGGTATTCCCAGGCGGTCTCCCATCCAAGTACTAACCGGGCCCGACCCTGCTTAGCTTCCGAGATCAGACGAGATCGGGCCTGTTCAGGGTGGTATGGCCGTAAGCTGAATAGTAGTCAACAAACATTCTATTTATGCTGATGCACTTTGACAGTGAGCTGACTTTCTTCCGAAAAAACTCACTTTTTGCCCAAAAAGTATCTCTGAATGACTTGAAATTTTACACAGTAGTAGTCAACGTCGCCCTGAACAAGGATCCGTTGAAAATATTCACATATCTCTTAAGGAATAATTGAAATTATTTTTTTTAAATGAGGAAACGATCCATTTGCCCTGATGCACTTTGCACATGTGGTGGTTGAAAAAGCTTACAGCACCTGGTATTCCCAGGCGGTCTCCCATCCAAGTACTAACCGGGCCCGACCCTGCTTAGCTTCCGAGATCAGACGAGATCAGGCGTGTTCAGGGTGGTACGGCCGTAAGCGGAATAGTAGTCAACAAACACTCTATTTATGCTGATGCACTTTGACAGTGAGCTGACTTTGTTGCGAAAAAACTCACTTTTTGCCCAAAAAGTATCTCTGAATGACTTGAAATTTTACACAGTAGTAGTCAACATCGCCCTGAACAAGGATCCGTTGAAAATATTCACATATCTCTTAAGGAATAATTGAAATGATTTTTTTTAAATGAGGAAACGATCCATTTGCCCTGATGCACTTTGCACATGTGGTGGTTGAAAAAGCTTACAGCACCTGGTATTCCCAGGCGGTCTCCCATCCAAGTACTAACCGGGCCCGACCCTGCTTAGCTTCCGAGATCAGACGAGATCGGGCCTGTTCAGGGTGGTATGGCCGTAAGCTGAATAGTAGTCAACAAACACTCTATTTATGCTGATGCACTTTGACAGTGAGCTGACTTTCTTCCGAAAAAACTCACTTTTTGCCCAAAAAGTATCTCTGAATGACTTGAAATTTTACACAGTAGTAGTCAACGTCGCCCTGAACAAGGATCCGTTGAAAATATTCACATATCTCTTAAGGAATAATTGAAATGATTTTTTTTAAATGAGGAAACGATCCATTTGCCCTGATGCACTTTGCACATGTGGTGGTTGAAAAAGCTTACAGCACCTGGTATTCCCAGGCGGTCTCCCATCCAAGTACTAACCGGGCCCGACCCTGCTTAGCTTCCGAGATCAGACGAGATCGGGCGTGTTCAGGGTGGTACGGCCGTAAGCGGAATAGTAGTCAACAAACACTCTATTTATGCTGATGCACTTTGACAGTGAGCTGACTTTGTTGCGAAAAAACTCACTTTTTGCCCAAAAAGTATCTCTGAATGACTTGAAATTTTACACAGTAGTAGTCAACATTGCCCTGAACAAGGATCCGTTGAAAATATTCACATATCTCTTAAGGAATAATTGAAATGATTTTTTTTAAATGAGGAAACGATCCATTTGCCCTGATGCACTTTGCACATGTGGTGGTTGAAAAAGCTTACAGCACCTGGTATTCCCAGGCGGTCTCCCATCCAAGTACTAACCGGGCCAGACCCTGCTTAGCTTCCGAGATCAGACGAGATCGGGCGTGTTCAGGGTGGTATGGCCGTAAGCGGAATAGTAGTCAACAAACACTCTATTTATGCTTATGCACTTTGACAGTGAGCTGACTTTCTTCCGAAAAAACTCACTTTTTGCCCAAAAAGTATCTCTGAATGACTTGAAATTTTACACAGTAGTAGTCAACGTCGCCCTGAACAAGGATCTGTTGAAAATATTCACATATCTCTAAAGGAATAATTGAAATTATTTTTTTTAAATGAGGAAACGATCCATTTGCCCTGATGCACTTTGCACATGTGGTGGTTGAAAAAGCTTACAGCACCTGGTATTCCCAGGCGGTCTCCCATCCAAGTACTAACCGGGCCCGACCCTGCTTAGCTTCCGAGATCAGACGAGATCGGGCGTGTTCAGGGTGGTATGGCCGTAAGCGGAATAGTAGTCAACAAACACTCTATTTATGCTGATGCACTTTGACAGTGAGCTGACTTTCTTCCGAAAAAACTCACTTTTTGCCCAAAAAGTATCTCTGAATGACTTGAAATTTTACACAGTAGTAGTCAACGTCGCCCTGAACAAGGATCTGTTGAAAATATTCACATATCTCTAAAGGAATAATTGAAATTATTTTTTTTAAATGAGGAAACGATCCATTTGCCCTGATGCACTTTGCACATGTGGTGGTTGAAAAAGCTTACAGCACCTGGTATTCCCAGGCGGTCTCCCATCCAAGTACTAACCGGGCCCGACCCTGCTTAGCTTCCGAGATCAGACGAGATCGGGCGTGTTCAGGGTGGTATGGCCGTAAGCGGAATAGTAGTCAACAAACACTCTATTTATGCTGATGCACTTTGACAGTGAGCTGACTTTCTTCCGAAAAAACTCACTTTTTGCCCAAAAAGTATCTCTGAATGACTTGAAATTTTACACAGTAGTAGTCAACGTCGCCCTGAACAAGGATCCGTTGAAAATATTCACATATCTCTTAAGGAATAATTGAAATGATTTTTTTTAAATGAGGAAACGATCCATTTGCCCTGATGCACTTTGCACATGTGGTGGTTGAAAAAGCTTACAGCACCTGGTATTCCCAGGCGGTCTCCCATCCAAGTACTAACCGGGCCCGACCCTGCTTAGCTTCCGAGATCAGACGAGATCGGGCGTGTTCAGGGTGGTATGGCCGTAAGCGGAATAGTAGTCAACAAACACTCTATTTATGCTGATGCACTTTGACAGTGAGCTGACTTTGTTGCGAAAAAACTCACTTTTTGCCCAAAAAGTATCTCTGAATGACTTGAAATTTTACACAGTAGTAGTCAACGTCGCCCTGAACAAGGATCTGTTGAAAATATTCACATATCTCTAAAGGAATAATTGAAATTATTTTTTTTAAATGAGGAAACGATCCATTTGCCCTGATGCACTTTGCACATGTGGTGGTTGAAAAAGCTTACAGCACCTGGTATTCCCAGGCGGTCTCCCATCCAAGTACTAACCGGGCCCGACCCTGCTTAGCTTCCGAGATCAGACGAGATCGGGCGTGTTCAGGGTGGTATGGCCGTAAGCGGAATAGTAGTCAACAAACACTCTATTTATGCTGATGCACTTTGACAGTGAGCTGACTTTCTTCCGAAAAAACTCACTTTTTGCCCAAAAAGTATCTCTGAATGACTTGAAATTTTACACAGTAGTAGTCAACGTCGCCCTGAACAAGGATCCGTTGAAAATATTCACATATCTCTTAAGGAATAATTGAAATGATTTTTTTTAAATGAGGAAACGATCCATTTGCCCTGATGCACTTTGCACATGTGGTGGTTGAAAAAGCTTACAGCACCTGGTATTCCCAGGCGGTCTCCCATCCAAGTACTAACCGGGCCCGACCCTGCTTAGCTTCCGAGATCAGACGAGATCGGGCGTGTTCAGGGTGGTATGGCCGTAAGCGGAATAGTAGTCAACAAACACTCTATTTATGCTGATGCACTTTGACAGTGAGCTGACTTTGTTGCGAAAAAACTCACTTTTTGCCCAAAAAGTATCTCTGAATGACTTGAAATTTTACACAGTAGTAGTCAACATTGCCCTGAACAAGGATCCGTTGAAAATATTCACATATCTCTTAAGGAATAATTGAAATGATTTTTTTTAAATGA
Organism: Microchirus variegatus; assembly: GCF_963457635.1. NCBI lineage: Eukaryota > Metazoa > Chordata > Actinopteri > Pleuronectiformes > Soleidae > Microchirus > Microchirus variegatus. The sequence continues at coordinate 900,375 of NC_139824.1, forward strand.
GGAAACGATCCATTTGCCCTGATGCACTTTGCACATGTGGTGGTTGAAAAAGCTTACAGCACCTGGTATTCCCAGGCGGTCTCCCATCCAAGTACTAACCAGGCCAGACCCTGCTTAGCTTCCGAGATCAGACGAGATCGGGCGTGTTCAGGGTGGTATGGCCGTAAGCGGAATAGTAGTCAACAAACACTCTATTTATGCTTATGCACTTTGACAGTGAGCTGACTTTCTTCCGAAAAAACTCACTTTTTGCCCAAAAAGTATCTCTGAATGACTTGAAATTTTACACAGTAGTAGTCAACGTCGCCCTGAACAAGGATCTGTTGAAAATATTCACATATCTCTAAAGGAATAATTGAAATTATTTTTTTTAAATGAGGAAACGATCCATTTGCCCTGATGCACTTTGCACATGTGGTGGTTGAAAAAGCTTACAGCACCTGGTATTCCCAGGCGGTCTCCCATCCAAGTACTAACCGGGCCCGACCCTGCTTAGCTTCCGAGATCAGACGAGATCGGGCGTGTTCAGGGTGGTATGGCCGTAAGCGGAATAGTAGTCAACAAACACTCTATTTATGCTGATGCACTTTGACAGTGAGCTGACTTTGTTGCGAAAAAACTCACTTTTTGCCCAAAAAGTATCTCTGAATGACTTGAAATTTTACACAGTAGTAGTCAACATCGCCCTGAACAAGGATCCGTTGAAAATATTCACATATCTCTTAAGGAATAATTGAAATGATTTTTTTTAAATGAGGAAACGATCCATTTGCCCTGATGCACTTTGCACATGTGGTGGTTGAAAAAGCTTACAGCACCTGGTATTCCCAGGCGGTCTCCCATCCAAGTACTAACCGGGCCAGACCCTGCTTAGCTTCCGAGATCAGACGAGATCGGGCGTGTTCAGGGTGGTATGGCCGTAAGCTGAATAGTAGTCAACAAACACTCTATTTATGCTGATGCACTTTGACAGTGAGCTGACTTTCTTCCGAAAAAACTCACTTTTTGCCCAAAAAGTATCTCTGAATGACTTGAAATTTTACACAGTAGTAGTCAACGTCGCCCTGATCAAGGATCCGTTGAAAATATTCACATATCTCTTAAGGAATAATTGAAATGATTTTTTTTAAATGAGGAAACGATCCATTTGCCCTGATGCACTTTGCACATGTGGTGGTTGAAAAAGCTTACAGCACCTGGTATTCCCAGGCGGTCTCCCATCCAAGTACTAACCGGGCCCGACCCTGCTTAGCTTCCGAGATCAGACGAGATCGGGCGTGTTCAGGGTGGTATGGCCGTAAGCGGAATAGTAGTCAACAAACACTCTATTTATGCTGATGCACTTTGACAGTGAGCTGACTTTCTTCCGAAAAAACTCACTTTTTGCCCAAAAAGTATCTCTGAATGACTTGAAATTTTACACAGTAGTAGTCAACGTCGCCCTGAACAAGGATCCGTTGAAAATATTCACATATCTCTTAAGGAATAATTGAAATGATTTTTTTTAAATGAGGAAACGATCCATTTGCCCTGATGCACTTTGCACATGTGGTGGTTGAAAAAGCTTACAGCACCTGGTATTCCCAGGCGGTCTCCCATCCAAGTACTAACCGGGCCCGACCCTGCTTAGCTTCCGAGATCAGACGAGATCGGGCGTGTTCAGGGTGGTATGGCCGTAAGCGGAATAGTAGTCAACAAACACTCTATTTATGCTGATGCACTTTGACAGTGAGCTGACTTTCTTCCGAAAAAACTCACTTTTTGCCCAAAAAGTATCTCTGAATGACTTGAAATTTTACACAGTAGTAGTCAACGTCGCCCTGAACAAGGATCTGTTGAAAATATTCACATATCTCTAAAGGAATAATTGAAATGATTTTTTTTAAATGAGGAAACGATCCATTTGCCCTGATGCACTTTGCACATGTGGTGGTTGAAAAAGCTTACAGCACCTGGTATTCCCAGGCGGTCTCCCATCCAAGTACTAACCGGGCCCGACCCTGCTTAGCTTCCGAGATCAGACTAGATCGGGCGTGTTCAGGGTGGTATGGCCGTAAGCGGAATAGTAGTCAACAAACACTCTATTTATGCTGATGCACTTTGACAGTGAGCTGACTTTCTTCCGAAAAAACTCACTTTTTGCCCAAAAAGTATCTCTGAATGACTTGAAATTTTACACAGTAGTAGTCAACGTCGCCCTGAACAAGGATCCGTTGAAAATATTCACATATCTCTTAAGGAATAATTGAAATGATTTTTTTTAAATGAGGAAACGATCCATTTGCCCTGATGCACTTTGCACATGTGGTGGTTGAAAAAGCTTACAGCACCTGGTATTCCCAGGCGGTCTCCCATCCAAGTACTAACCGGGCCCGACCCTGCTTAGCTTCCGAGATCAGACGAGATCGGGCGTGTTCAGGGTGGTATGGCCGTAAGCGGAATAGTAGTCAACAAACACTCTATTTATGCTGATGCACTTTGACAGTGAGCTGACTTTCTTCCGAAAAAACTCACTTTTTGCCCAAAAAGTATCTCTGAATGACTTGAAATTTTACACAGTAGTAGTCAACGTCGCCCTGAACAAGGATCCGTTGAAAATATTCACATATCTCTTAAGGAATAATTGAAATGATTTTTTTTAAATGAGGAAACGATCCATTTGCCCTGATGCACTTTGCACATGTGGTGGTTGAAAAAGCTTACAGCACCTGGTATTCCCAGGCGGTCTCCCATCCAAGTACTAACCGGGCCCGACCCTGCTTAGCTTCCGAGATCAGACGAGATCGGGCGTGTTCAGGGTGGTATGGCCGTAAGCGGAATAGTAGTCAACAAACACTCTATTTATGCTGATGCACTTTGACAGTGAGCTGACTTTCTTCCGAAAAAACTCACTTTTTGCCCAAAAAGTATCTCTGAATGACTTGAAATTTTACACAGTAGTAGTCAACGTCGCCCTGAACAAGGATCTGTTGAAAATATTCACATATCTCTAAAGGAATAATTGAAATGATTTTTTTTAAATGAGGAAACGATCCATTTGCCCTGATGCACTTTGCACATGTGGTGGTTGAAAAAGCTTACAGCACCTGGTATTCCCAGGCGGTCTCCCATCCAAGTACTAACCGGGCCCGACCCTGCTTAGCTTCCGAGATCAGACTAGATCGGGCGTGTTCAGGGTGGTATGGCCGTAAGCGGAATAGTAGTCAACAAACACTCTATTTATGCTGATGCACTTTGACAGTGAGCTGACTTTCTTCCGAAAAAACTCACTTTTTGCCCAAAAAGTATCTCTGAATGACTTGAAATTTTACACAGTAGTAGTCAACGTCGCCCTGAACAAGGATCCGTTGAAAATATTCACATATCTCTTAAGGAATAATTGAAATGATTTTTTTTAAATGAGGAAACGATCCATTTGCCCTGATGCACTTTGCACACGTGGTGGTTGAAAAAGCTTACAGCACCTGGTATTCCCAGGCGGTCTCCCATCCAAGTACTAACCGGGCCCGACCCTGCTTAGCTTCCGAGATCAGACGAGATCGGGCGTGTTCAGGGTGGTATGGCCGTAAGCGGAATAGTAGTCAACAAACACTCTATTTATGCTGATGCACTTTGACAGTGAGCTGACTTTCTTCCGAAAAAACTCACTTTTTGCCCAAAAAGTATCTCTGAATGACTTGAAATTTTACACAGTAGTAGTCAACGTCGCCCTGAACAAGGATCCGTTGAAAATATTCACATATCTCTTAAGGAATAATTGAAATGATTTTTTTTAAATGAGGAAACGATCCATTTGCCCTGATGCACTTTGCACATGTGGTGGTTGAAAAAGCTTACAGCACCTGGTATTCCCAGGCGGTCTCCCATCCAAGTACTAACCGGGCCCGACCCTGCTTAGCTTCCGAGATCAGACGAGATCGGGCGTGTTCAGGGTGGTATGGCCGTAAGCTGAATAGTAGTCAACAAACACTCTATTTATGCTGATGCACTTTGACAGTGAGCTGACTTTCTTCCGAAAAAAGTCACTTTTTGCCCAAAAAGTATCTCTGAATGACTTGAAATTTTACACAGTAGTAGTCAACGTCGCCCTGAACAAGGATCTGTTGAAAATATTCACATATCTCTAAAGGAATAATTGAAATGATTTTTTTTAAATGAGGAAACGATCCATTTGCCCTGATGCACTTTGCACATGTGGTGGTTGAAAAAGCTTACAGCACCTGGTATTCCCAGGCGGTCTCCCATCCAAGTACTAACCGGGCCCGACCCTGCTTAGCTTCCGAGATCAGACGAGATCGGGCGTGTTCAGGGTGGTATGGCCGTAAGCGGAATAGTAGTCAACAAACACTCTATTTATGCTGATGCACTTTGACAGTGAGCTGACTTTCTTCCGAAAAAACTCACTTTTTGCCCAAAAAGTATCTCTGAATGACTTGAAATTTTACACAGTAGTAGTCAACGTCGCCCTGAACAAGGATCCGTTGAAAATATTCACATATCTCTTAAGGAATAATTGAAATGATTTTTTTTAAATGAGGAAACGATCCATTTGCCCTGATGCACTTTGCACATGTGGTGGTTGAAAAAGCTTACAGCACCTGGTATTCCCAGGCGGTCTCCCATCCAAGTACTAACCGGGCCCGACCCTGCTTAGCTTCCGAGATCAGACGAGATCGGGCGTGTTCAGGGTGGTATGGCCGTAAGCTGAATAGTAGTCAACAAACACTCTATTTATGCTGATGCACTTTGACAGTGAGCTGACTTTCTTCCGAAAAAAGTCACTTTTTGCCCAAAAAGTATCTCTGAATGACTTGAAATTTTACACAGTAGTAGTCAACATTGCCCTGAACAAGGATCCGTTGAAAATATTCACATATCTCTTAAGGAATAATTGAAATGATTTTTTTTAAATGAGGAAACGATCCATTTGCCCTGATGCACTTTGCACATGTGGTGGTTGAAAAAGCTTACAGCACCTGGTATTCCCAGGCGGTCTCCCATCCAAGTACTAACCAGGCCAGACCCTGCTTAGCTTCCGAGATCAGACGAGATCGGGCGTGTTCAGGGTGGTATGGCCGTAAGCGGAATAGTAGTCAACAAACACTCTATTTATGCTTATGCACTTTGACAGTGAGCTGACTTTCTTCCGAAAAAACTCACTTTTTGCCCAAAAAGTATCTCTGAATGACTTGAAATTTTACACAGTAGTAGTCAACGTCGCCCTGAACAAGGATCTGTTGAAAATATTCACATATCTCTAAAGGAATAATTGAAATTATTTTTTTTAAATGAGGAAACGATCCATTTGCCCTGATGCACTTTGCACATGTGGTGGTTGAAAAAGCTTACAGCACCTGGTATTCCCAGGCGGTCTCCCATCCAAGTACTAACCGGGCCCGACCCTGCTTAGCTTCCGAGATCAGACGAGATCGGGCGTGTTCAGGGTGGTATGGCCGTAAGCGGAATAGTAGTCAACAAACACTCTATTTATGCTGATGCACTTTGACAGTGAGCTGACTTTGTTGCGAAAAAACTCACTTTTTGCCCAAAAAGTATCTCTGAATGACTTGAAATTTTACACAGTAGTAGTCAACATCGCCCTGAACAAGGATCCGTTGAAAATATTCACATATCTCTTAAGGAATAATTGAAATGATTTTTTTTAAATGAGGAAACGATACATTTGCCCTGATGCACTTTGCACATGTGGTGGTTGAAAAAGCTTACAGCACCTGGTATTCCCAGGCGGTCTCCCATCCAAGTACTAACCGGGCCAGACCCTGCTTAGCTTCCGAGATCAGACGAGATCGGGCGTGTTCAGGGTGGTATGGCCGTAAGCTGAATAGTAGTCAACAAACACTCTATTTATGCTGATGCACTTTGACAGTGAGCTGACTTTCTTCCGAAAAAACTCACTTTTTGCCCAAAAAGTATCTCTGAATGACTTGAAATTTTACACAGTAGTAGTCAACGTCGCCCTGATCAAGGATCCGTTGAAAATATTCACATATCTCTTAAGGAATAATTGAAATGATTTTTTTTAAATGAGGAAACGATCCATTTGCCCTGATGCACTTTGCACATGTGGTGGTTGAAAAAGCTTACAGCACCTGGTATTCCCAGGCGGTCTCCCATCCAAGTACTAACCGGGCCCGACCCTGCTTAGCTTCCGAGATCAGACGAGATCGGGCGTGTTCAGGGTGGTATGGCCGTAAGCGGAATAGTAGTCAACAAACACTCTATTTATGCTGATGCACTTTGACAGTGAGCTGACTTTCTTCCGAAAAAACTCACTTTTTGCCCAAAAAGTATCTCTGAATGACTTGAAATTTTACACAGTAGTAGTCAACGTCGCCCTGAACAAGGATCCGTTGAAAATATTCACATATCTCTTAAGGAATAATTGAAATGATTTTTTTTAAATGAGGAAACGATCCATTTGCCCTGATGCACTTTGCACATGTGGTGGTTGAAAAAGCTTACAGCACCTGGTATTCCCAGGCGGTCTCCCATCCAAGTACTAACCGGGCCCGACCCTGCTTAGCTTCCGAGATCAGACGAGATCGGGCGTGTTCAGGGTGGTATGGCCGTAAGCGGAATAGTAGTCAACAAACACTCTATTTATGCTGATGCACTTTGACAGTGAGCTGACTTTCTTCCGAAAAAACTCACTTTTTGCCCAAAAAGTATCTCTGAATGACTTGAAATTTTACACAGTAGTAGTCAACGTCGCCCTGAACAAGGATCTGTTGAAAATATTCACATATCTCTAAAGGAATAATTGAAATGATTTTTTTTAAATGAGGAAACGATCCATTTGCCCTGATGCACTTTGCACATGTGGTGGTTGAAAAAGCTTACAGCACCTGGTATTCCCAGGCGGTCTCCCATCCAAGTACTAACCGGGCCCGACCCTGCTTAGCTTCCGAGATCAGACTAGATCGGGCGTGTTCAGGGTGGTATGGCCGTAAGCGGAATAGTAGTCAACAAACACTCTATTTATGCTGATGCACTTTGACAGTGAGCTGACTTTCTTCCGAAAAAACTCACTTTTTGCCCAAAAAGTATCTCTGAATGACTTGAAATTTTACACAGTAGTAGTCAACGTCGCCCTGAACAAGGATCCGTTGAAAATATTCACATATCTCTTAAGGAATAATTGAAATGATTTTTTTTAAATGAGGAAACGATCCATTTGCCCTGATGCACTTTGCACACGTGGTGGTTGAAAAAGCTTACAGCACCTGGTATTCCCAGGCGGTCTCCCATCCAAGTACTAACCGGGCCCGACCCTGCTTAGCTTCCGAGATCAGACGAGATCGGGCGTGTTCAGGGTGGTATGGCCGTAAGCGGAATAGTAGTCAACAAACACTCTATTTATGCTGATGCACTTTGACAGTGAGCTGACTTTCTTCCGAAAAAACTCACTTTTTGCCCAAAAAGTATCTCTGAATGACTTGAAATTTTACACAGTAGTAGTCAACGTCGCCCTGAACAAGGATCCGTTGAAAATATTCACATATCTCTTAAGGAATAATTGAAATGATTTTTTTTAAATGAGGAAACGATCCATTTGCCCTGATGCACTTTGCACATGTGGTGGTTGAAAAAGCTTACAGCACCTGGTATTCCCAGGCGGTCTCCCATCCAAGTACTAACCGGGCCCGACCCTGCTTAGCTTCCGAGATCAGACGAGATCGGGCGTGTTCAGGGTGGTATGGCCGTAAGCTGAATAGTAGTCAACAAACACTCTATTTATGCTGATGCACTTTGACAGTGAGCTGACTTTCTTCCGAAAAAAGTCACTTTTTGCCCAAAAAGTATCTCTGAATGACTTGAAATTTTACACAGTAGTAGTCAACGTCGCCCTGAACAAGGATCTGTTGAAAATATTCACATATCTCTAAAGGAATAATTGAAATGATTTTTTTTAAATGAGGAAACGATCCATTTGCCCTGATGCACTTTGCACATGTGGTGGTTGAAAAAGCTTACAGCACCTGGTATTCCCAGGCGGTCTCCCATCCAAGTACTAACCGGGCCCGACCCTGCTTAGCTTCCGAGATCAGACTAGATCGGGCGTGTTCAGGGTGGTATGGCCGTAAGCGGAATAGTAGTCAACAAACACTCTATTTATGCTGATGCACTTTGACAGTGAGCTGACTTTCTTCCGAAAAAACTCACTTTTTGCCCAAAAAGTATCTCTGAATGACTTGAAATTTTACACAGTAGTAGTCAACGTCGCCCTGAACAAGGATCCGTTGAAAATATTCACATATCTCTTAAGGAATAATTGAAATGATTTTTTTTAAATGAGGAAACGATCCATTTGCCCTGATGCACTTTGCACATGTGGTGGTTGAAAAAGCTTACAGCACCTGGTATTCCCAGGCGGTCTCCCATCCAAGTACTAACCGGGCCCGACCCTGCTTAGCTTCCGAGATCAGACGAGATCGGGCGTGTTCAGGGTGGTATGGCCGTAAGCGGAATAGTAGTCAACAAACACTCTATTTATGCTGATGCACTTTGACAGTGAGCTGACTTTCTTCCGAAAAAACTCACTTTTTGCCCAAAAAGTATCTCTGAATGACTTGAAATTTTACACAGTAGTAGTCAACGTCGCCCTGAACAAGGATCCGTTGAAAATATTCACATATCTCTTAAGGAATAATTGAAATGATTTTTTTTAAATGAGGAAACGATCCATTTGCCCTGATGCACTTTGCACATGTGGTGGTTGAAAAAGCTTACAGCACCTGGTATTCCCAGGCGGTCTCCCATCCAAGTACTAACCGGGCCCGACCCTGCTTAGCTTCCGAGATCAGACGAGATCGGGCGTGTTCAGGGTGGTATGGCCGTAAGCTGAATAGTAGTCAACAAACACTCTATTTATGCTGATGCACTTTGACAGTGAGCTGACTTTCTTCCGAAAAAAGTCACTTTTTGCCCAAAAAGTATCTCTGAATGACTTGAAATTTTACACAGTAGTAGTCAACGTCGCCCTGAACAAGGATCTGTTGAAAATATTCACATATCTCTAAAGGAATAATTGAAATGATTTTTTTTAAATGAGGAAACGATCCATTTGCCCTGATGCACTTTGCACATGTGGTGGTTGAAAAAGCTTACAGCACCTGGTATTCCCAGGCGGTCTCCCATCCAAGTACTAACCGGGCCCGACCCTGCTTAGCTTCCGAGATCAGACTAGATCGGGCGTGTTCAGGGTGGTATGGCCGTAAGCGGAATAGTAGTCAACAAACACTCTATTTATGCTGATGCACTTTGACAGTGAGCTGACTTTCTTCCGAAAAAACTCACTTTTTGCCCAAAAAGTATCTCTGAATGACTTGAAATTTTACACAGTAGTAGTCAACGTCGCCCTGAACAAGGATCCGTTGAAAATATTCACATATCTCTTAAGGAATAATTGAAATGATTTTTTTTAAATGAGGAAACGATCCATTTGCCCTGATGCACTTTGCACATGTGGTGGTTGAAAAAGCTTACAGCACCTGGTATTCCCAGGCGGTCTCCCATCCAAGTGCTAACCGGGCCCGACCCTGCTTAGCTTCCGAGATCAGACGAGATCGGGCGTGTTCAGGGTGGTATGGCCGTAAGCGGAATAGTAGTCAACAAACACTCTATTTATGCTGATGCACTTTGACAGTGAGCTGACTTTGTTGCGAAAAAAGTCACTTTTTGCCCAAAAAGTATCTCTGAATGACTTGAAATTTTACACAGTAGTAGTCAACATCGCCCTGAACAAGGATCCGTTGAAAATATTCAAATATCTCTTAAGGAATAATTGAAATGATTTTTTTTAAATGAGGAAACGATCCATTTGCCCTGATGCACTTTGCACATGTGGTGGTTGAAAAAGCTTACAGCACCTGGTATTCCCAGGCGGTCTCCCATCCAAGTACTAACCGGGCCCGACCCTGCTTAGCTTCCGAGATCAGACGAGATCGGGCCTGTTCAGGGTGGTATGGCCGTAAGCTGAATAGTAGTCAACAAACATTCTATTTATGCTGATGCACTTTGACAGTGAGCTGACTTTCTTCCGAAAAAACTCACTTTTTGCCCAAAAAGTATCTCTGAATGACTTGAAATTTTACACAGTAGTAGTCAACGTCGCCCTGAACAAGGATCCGTTGAAAATATTCACATATCTCTTAAGGAATAATTGAAATTATTTTTTTTAAATGAGGAAACGATCCATTTGCCCTGATGCACTTTGCACATGTGGTGGTTGAAAAAGCTTACAGCACCTGGTATTCCCAGGCGGTCTCCCATCCAAGTACTAACCGGGCCCGACCCTGCTTAGCTTCCGAGATCAGACGAGATCGGGCGTGTTCAGGGTGGTACGGCCGTAAGCGGAATAGTAGTCAACAAACACTCTATTTATGCTGATGCACTTTGACAGTGAGCTGACTTTGTTGCGAAAAAACTCACTTTTTGCCCAAAAAGTATCTCTGAATGACTTGAAATTTTACACAGTAGTAGTCAACATCGCCCTGAACAAGGATCCGTTGAAAATATTCACATATCTCTTAAGGAATAATTGAAATGATTTTTTTTAAATGAGGAAACGATCCATTTGCCCTGATGCACTTTGCACATGTGGTGGTTGAAAAAGCTTACAGCACCTGGTATTCCCAGGCGGTCTCCCATCCAAGTACTAACCGGGCCCGACCCTGCTTAGCTTCCGAGATCAGACGAGATCGGGCCTGTTCAGGGTGGTATGGCCGTAAGCTGAATAGTAGTCAACAAACACTCTATTTATGCTGATGCACTTTGACAGTGAGCTGACTTTCTTCCGAAAAAACTCACTTTTTGCCCAAAAAGTATCTCTGAATGACTTGAAATTTTACACAGTAGTAGTCAACGTCGCCCTGAACAAGGATCCGTTGAAAATATTCACATATCTCTTAAGGAATAATTGAAATGATTTTTTTTAAATGAGGAAACGATCCATTTGCCCTGATGCACTTTGCACATGTGGTGGTTGAAAAAGCTTACAGCACCTGGTATTCCCAGGCGGTCTCCCATCCAAGTACTAACCGGGCCCGACCCTGCTTAGCTTCCGAGATCAGACGAGATCGGGCGTGTTCAGGGTGGTACGGCCGTAAGCGGAATAGTAGTCAACAAACACTCTATTTATGCTGATGCACTTTGACAGTGAGCTGACTTTGTTGCGAAAAAACTCACTTTTTGCCCAAAAAGTATCTCTGAATGACTTGAAATTTTACACAGTAGTAGTCAACATTGCCCTGAACAAGGATCCGTTGAAAATATTCACATATCTCTTAAGGAATAATTGAAATGATTTTTTTTAAATGAGGAAACGATCCATTTGCCCTGATGCACTTTGCACATGTGGTGGTTGAAAAAGCTTACAGCACCTGGTATTCCCAGGCGGTCTCCCATCCAAGTACTAACCGGGCCAGACCCTGCTTAGCTTCCGAGATCAGACGAGATCGGGCGTGTTCAGGGTGGTATGGCCGTAAGCGGAATAGTAGTCAACAAACACTCTATTTATGCTTATGCACTTTGACAGTGAGCTGACTTTCTTCCGAAAAAACTCACTTTTTGCCCAAAAAGTATCTCTGAATGACTTGAAATTTTACACAGTAGTAGTCAACGTCGCCCTGAACAAGGATCTGTTGAAAATATTCACATATCTCTAAAGGAATAATTGAAATTATTTTTTTTAAATGAGGAAACGATCCATTTGCCCTGATGCACTTTGCACATGTGGTGGTTGAAAAAGCTTACAGCACCTGGTATTCCCAGGCGGTCTCCCATCCAAGTACTAACCGGGCCCGACCCTGCTTAGCTTCCGAGATCAGACGAGATCGGGCGTGTTCAGGGTGGTATGGCCGTAAGCGGAATAGTAGTCAACAAACACTCTATTTATGCTGATGCACTTTGACAGTGAGCTGACTTTCTTCCGAAAAAACTCACTTTTTGCCCAAAAAGTATCTCTGAATGACTTGAAATTTTACACAGTAGTAGTCAACGTCGCCCTGAACAAGGATCTGTTGAAAATATTCACATATCTCTAAAGGAATAATTGAAATTATTTTTTTTAAATGAGGAAACGATCCATTTGCCCTGATGCACTTTGCACATGTGGTGGTTGAAAAAGCTTACAGCACCTGGTATTCCCAGGCGGTCTCCCATCCAAGTACTAACCGGGCCCGACCCTGCTTAGCTTCCGAGATCAGACGAGATCGGGCGTGTTCAGGGTGGTATGGCCGTAAGCGGAATAGTAGTCAACAAACACTCTATTTATGCTGATGCACTTTGACAGTGAGCTGACTTTCTTCCGAAAAAACTCACTTTTTGCCCAAAAAGTATCTCTGAATGACTTGAAATTTTACACAGTAGTAGTCAACGTCGCCCTGAACAAGGATCCGTTGAAAATATTCACATATCTCTTAAGGAATAATTGAAATGATTTTTTTTAAATGAGGAAACGATCCATTTGCCCTGATGCACTTTGCACATGTGGTGGTTGAAAAAGCTTACAGCACCTGGTATTCCCAGGCGGTCTCCCATCCAAGTACTAACCGGGCCCGACCCTGCTTAGCTTCCGAGATCAGACGAGATCGGGCGTGTTCAGGGTGGTATGGCCGTAAGCGGAATAGTAGTCAACAAACACTCTATTTATGCTGATGCACTTTGACAGTGAGCTGACTTTGTTGCGAAAAAACTCACTTTTTGCCCAAAAAGTATCTCTGAATGACTTGAAATTTTACACAGTAGTAGTCAACATTGCCCTGAACAAGGATCCGTTGAAAATATTCACATATCTCTTAAGGAATAATTGAAATGATTTTTTTTAAATGAGGAAACGATCCATTTGCCCTGATGCACTTTGCACATGTGGTGGTTGAAAAAGCTTACAGCACCTGGTATTCCCAGGCGGTCTCCCATCCAAGTACTAACCAGGCCAGACCCTGCTTAGCTTCCGAGATCAGACGAGATCGGGCGTGTTCAGGGTGGTATGGCCGTAAGCGGAATAGTAGTCAACAAACACTCTATTTATGCTTATGCACTTTGACAGTGAGCTGACTTTCTTCCGAAAAAACTCACTTTTTGCCCAAAAAGTATCTCTGAATGACTTGAAATTTTACACAGTAGTAGTCAACGTCGCCCTGAACAAGGATCTGTTGAAAATATTCACATATCTCTAAAGGAATAATTGAAATTATTTTTTTTAAATGAGGAAACGATCCATTTGCCCTGATGCACTTTGCACATGTGGTGGTTGAAAAAGCTTACAGCACCTGGTATTCCCAGGCGGTCTCCCATCCAAGTACTAACCGGGCCCGACCCTGCTTAGCTTCCGAGATCAGACGAGATCGGGCGTGTTCAGGGTGGTATGGCCGTAAGCGGAATAGTAGTCAACAAACACTCTATTTATGCTGATGCACTTTGACAGTGAGCTGACTTTGTTGCGAAAAAACTCACTTTTTGCCCAAAAAGTATCTCTGAATGACTTGAAATTTTACACAGTAGTAGTCAACATCGCCCTGAACAAGGATCCGTTGAAAATATTCACATATCTCTTAAGGAATAATTGAAATGATTTTTTTTAAATGAGGAAACGATCCATTTGCCCTGATGCACTTTGCACATGTGGTGGTTGAAAAAGCTTACAGCACCTGGTATTCCCAGGCGGTCTCCCATCCAAGTACTAACCGGGCCAGACCCTGCTTAGCTTCCGAGATCAGACGAGATCGGGCGTGTTCAGGGTGGTATGGCCGTAAGCTGAATAGTAGTCAACAAACACTCTATTTATGCTGATGCACTTTGACAGTGAGCTGACTTTCTTCCGAAAAAACTCACTTTTTGCCCAAAAAGTATCTCTGAATGACTTGAAATTTTACACAGTAGTAGTCAACGTCGCCCTGATCAAGGATCCGTTGAAAATATTCACATATCTCTTAAGGAATAATTGAAATGATTTTTTTTAAATGAGGAAACGATCCATTTGCCCTGATGCACTTTGCACATGTGGTGGTTGAAAAAGCTTACAGCACCTGGTATTCCCAGGCGGTCTCCCATCCAAGTACTAACCGGGCCCGACCCTGCTTAGCTTCCGAGATCAGACGAGATCGGGCGTGTTCAGGGTGGTATGGCCGTAAGCGGAATAGTAGTCAACAAACACTCTATTTATGCTGATGCACTTTGACAGTGAGCTGACTTTCTTCCGAAAAAACTCACTTTTTGCCCAAAAAGTATCTCTGAATGACTTGAAATTTTACACAGTAGTAGTCAACGTCGCCCTGAACAAGGATCCGTTGAAAATATTCACATATCTCTTAAGGAATAATTGAAATGATTTTTTTTAAATGAGGAAACGATCCATTTGCCCTGATGCACTTTGCACATGTGGTGGTTGAAAAAGCTTACAGCACCTGGTATTCCCAGGCGGTCTCCCATCCAAGTACTAACCGGGCCCGACCCTGCTTAGCTTCCGAGATCAGACGAGATCGGGCGTGTTCAGGGTGGTATGGCCGTAAGCGGAATAGTAGTCAACAAACACTCTATTTATGCTGATGCACTTTGACAGTGAGCTGACTTTGTTGCGAAAAAAGTCACTTTTTGCCCAAAAAGTATCTCTGAATGACTTGAAATTTTACACAGTAGTAGTCAACATCGCCCTGAACAAGGATCCGTTGAAAATATTCACATATCTCTTAAGGAATAATTGAAATGATTTTTTTTAAATGAGGAAACGATCCATTTGCCCTGATGCACTTTGCACATGTGGTGGTTGAAAAAGCTTACAGCACCTGGTATTCCCAGGCGGTCTCCCATCCAAGTACTAACCGGGCCCGACCCTGCTTAGCTTCCGAGATCAGACGAGATCGGGCCTGTTCAGGGTGGTATGGCCGTAAGCGGAATAGTAGTCAACAAACACTCTATTTATGCTTATGCACTTTGACAGTGAGCTGACTTTCTTCCGAAAAAACTCACTTTTTGCCCAAAAAGTATCTCTGAATGACTTGAAATTTTACACAGTAGTAGTCAACGTCGCCCTGAACAAGGATCTGTTGAAAATATTCACATATCTCTAAAGGAATAATTGAAATTATTTTTTTTAAATGAGGAAACGATCCATTTGCCCTGATGCACTTTGCACATGTGGTGGTTGAAAAAGCTTACAGCACCTGGTATTCCCAGGCGGTCTCCCATCCAAGTACTAACCGGGCCCGACCCTGCTTAGCTTCCGAGATCAGACGAGATCGGGCGTGTTCAGGGTGGTATGGCCGTAAGCGGAATAGTAGTCAACAAACACTCTATTTATGCTGATGCACTTTGACAGTGAGCTGACTTTGTTGCGAAAAAACTCACTTTTTGCCCAAAAAGTATCTCTGAATGACTTGAAATTTTACACAGTAGTAGTCAACATCGCCCTGAACAAGGATCCGTTGAAAATATTCACATATCTCTTAAGGAATAATTGAAATGATTTTTTTTAAATGAGGAAACGATCCATTTGCCCTGATGCACTTTGCACATGTGGTGGTTGAAAAAGCTTACAGCACCTGGTATTCCCAGGCGGTCTCCCATCCAAGTACTAACCGGGCCAGACCCTGCTTAGCTTCCGAGATCAGACGAGATCGGGCGTGTTCAGGGTGGTATGGCCGTAAGCTGAATAGTAGTCAACAAACACTCTATTTATGCTGATGCACTTTGACAGTGAGCTGACTTTCTTCCGAAAAAACTCACTTTTTGCCCAAAAAGTATCTCTGAATGACTTGAAATTTTACACAGTAGTAGTCAACGTCGCCCTGATCAAGGATCCGTTGAAAATATTCACATATCTCTTAAGGAATAATTGAAATGATTTTTTTTAAATGAGGAAACGATCCATTTGCCCTGATGCACTTTGCACATGTGGTGGTTGAAAAAGCTTACAGCACCTGGTATTCCCAGGCGGTCTCCCATCCAAGTACTAACCGGGCCCGACCCTGCTTAGCTTCCGAGATCAGACGAGATCGGGCGTGTTCAGGGTGGTATGGCCGTAAGCGGAATAGTAGTCAACAAACACTCTATTTATGCTGATGCACTTTGACAGTGAGCTGACTTTCTTCCGAAAAAACTCACTTTTTGCCCAAAAAGTATCTCTGAATGACTTGAAATTTTACACAGTAGTAGTCAACGTCGCCCTGAACAAGGATCCGTTGAAAATATTCACATATCTCTTAAGGAATAATTGAAATGATTTTTTTTAAATGAGGAAACGATCCATTTGCCCTGATGCACTTTGCACATGTGGTGGTTGAAAAAGCTTACAGCACCTGGTATTCCCAGGCGGTCTCCCATCCAAGTACTAACCGGGCCCGACCCTGCTTAGCTTCCGAGATCAGACGAGATCGGGCGTGTTCAGGGTGGTATGGCCGTAAGCGGAATAGTAGTCAACAAACACTCTATTTATGCTGATGCACTTTGACAGTGAGCTGACTTTGTTGCGAAAAAAGTCACTTTTTGCCCAAAAAGTATCTCTGAATGACTTGAAATTTTACACAGTAGTAGTCAACATCGCCCTGAACAAGGATCCGTTGAAAATATTCACATATCTCTTAAGGAATAATTGAAATGATTTTTTTTAAATGAGGAAACGATCCATTTGCCCTGATGCACTTTGCACATGTGGTGGTTGAAAAAGCTTACAGCACCTGGTATTCCCAGGCGGTCTCCCATCCAAGTACTAACCGGGCCCGACCCTGCTTAGCTTCCGAGATCAGACGAGATCGGGCCTGTTCAGGGTGGTATGGCCGTAAGCTGAATAGTAGTCAACAAACACTCTATTTATGCTGATGCACTTTGACAGTGAGCTGACTTTCTTCCGAAAAAACTCACTTTTTGCCCAAAAAGTATCTCTGAATGACTTGAAATTTTACACAGTAGTAGTCAACGTCGCCCTGAACAAGGATCCGTTGAAAATATTCACATATCTCTTAAGGAATAATTGAAATTATTTTTTTTAAATGAGGAAACGATCCATTTGCCCTGATGCACTTTGCACATGTGGTGGTTGAAAAAGCTTACAGCACCTGGTATTCCCAGGCGGTCTCCCATCCAAGTACTAACCGGGCCCGACCCTGCTTAGCTTCCGAGATCAGACGAGATCGGGCGTGTTCAGGGTGGTATGGCCGTAAGCGGAATAGTAGTCAACAAACACTCTATTTATGCTGATGCACTTTGACAGTGAGCTGACTTTGTTGCGAAAAAACTCACTTTTTGCCCAAAAAGTATCTCTGAATGACTTGAAATTTTACACAGTAGTAGTCAACATCGCCCTGAACAAGGATCCGTTGAAAATATTCACATATCTCTTAAGGAATAATTGAAATTATTTTTTTTAAATGAGGAAACGATCCATTTGCCCTGATGCACTTTGCACATGTGGTGGTTGAAAAAGCTTACAGCACCTGGTATTCCCAGGCGGTCTCCCATCCAAGTACTAACCGGGCCCGACCCTGCTTAGCTTCCGAGATCAGACGAGATCGGGCGTGTTCAGGGTGGTATGGCCGTAAGCGGAATAGTAGTCAACAAACACTCTATTTATGCTGATGCACTTTGACAGTGAGCTGACTTTCTTCCGAAAAAACTCACTTTTTGCCCAAAAAGTATCTCTGAATGACTTGAAATTTTACACAGTAGTAGTCAACGTCGCCCTGAACAAGGATCCGTTGAAAATATTCACATATCTCTTAAGGAATAATTGAAATGATTTTTTTTAAATGAGGAAACGATCCATTTGCCCTGATGCACTTTGCACATGTGGTGGTTGAAAAAGCTTACAGCACCTGGTATTCCCAGGCGGTCTCCCATCCAAGTACTAACTGGGCCCGACCCTGCTTAGCTTCCGAGATCAGACGAGATCGGGCGTGTTCAGGGTGGTATGGCCGTAAGCGGAATAGTAGTCAACAAACACTCTATTTATGCTGATGCACTTTGACAGTGAGCTGACTTTGTTGCGAAAAAAGTCACTTTTTGCCCAAAAAGTATCTCTGAATGACTTGAAATTTTACACAGTAGTAGTCAACATCGCCCTGAACAAGGATCCGTTGAAAATATTCACATATCTCTTAAGGAATAATTGAAATGATTTTTTTTAAATGAGGAAACGATCCATTTGCCCTGATGCACTTTGCACATGTGGTGGTTGAAAAAGCTTACAGCACCTGGTATTCCCAGGCGGTCTCCCATCCAAGTACTAACCGGGCCCGACCCTGCTTAGCTTCCGAGATCAGACGAGATCGGGCCTGTTCAGGGTGGTATGGCCGTAAGCTGAATAGTAGTCAACAAACACTCTATTTATGCTGATGCACTTTGACAGTGAGCTGACTTTCTTCCGAAAAAACTCACTTTTTGCCCAAAAAGTATCTCTGAATGACTTGAAATTTTACACAGTAGTAGTCAACGTCGCCCTGAACAAGGATCCGTTGAAAATATTCACATATCTCTTAAGGAATAATTGAAATGATTTTTTTTAAATGAGGAAACGATCCATTTGCCCTGATGCACTTTGCACATGTGGTGGTTGAAAAAGCTTACAGCACCTGGTATTCCCAGGCGGTCTCCCATCCAAGTACTAACCGGGCCCGACCCTGCTTAGCTTCCGAGATCAGACGAGATCGGGCGTGTTCAGGGTGGTATGGCCGTAAGCGGAATAGTAGTCAACAAACACTCTATTTATGCTGATGCACTTTGACAGTGAGCTGACTTTGTTGCGAAAAAAGTCACTTTTTGCCCAAAAAGTATCTCTGAATGACTTGAAATTTTACACAGTAGTAGTCAACGTCGCCCTGAACAAGGATCCGTTAAAAATATTCACATATCTCTTAAGGAATAATTGAAATGAATTTTTTTAAATGAGGAAACGATCCATTTGCCCTGATACACTTTGCACATGTGGTGGTTGAAAAAGCTTACAGCACCTGGTATTCCCAGGCGGTCTCCCATCCAAGTACTAACCAGGCCCGACCCTGCTTAGCTTCCGAGATCAGACGAGATCGGGCGTGTTCAGGGTGGTATGGCCGTAAGCGGAATAGTAGTCAACAAACACTCTATTTATGCTGATGCACTTTGACAGTGAGCTGACTTTCTTCCGAAAAAACTCACTTTTTGCCCAAAAAGTATCTCTGAATGACTTGAAATTTTACACAGTAGTAGTCAACGTCGCCCTGAACAAGGATCCGTTGAAAATATTCACATATCTCTTAAGGAATAATTGAAATGATTTTTTTTAAATGAGGAAACGATCCATTTGCCCTGATGCACTTTGCACATGTGGTGGTTGAAAAAGCTTACAGCACCTGGTATTCCCAGGCGGTCTCCCATCCAAGTACTAACCGGGCCAGACCCTGCTTAGCTTCCGAGATCAGACGAGATCGGGCGTGTTCAGGGTGGTATGGCCGTAAGCGGAATAGTAGTCAACAAACACTCTATTTATGCTGATGCACTTTGACAGTGAGCTGACTTTCTTCCGAAAAAACTCACTTTTTGCCCAAAAAGTATCTCTGAATGACTTGAAATTTTACACAGTAGTAGTCAACGTCGCCCTGAACAAGGATCCGTTGAAAATATTCACATATCTCTTAAGGAATAATTGAAATGATTTTTTTTAAATGAGGAAACGATCCATTTGCCCTGATGCACTTTGCACATGTGGTGGTTGAAAAAGCTTACAGCACCTGGTATTCCCAGGCGGTCTCCCATCCAAGTACTAACCGGGCCAGACCCTGCTTAGCTTCCGAGATCAGACGAGATCGGGCGTGTTCAGGGTGGTATGGCCGTAAGCGGAATAGTAGTCAACAAACACTCTATTTATGCTGATGCACTTTGACAGTGAGCTGACTTTGTTGCGAAAAAAGTCACTTTTTGCCCAAAAAGTATCTCTGAATGACTTGAAATTTTACACAGTAGTAGTCAACATCGCCCTGAACAAGGATCCGTTGAAAATATTCAAATATCTCTTAAGGAATAATTGAAATGATTTTTTTTAAATGAGGAAACGATCCATTTGCCCTGATGCACTTTGCACATGTGGTGGTTGAAAAAGCTTACAGCACCTGGTATTCCCAGGCGGTCTCCCATCCAAGTACTAACCGGGCCCGACCCTGCTTAGCTTCCGAGATCAGACGAGATCGGGCGTGTTCAGGGTGGTATGGCCGTAAGCGGAATAGTAGTCAACAAACACTCTATTTATGCTGATGCACTTTGACAGTGAGCTGACTTTGTTGCGAAAAAACTCACTTTTTGCCCAAAAAGTATCTCTGAATGACTTGAAATTTTACACAGTAGTAGTCAACATCGCCCTGAACAAGGATCCGTTGAAAATATTCACATATCTCTTAAGGAATAATTGAAATTATTTTTTTTAAATGAGGAAACGATCCATTTGCCCTGATGCACTTTGCACATGTGGTGGTTGAAAAAGCTTACAGCACCTGGTATTCCCAGGCGGTCTCCCATCCAAGTACTAACCGGGCCCGACCCTGCTTAGCTTCCGAGATCAGACGAGATCGGGCGTGTTCAGGGTGGTATGGCCGTAAGCGGAATAGTAGTCAACAAACACTCTATTTATGCTGATGCACTTTGACAGTGAGCTGACTTTCTTCCGAAAAAACTCACTTTTTGCCCAAAAAGTATCTCTGAATGACTTGAAATTTTACACAGTAGTAGTCAACGTCGCCCTGATCAAGGATCCGTTGAAAATATTCACATATCTCTTAAGGAATAATTGAAATGATTTTTTTTAAATGAGGAAACGATCCATTTGCCCTGATGCACTTTGCACATGTGGTGGTTGAAAAAGCTTACAGCACCTGGTATTCCCAGGCGGTCTCCCATCCAAGTACTAACCGGGCCCGACCCTGCTTAGCTTCCGAGATCAGACGAGATCGGGCGTGTTCAGGGTGGTATGGCCGTAAGCGGAATAGTAGTCAACAAACACTCTATTTATGCTGATGCACTTTGACAGTGAGCTGACTTTCTTCCGAAAAAACTCACTTTTTGCCCAAAAAGTATCTCTGAATGACTTGAAATTTTACACAGTAGTAGTCAACGTCGCCCTGAACAAGGATCCGTTGAAAATATTCACATATCTCTTAAGGAATAATTGAAATGATTTTTTTTAAATGAGGAAACGATCCATTTGCCCTGATGCACTTTGCACATGTGGTGGTTGAAAAAGCTTACAGCACCTGGTATTCCCAGGCGGTCTCCCATCCAAGTACTAACCGGGCCCGACCCTGCTTAGCTTCCGAGATCAGACGAGATCGGGCGTGTTCAGGGTGGTATGGCCGTAAGCGGAATAGTAGTCAACAAACACTCTATTTATGCTGATGCACTTTGACAGTGAGCTGACTTTGTTGCGAAAAAAGTCACTTTTTGCCCAAAAAGTATCTCTGAATGACTTGAAATTTTACACAGTAGTAGTCAACATCGCCCTGAACAAGGATCCGTTGAAAATATTCACATATCTCTTAAGGAATAATTGAAATGATTTTTTTTAAATGAGGAAACGATCCATTTGCCCTGATGCACTTTGCACATGTGGTGGTTGAAAAAGCTTACAGCACCTGGTATTCCCAGGCGGTCTCCCATCCAAGTACTAACCGGGCCCGACCCTGCTTAGCTTCCGAGATCAGACGAGATCGGGCCTGTTCAGGGTGGTATGGCCGTAAGCTGAATAGTAGTCAACAAACACTCTATTTATGCTGATGCACTTTGACAGTGAGCTGACTTTCTTCCGAAAAAACTCACTTTTTGCCCAAAAAGTATCTCTGAATGACTTGAAATTTTACACAGTAGTAGTCAACGTCGCCCTGAACAAGGATCCGTTGAAAATATTCACATATCTCTTAAGGAATAATTGAAATGATTTTTTTTAAATGAGGAAACGATCCATTTGCCCTGATGCACTTTGCACATGTGGTGGTTGAAAAAGCTTACAGCACCTGGTATTCCCAGGCGGTCTCCCATCCAAGTACTAACCGGGCCCGACCCTGCTTAGCTTCCGAGATCAGACGAGATCGGGCGTGTTCAGGGTGGTATGGCCGTAAGCGGAATAGTAGTCAACAAACACTCTATTTATGCTGATGCACTTTGACAGTGAGCTGACTTTGTTGCGAAAAAAGTCACTTTTTGCCCAAAAAGTATCTCTGAATGACTTGAAATTTTACACAGTAGTAGTCAACGTCGCCCTGAACAAGGATCCGTTAAAAATATTCACATATCTCTTAAGGAATAATTGAAATGAATTTTTTTAAATGAGGAAACGATCCATTTGCCCTGATACACTTTGCACATGTGGTGGTTGAAAAAGCTTACAGCACCTGGTATTCCCAGGCGGTCTCCCATCCAAGTACTAACCAGGCCCGACCCTGCTTAGCTTCCGAGATCAGACGAGATCGGGCGTGTTCAGGGTGGTATGGCCGTAAGCGGAATAGTAGTCAACAAACACTCTATTTATGCTGATGCACTTTGACAGTGAGCTGACTTTCTTCCGAAAAAACTCACTTTTTGCCCAAAAAGTATCTCTGAATGACTTGAAATTTTACACAGTAGTAGTCAACGTCGCCCTGAACAAGGATCCGTTGAAAATATTCACATATCTCTTAAGGAATAATTGAAATGATTTTTTTTAAATGAGGAAACGATCCATTTGCCCTGATGCACTTTGCACATGTGGTGGTTGAAAAAGCTTACAGCACCTGGTATTCCCAGGCGGTCTCCCATCCAAGTACTAACCGGGCCAGACCCTGCTTAGCTTCCGAGATCAGACGAGATCGGGCGTGTTCAGGGTGGTATGGCCGTAAGCGGAATAGTAGTCAACAAACACTCTATTTATGCTGATGCACTTTGACAGTGAGCTGACTTTGTTGCGAAAAAAGTCACTTTTTGCCCAAAAAGTATCTCTGAATGACTTGAAATTTTACACAGTAGTAGTCAACATCGCCCTGAACAAGGATCCGTTGAAAATATTCAAATATCTCTTAAGGAATAATTGAAATGATTTTTTTTAAATGAGGAAACGATCCATTTGCCCTGATGCACTTTGCACATGTGGTGGTTGAAAAAGCTTACAGCACCTGGTATTCCCAGGCGGTCTCCCATCCAAGTACTAACCGGGCCCGACCCTGCTTAGCTTCCGAGATCAGACGAGATCGGGCCTGTTCAGGGTGGTATGGCCGTAAGCTGAATAGTAGTCAACAAACACTCTATTTATGCTGATGCACTTTGACAGTGAGCTGACTTTCTTCCGAAAAAACTCACTTTTTGCCCAAAAAGTATCTCTGAATGACTTGAAATTTTACACAGTAGTAGTCAACGTCGCCCTGAACAAGGATCCGTTGAAAATATTCACATATCTCTTAAGGAATAATTGAAATTATTTTTTTTAAATGAGGAAACGATCCATTTGCCCTGATGCACTTTGCACATGTGGTGGTTGAAAAAGCTTACAGCACCTGGTATTCCCAGGCGGTCTCCCATCCAAGTACTAACCGGGCCCGACCCTGCTTAGCTTCCGAGATCAGACGAGATCGGGCGTGTTCAGGGTGGTATGGCCGTAAGCGGAATAGTAGTCAACAAACACTCTATTTATGCTGATGCACTTTGACAGTGAGCTGACTTTGTTGCGAAAAAACTCACTTTTTGCCCAAAAAGTATCTCTGAATGACTTGAAATTTTACACAGTAGTAGTCAACATCGCCCTGAACAAGGATCCGTTGAAAATATTCACATATCTCTTAAGGAATAATTGAAATTATTTTTTTTAAATGAGGAAACGATCCATTTGCCCTGATGCACTTTGCACATGTGGTGGTTGAAAAAGCTTACAGCACCTGGTATTCCCAGGCGGTCTCCCATCCAAGTACTAACCGGGCCCGACCCTGCTTAGCTTCCGAGATCAGACGAGATCGGGCGTGTTCAGGGTGGTATGGCCGTAAGCGGAATAGTAGTCAACAAACACTCTATTTATGCTGATGCACTTTGACAGTGAGCTGACTTTGTTGCGAAAAAACTCACTTTTTGCCCAAAAAGTATCTCTGAATGACTTGAAATTTTACACAGTAGTAGTCAACATCGCCCTGAACAAGGATCCGTTGAAAATATTCACATATCTCTTAAGGAATAATTGAAATGATTTTTTTTAAATGAGGAAACGATCCATTTGCCCTGATGCACTTTGCACATGTGGTGGTTGAAAAAGCTTACAGCACCTGGTATTCCCAGGCGGTCTCCCATCCAAGTACTAACCGGGCCAGACCCTGCTTAGCTTCCGAGATCAGACGAGATCGGGCGTGTTCAGGGTGGTATGGCCGTAAGCGGAATAGTAGTCAACAAACACTCTATTTATGCTTATGCACTTTGACAGTGAGCTGACTTTCTTCCGAAAAAACTCACTTTTTGCCCAAAAAGTATCTCTGAATGACTTGAAATTTTACACAGTAGTAGTCAACGTCGCCCTGAACAAGGATCTGTTGAAAATATTCACATATCTCTAAAGGAATAATTGAAATGATTTTTTTTAAATGAGGAAACGATCCATTTGCCCTGATGCACTTTGCACATGTGGTGGTTGAAAAAGCTTACAGCACCTGGTATTCCCAGGCGGTCTCCCATCCAAGTACTAACCGGGCCCGACCCTGCTTAGCTTCCGAGATCAGACTAGATCGGGCGTGTTCAGGGTGGTATGGCCGTAAGCGGAATAGTAGTCAACAAACACTCTATTTATGCTGATGCACTTTGACAGTGAGCTGACTTTGTTGCGAAAAAAGTCACTTTTTGCCCAAAAAGTATCTCTGAATGACTTGAAATTTTACACAGTAGTAGTCAACATTGCCCTGAACAAGGATCCGTTGAAAATATTCACATATCTCTTAAGGAATAATTGAAATGATTTTTTTTAAATGAGGAAACGATCCATTTGCCCTGATGCACTTTGCACATGTGGTGGTTGAAAAAGCTTACAGCACCTGGTATTCCCAGGCGGTCTCCCATCCAAGTACTAACCGGGCCCGACCCTGCTTAGCTTCCGAGATCAGACGAGATCGGGCCTGTTCAGGGTGGTATGGCCGTAAGCTGAATAGTAGTCAACAAACACTCTATTTATGCTGATGCACTTTGACAGTGAGCTGACTTTCTTCCGAAAAAACTCACTTTTTGCCCAAAAAGTATCTCTGAATGACTTGAAATTTTACACAGTAGTAGTCAACGTCGCCCTGAACAAGGATCCGTTGAAAATATTCACATATCTCTTAAGGAATAATTGAAATGATTTTTTTTAAATGAGGAAACGATCCATTTGCCCTGATGCACTTTGCACATGTGGTGGTTGAAAAAGCTTACAGCACCTGGTATTCCCAGGCGGTCTCCCATCCAAGTACTAACCGGGCCCGACCCTGCTTAGCTTCCGAGATCAGACGAGATCGGGCGTGTTCAGGGTGGTATGGCCGTAAGCGGAATAGTAGTCAACAAACACTCTATTTATGCTGATGCACTTTGACAGTGAGCTGACTTTGTTGCGAAAAAAGTCACTTTTTGCCCAAAAAGTATCTCTGAATGACTTGAAATTTTACACAGTAGTAGTCAACATCGCCCTGAACAAGGATCCGTTGAAAATATTCACATATCTCTTAAGGAATAATTGAAATGATTTTTTTTAAATGAGGAAACGATCCATTTGCCCTGATGCACTTTGCACATGTGGTGGTTGAAAAAGCTTACAGCACCTGGTATTCCCAGGCGGTCTCCCATCCAAGTACTAACCGGGCCCGACCCTGCTTAGCTTCCGAGATCAGACGAGATCGGGCCTGTTCAGGGTGGTATGGCCGTAAGCTGAATAGTAGTCAACAAACACTCTATTTATGCTGATGCACTTTGACAGTGAGCTGACTTTCTTCCGAAAAAACTCACTTTTTGCCCAAAAAGTATCTCTGAATGACTTGAAATTTTACACAGTAGTAGTCAACGTCGCCCTGAACAAGGATCCGTTGAAAATATTCACATATCTCTTAAGGAATAATTGAAATGATTTTTTTTAAATGAGGAAACGATCCATTTGCCCTGATGCACTTTGCACATGTGGTGGTTGAAAAAGCTTACAGCACCTGGTATTCCCAGGCGGTCTCCCATCCAAGTACTAACCGGGCCCGACCCTGCTTAGCTTCCGAGATCAGACGAGATCGGGCGTGTTCAGGGTGGTATGGCCGTAAGCTGAATAGTAGTCAACAAACACTCTATTTATGCTGATGCACTTTGACAGTGAGCTGACTTTGTTGCGAAAAAACTCACTTTTTGCCCAAAAAGTATCTCTGAATGACTTGAAATTTTACACAGTAGTAGTCAACATCGCCCTGAACAAGGATCCGTTGAAAATATTCACATATCTCTTAAGGAATAATTGAAATGATTTTTTTTAAATGAGGAAACGATCCATTTGCCCTGATGCACTTTGCACATGTGGTGGTTGAAAAAGCTTACAGCACCTGGTATTCCCAGGCGGTCTCCCATCCAAGTACTAACCGGGCCCGACCCTGCTTAGCTTCCGAGATCAGACGAGATCGGGCGTGTTCAGGGTGGTATGGCCGTAAGCTGAATAGTAGTCAACAAACACTCTATTTATGCTGATGCACTTTGACAGTGAGCTGACTTTGTTGCGAAAAAACTCACTTTTTGCCCAAAAAGTATCTCTGAATGACTTGAAATTTTACACAGTAGTAGTCAACATCGCCCTGAACAAGGATCCGTTGAAAATATTCACATATCTCTTAAGGAATAATTGAAATGATTTTTTTTAAATGAGGAAACGATCCATTTGCCCTGATGCACTTTGCACATGTGGTGGTTGAAAAAGCTTACAGCACCTGGTATTCCCAGGCGGTCTCCCATCCAAGTACTAACCGGGCCAGACCCTGCTTAGCTTCCGAGATCAGACGAGATCGGGCGTGTTCAGGGTGGTATGGCCGTAAGCGGAATAGTAGTCAACAAACACTCTATTTATGCTTATGCACTTTGACAGTGAGCTGACTTTCTTCCGAAAAAACTCACTTTTTGCCCAAAAAGTATCTCTGAATGACTTGAAATTTTACACAGTAGTAGTCAACGTCGCCCTGAACAAGGATCTGTTGAAAATATTCACATATCTCTAAAGGAATAATTGAAATGATTTTTTTTAAATGAGGAAACGATCCATTTGCCCTGATGCACTTTGCACATGTGGTGGTTGAAAAAGCTTACAGCACCTGGTATTCCCAGGCGGTCTCCCATCCAAGTACTAACCGGGCCCGACCCTGCTTAGCTTCCGAGATCAGACTAGATCGGGTGTGTTCAGGGTGGTATGGCCGTAAGCGGAATAGTAGTCAACAAACACTCTATTTATGCTGATGCACTTTGACAGTGAGCTGACTTTGTTGCGAAAAAAGTCACTTTTTGCCCAAAAAGTATCTCTGAATGACTTGAAATTTTACACAGTAGTAGTCAACGTCGCCCTGAACAAGGATCCGTTAAAAATATTCACATATCTCTTAAGGAATAATTGAAATGAATTTTTTTAAATGAGGAAACGATCCATTTGCCCTGATACACTTTGCACATGTGGTGGTTGAAAAAGCTTACAGCACCTGGTATTCCCAGGCGGTCTCCCATCCAAGTACTAACCAGGCCCGACCCTGCTTAGCTTCCGAGATCAGACGAGATCGGGTGTGTTCAGGGTGGTATGGCCGTAAGCGGAATAGTAGTCAACAAACACTCTATTTATGCTGATGCACTTTGACAGTGAGCTGACTTTCTTCCGAAAAAACTCACTTTTTGCCCAAAAAGTATCTCTGAATGACTTGAAATTTTACACAGTAGTAGTCAACGTTGCCCTGAACAAGGATCCGTTGAAAATATTCACATATCTCTTAAGGAATAATTGAAATGATTTTTTTTAAATGAGGAAACGATCCATTTGCCCTGATGCACTTTGCACATGTGGTGGTTGAAAAAGCTTACAGCACCTGGTATTCCCAGGCGGTCTCCCATCCAAGTACTAACCGGGCCAGACCCTGCTTAGCTTCCGAGATCAGACGAGATCGGGCGTGTTCAGGGTGGTATGGCCGTAAGCGGAATAGTAGTCAACAAACACTCTATTTATGCTGATGCACTTTGACAGTGAGCTGACTTTGTTGCGAAAAAAGTCACTTTTTGCCCAAAAAGTATCTCTGAATGACTTGAAATTTTACACAGTAGTAGTCAACATCGCCCTGAACAAGGATCCGTTGAAAATATTCAAATATCTCTTAAGGAATAATTGAAATGATTTTTTTTAAATGAGGAAACGATCCATTTGCCCTGATGCACTTTGCACATGTGGTGGTTGAAAAAGCTTACAGCACCTGGTATTCCCAGGCGGTCTCCCATCCAAGTACTAACCGGGCCCGACCCTGCTTAGCTTCCGAGATCAGACGAGATCGGGCCTGTTCAGGGTGGTATGGCCGTAAGCTGAATAGTAGTCAACAAACACTCTATTTATGCTGATGCACTTTGACAGTGAGCTGACTTTCTTCCGAAAAAACTCACTTTTTGCCCAAAAAGTATCTCTGAATGACTTGAAATTTTACACAGTAGTAGTCAACGTCGCCCTGAACAAGGATCCGTTGAAAATATTCACATATCTCTTAAGGAATAATTGAAATGATTTTTTTTAAATGAGGAAACGATCCATTTGCCCTGATGCACTTTGCACATGTGGTGGTTGAAAAAGCTTACAGCACCTGGTATTCCCAGGCGGTCTCCCATCCAAGTACTAACCGGGCCCGACCCTGCTTAGCTTCCGAGATCAGACGAGATCGGGCGTGTTCAGGGTGGTATGGCCGTAAGCGGAATAGTAGTCAACAAACACTCTATTTATGCTGATGCACTTTGACAGTGAGCTGACTTTGTTGCGAAAAAAGTCACTTTTTGCCCAAAAAGTATCTCTGAATGACTTGAAATTTTACACAGTAGTAGTCAACATCGCCCTGAACAAGGATCCGTTGAAAATATTCAAATATCTCTTAAGGAATAATTGAAATGATTTTTTTTAAATGAGGAAACGATCCATTTGCCCTGATGCACTTTGCACATGTGGTGGTTGAAAAAGCTTACAGCACCTGGTATTCCCAGGCGGTCTCCCATCCAAGTACTAACCGGGCCCGACCCTGCTTAGCTTCCGAGATCAGACGAGATCGGGCGTGTTCAGGGTGGTATGGCCGTAAGCGGAATAGTAGTCAACAAACACTCTATTTATGCTGATGCACTTTGACAGTGAGCTGACTTTGTTGCGAAAAAACTCACTTTTTGCCCAAAAAGTATCTCTGAATGACTTGAAATTTTACACAGTAGTAGTCAACATCGCCCTGAACAAGGATCCGTTGAAAATATTCACATATCTCTTAAGGAATAATTGAAATTATTTTTTTTAAATGAGGAAACGATCCATTTGCCCTGATGCACTTTGCACATGTGGTGGTTGAAAAAGCTTACAGCACCTGGTATTCCCAGGCGGTCTCCCATCCAAGTACTAACCGGGCCCGACCCTGCTTAGCTTCCGAGATCAGACGAGATCGGGCGTGTTCAGGGTGGTATGGCCGTAAGCGGAATAGTAGTCAACAAACACTCTATTTATGCTGATGCACTTTGACAGTGAGCTGACTTTGTTGCGAAAAAACTCACTTTTTGCCCAAAAAGTATCTCTGAATGACTTGAAATTTTACACAGTAGTAGTCAACATCGCCCTGAACAAGGATCCGTTGAAAATATTCACATATCTCTTAAGGAATAATTGAAATGATTTTTTTTAAATGAGGAAACGATCCATTTGCCCTGATGCACTTTGCACATGTGGTGGTTGAAAAAGCTTACAGCACCTGGTATTCCCAGGCGGTCTCCCATCCAAGTACTAACCGGGCCCGACCCTGCTT
Organism: Microchirus variegatus; assembly: GCF_963457635.1. Lineage (NCBI taxonomy): Eukaryota > Metazoa > Chordata > Actinopteri > Pleuronectiformes > Soleidae > Microchirus > Microchirus variegatus. The sequence continues at coordinate 930,353 of NC_139824.1, forward strand.
AGCTTCCGAGATCAGACGAGATCGGGCCTGTTCAGGGTGGTATGGCCGTAAGCTGAATAGTAGTCAACAAACACTCTATTTATGCTGATGCACTTTGACAGTGAGCTGACTTTCTTCCGAAAAAACTCACTTTTTGCCCAAAAAGTATCTCTGAATGACTTGAAATTTTACACAGTAGTAGTCAACGTCGCCCTGAACAAGGATCCGTTGAAAATATTCACATATCTCTTAAGGAATAATTGAAATGATTTTTTTTAAATGAGGAAACGATCCATTTGCCCTGATGCACTTTGCACATGTGGTGGTTGAAAAAGCTTACAGCACCTGGTATTCCCAGGCGGTCTCCCATCCAAGTACTAACCGGGCCCGACCCTGCTTAGCTTCCGAGATCAGACGAGATCGGGCGTGTTCAGGGTGGTATGGCCGTAAGCGGAATAGTAGTCAACAAACACTCTATTTATGCTGATGCACTTTGACAGTGAGCTGACTTTGTTGCGAAAAAACTCACTTTTTGCCCAAAAAGTATCTCTGAATGACTTGAAATTTTACACAGTAGTAGTCAACATCGCCCTGAACAAGGATCCGTTGAAAATATTCACATATCTCTTAAGGAATAATTGAAATGATTTTTTTTAAATGAGGAAACGATCCATTTGCCCTGATGCACTTTGCACATGTGGTGGTTGAAAAAGCTTACAGCACCTGGTATTCCCAGGCGGTCTCCCATCCAAGTACTAACCGGGCCAGACCCTGCTTAGCTTCCGAGATCAGACGAGATCGGGCGTGTTCAGGGTGGTATGGCCGTAAGCGGAATAGTAGTCAACAAACACTCTATTTATGCTTATGCACTTTGACAGTGAGCTGACTTTCTTCCGAAAAAACTCACTTTTTGCCCAAAAAGTATCTCTGAATGACTTGAAATTTTACACAGTAGTAGTCAACGTCGCCCTGAACAAGGATCTGTTGAAAATATTCACATATCTCTAAAGGAATAATTGAAATGATTTTTTTTAAATGAGGAAACGATCCATTTGCCCTGATGCACTTTGCACATGTGGTGGTTGAAAAAGCTTACAGCACCTGGTATTCCCAGGCGGTCTCCCATCCAAGTACTAACCGGGCCCGACCCTGCTTAGCTTCCGAGATCAGACTAGATCGGGCGTGTTCAGGGTGGTATGGCCGTAAGCGGAATAGTAGTCAACAAACACTCTATTTATGCTGATGCACTTTGACAGTGAGCTGACTTTGTTGCGAAAAAAGTCACTTTTTGCCCAAAAAGTATCTCTGAATGACTTGAAATTTTACACAGTAGTAGTCAACATTGCCCTGAACAAGGATCCGTTGAAAATATTCACATATCTCTTAAGGAATAATTGAAATGATTTTTTTTAAATGAGGAAACGATCCATTTGCCCTGATGCACTTTGCACATGTGGTGGTTGAAAAAGCTTACAGCACCTGGTATTCCCAGGCGGTCTCCCATCCAAGTACTAACCGGGCCCGACCCTGCTTAGCTTCCGAGATCAGACGAGATCGGGCCTGTTCAGGGTGGTATGGCCGTAAGCTGAATAGTAGTCAACAAACACTCTATTTATGCTGATGCACTTTGACAGTGAGCTGACTTTCTTCCGAAAAAACTCACTTTTTGCCCAAAAAGTATCTCTGAATGACTTGAAATTTTACACAGTAGTAGTCAACGTCGCCCTGAACAAGGATCCGTTGAAAATATTCACATATCTCTTAAGGAATAATTGAAATGATTTTTTTTAAATGAGGAAACGATCCATTTGCCCTGATGCACTTTGCACATGTGGTGGTTGAAAAAGCTTACAGCACCTGGTATTCCCAGGCGGTCTCCCATCCAAGTACTAACCGGGCCCGACCCTGCTTAACTTCCGAGATCAGACGAGATCGGGCGTGTTCAGGGTGGTATGGCCGTAAGCGGAATAGTAGTCAACAAACACTCTATTTATGCTGATGCACTTTGACAGTGAGCTGACTTTGTTGCGAAAAAAGTCACTTTTTGCCCAAAAAGTATCTCTGAATGACTTGAAATTTTACACAGTAGTAGTCAACATCGCCCTGAACAAGGATCCGTTGAAAATATTCACATATCTCTTAAGGAATAATTGAAATGATTTTTTTTAAATGAGGAAACGATCCATTTGCCCTGATGCACTTTGCACATGTGGTGGTTGAAAAAGCTTACAGCACCTGGTATTCCCAGGCGGTCTCCCATCCAAGTACTAACCGGGCCAGACCCTGCTTAGCTTCCGAGATCAGACGAGATCGGGCGTGTTCAGGGTGGTATGGCCGTAAGCGGAATAGTAGTCAACAAACACTCTATTTATGCTTATGCACTTTGACAGTGAGCTGACTTTCTTCCGAAAAAACTCACTTTTTGCCCAAAAAGTATCTCTGAATGACTTGAAATTTTACACAGTAGTAGTCAACGTCGCCCTGAACAAGGATCTGTTGAAAATATTCACATATCTCTAAAGGAATAATTGAAATGATTTTTTTTAAATGAGGAAACGATCCATTTGCCCTGATGCACTTTGCACATGTGGTGGTTGAAAAAGCTTACAGCACCTGGTATTCCCAGGCGGTCTCCCATCCAAGTACTAACCGGGCCCGACCCTGCTTAGCTTCCGAGATCAGACTAGATCGGGTGTGTTCAGGGTGGTATGGCCGTAAGCGGAATAGTAGTCAACAAACACTCTATTTATGCTGATGCACTTTGACAGTGAGCTGACTTTGTTGCGAAAAAAGTCACTTTTTGCCCAAAAAGTATCTCTGAATGACTTGAAATTTTACACAGTAGTAGTCAACGTCGCCCTGAACAAGGATCCGTTAAAAATATTCACATATCTCTTAAGGAATAATTGAAATGAATTTTTTTAAATGAGGAAACGATCCATTTGCCCTGATACACTTTGCACATGTGGTGGTTGAAAAAGCTTACAGCACCTGGTATTCCCAGGCGGTCTCCCATCCAAGTACTAACCAGGCCCGACCCTGCTTAGCTTCCGAGATCAGACGAGATCGGGTGTGTTCAGGGTGGTATGGCCGTAAGCGGAATAGTAGTCAACAAACACTCTATTTATGCTGATGCACTTTGACAGTGAGCTGACTTTCTTCCGAAAAAACTCACTTTTTGCCCAAAAAGTATCTCTGAATGACTTGAAATTTTACACAGTAGTAGTCAACGTCGCCCTGAACAAGGATCCGTTGAAAATATTCACATATCTCTTAAGGAATAATTGAAATGATTTTTTTTAAATGAGGAAACGATCCATTTGCCCTGATGCACTTTGCACATGTGGTGGTTGAAAAAGCTTACAGCACCTGGTATTCCCAGGCGGTCTCCCATCCAAGTACTAACCGGGCCAGACCCTGCTTAGCTTCCGAGATCAGACGAGATCGGGCGTGTTCAGGGTGGTATGGCCGTAAGCGGAATAGTAGTCAACAAACACTCTATTTATGCTGATGCACTTTGACAGTGAGCTGACTTTGTTGCGAAAAAAGTCACTTTTTGCCCAAAAAGTATCTCTGAATGACTTGAAATTTTACACAGTAGTAGTCAACATCGCCCTGAACAAGGATCCGTTGAAAATATTCAAATATCTCTTAAGGAATAATTGAAATGATTTTTTTTAAATGAGGAAACGATCCATTTGCCCTGATGCACTTTGCACATGTGGTGGTTGAAAAAGCTTACAGCACCTGGTATTCCCAGGCGGTCTCCCATCCAAGTACTAACCGGGCCCGACCCTGCTTAGCTTCCGAGATCAGACGAGATCGGGCCTGTTCAGGGTGGTATGGCCGTAAGCTGAATAGTAGTCAACAAACACTCTATTTATGCTGATGCACTTTGACAGTGAGCTGACTTTCTTCCGAAAAAACTCACTTTTTGCCCAAAAAGTATCTCTGAATGACTTGAAATTTTACACAGTAGTAGTCAACGTCGCCCTGAACAAGGATCCGTTGAAAATATTCACATATCTCTTAAGGAATAATTGAAATTATTTTTTTTAAATGAGGAAACGATCCATTTGCCCTGATGCACTTTGCACATGTGGTGGTTGAAAAAGCTTACAGCACCTGGTATTCCCAGGCGGTCTCCCATCCAAGTACTAACCGGGCCCGACCCTGCTTAGCTTCCGAGATCAGACGAGATCGGGCGTGTTCAGGGTGGTATGGCCGTAAGCGGAATAGTAGTCAACAAACACTCTATTTATGCTGATGCACTTTGACAGTGAGCTGACTTTGTTGCGAAAAAACTCACTTTTTGCCCAAAAAGTATCTCTGAATGACTTGAAATTTTACACAGTAGTAGTCAACATCGCCCTGAACAAGGATCCGTTGAAAATATTCACATATCTCTTAAGGAATAATTGAAATTATTTTTTTTAAATGAGGAAACGATCCATTTGCCCTGATGCACTTTGCACATGTGGTGGTTGAAAAAGCTTACAGCACCTGGTATTCCCAGGCGGTCTCCCATCCAAGTACTAACCGGGCCCGACCCTGCTTAGCTTCCGAGATCAGACGAGATCGGGCGTGTTCAGGGTGGTATGGCCGTAAGCGGAATAGTAGTCAACAAACACTCTATTTATGCTGATGCACTTTGACAGTGAGCTGACTTTGTTGCGAAAAAAGTCACTTTTTGCCCAAAAAGTATCTCTGAATGACTTGAAATTTTACACAGTAGTAGTCAACATCGCCCTGAACAAGGATCCGTTGAAAATATTCACATATCTCTTAAGGAATAATTGAAATGATTTTTTTTAAATGAGGAAACGATCCATTTGCCCTGATGCACTTTGCACATGTGGTGGTTGAAAAAGCTTACAGCACCTGGTATTCCCAGGCGGTCTCCCATCCAAGTACTAACCGGGCCCGACCCTGCTTAGCTTCCGAGATCAGACGAGATCGGGCCTGTTCAGGGTGGTATGGCCGTAAGCTGAATAGTAGTCAACAAACACTCTATTTATGCTGATGCACTTTGACAGTGAGCTGACTTTCTTCCGAAAAAACTCACTTTTTGCCCAAAAAGTATCTCTGAATGACTTGAAATTTTACACAGTAGTAGTCAACGTCGCCCTGAACAAGGATCCGTTGAAAATATTCACATATCTCTTAAGGAATAATTGAAATGATTTTTTTTAAATGAGGAAACGATCCATTTGCCCTGATGCACTTTGCACATGTGGTGGTTGAAAAAGCTTACAGCACCTGGTATTCCCAGGCGGTCTCCCATCCAAGTACTAACCGGGCCCGACCCTGCTTAGCTTCCGAGATCAGACGAGATCGGGCGTGTTCAGGGTGGTATGGCCGTAAGCGGAATAGTAGTCAACAAACACTCTATTTATGCTGATGCACTTTGACAGTGAGCTGACTTTGTTGCGAAAAAACTCACTTTTTGCCCAAAAAGTATCTCTGAATGACTTGAAATTTTACACAGTAGTAGTCAACATCGCCCTGAACAAGGATCCGTTGAAAATATTCACATATCTCTTAAGGAATAATTGAAATGATTTTTTTTAAATGAGGAAACGATCCATTTGCCCTGATGCACTTTGCACATGTGGTGGTTGAAAAAGCTTACAGCACCTGGTATTCCCAGGCGGTCTCCCATCCAAGTACTAACCGGGCCAGACCCTGCTTAGCTTCCGAGATCAGACGAGATCGGGCGTGTTCAGGGTGGTATGGCCGTAAGCGGAATAGTAGTCAACAAACACTCTATTTATGCTTATGCACTTTGACAGTGAGCTGACTTTCTTCCGAAAAAACTCACTTTTTGCCCAAAAAGTATCTCTGAATGACTTGAAATTTTACACAGTAGTAGTCAACGTCGCCCTGAACAAGGATCTGTTGAAAATATTCACATATCTCTAAAGGAATAATTGAAATGATTTTTTTTAAATGAGGAAACGATCCATTTGCCCTGATGCACTTTGCACATGTGGTGGTTGAAAAAGCTTACAGCACCTGGTATTCCCAGGCGGTCTCCCATCCAAGTACTAACCGGGCCCGACCCTGCTTAGCTTCCGAGATCAGACTAGATCGGGCGTGTTCAGGGTGGTATGGCCGTAAGCGGAATAGTAGTCAACAAACACTCTATTTATGCTGATGCACTTTGACAGTGAGCTGACTTTGTTGCGAAAAAAGTCACTTTTTGCCCAAAAAGTATCTCTGAATGACTTGAAATTTTACACAGTAGTAGTCAACATTGCCCTGAACAAGGATCCGTTGAAAATATTCACATATCTCTTAAGGAATAATTGAAATGATTTTTTTTAAATGAGGAAACGATCCATTTGCCCTGATGCACTTTGCACATGTGGTGGTTGAAAAAGCTTACAGCACCTGGTATTCCCAGGCGGTCTCCCATCCAAGTACTAACCGGGCCCGACCCTGCTTAGCTTCCGAGATCAGACGAGATCGGGCCTGTTCAGGGTGGTATGGCCGTAAGCTGAATAGTAGTCAACAAACACTCTATTTATGCTGATGCACTTTGACAGTGAGCTGACTTTCTTCCGAAAAAACTCACTTTTTGCCCAAAAAGTATCTCTGAATGACTTGAAATTTTACACAGTAGTAGTCAACGTCGCCCTGAACAAGGATCCGTTGAAAATATTCACATATCTCTTAAGGAATAATTGAAATGATTTTTTTTAAATGAGGAAACGATCCATTTGCCCTGATGCACTTTGCACATGTGGTGGTTGAAAAAGCTTACAGCACCTGGTATTCCCAGGCGGTCTCCCATCCAAGTACTAACCGGGCCCGACCCTGCTTAGCTTCCGAGATCAGACGAGATCGGGCGTGTTCAGGGTGGTATGGCCGTAAGCGGAATAGTAGTCAACAAACACTCTATTTATGCTGATGCACTTTGACAGTGAGCTGACTTTGTTGCGAAAAAAGTCACTTTTTGCCCAAAAAGTATCTCTGAATGACTTGAAATTTTACACAGTAGTAGTCAACATCGCCCTGAACAAGGATCCGTTGAAAATATTCACATATCTCTTAAGGAATAATTGAAATGATTTTTTTTAAATGAGGAAACGATCCATTTGCCCTGATGCACTTTGCACATGTGGTGGTTGAAAAAGCTTACAGCACCTGGTATTCCCAGGCGGTCTCCCATCCAAGTACTAACCGGGCCCGACCCTGCTTAGCTTCCGAGATCAGACGAGATCGGGCCTGTTCAGGGTGGTATGGCCGTAAGCTGAATAGTAGTCAACAAACACTCTATTTATGCTGATGCACTTTGACAGTGAGCTGACTTTCTTCCGAAAAAACTCACTTTTTGCCCAAAAAGTATCTCTGAATGACTTGAAATTTTACACAGTAGTAGTCAACGTCGCCCTGAACAAGGATCCGTTGAAAATATTCACATATCTCTTAAGGAATAATTGAAATGATTTTTTTTAAATGAGGAAACGATCCATTTGCCCTGATGCACTTTGCACATGTGGTGGTTGAAAAAGCTTACAGCACCTGGTATTCCCAGGCGGTCTCCCATCCAAGTACTAACCGGGCCCGACCCTGCTTAGCTTCCGAGATCAGACGAGATCGGGCGTGTTCAGGGTGGTATGGCCGTAAGCGGAATAGTAGTCAACAAACACTCTATTTATGCTGATGCACTTTGACAGTGAGCTGACTTTGTTGCGAAAAAACTCACTTTTTGCCCAAAAAGTATCTCTGAATGACTTGAAATTTTACACAGTAGTAGTCAACATCGCCCTGAACAAGGATCCGTTGAAAATATTCACATATCTCTTAAGGAATAATTGAAATGATTTTTTTTAAATGAGGAAACGATCCATTTGCCCTGATGCACTTTGCACATGTGGTGGTTGAAAAAGCTTACAGCACCTGGTATTCCCAGGCGGTCTCCCATCCAAGTACTAACCGGGCCAGACCCTGCTTAGCTTCCGAGATCAGACGAGATCGGGCGTGTTCAGGGTGGTATGGCCGTAAGCGGAATAGTAGTCAACAAACACTCTATTTATGCTTATGCACTTTGACAGTGAGCTGACTTTCTTCCGAAAAAACTCACTTTTTGCCCAAAAAGTATCTCTGAATGACTTGAAATTTTACACAGTAGTAGTCAACGTCGCCCTGAACAAGGATCTGTTGAAAATATTCACATATCTCTAAAGGAATAATTGAAATGATTTTTTTTAAATGAGGAAACGATCCATTTGCCCTGATGCACTTTGCACATGTGGTGGTTGAAAAAGCTTACAGCACCTGGTATTCCCAGGCGGTCTCCCATCCAAGTACTAACCGGGCCCGACCCTGCTTAGCTTCCGAGATCAGACTAGATCGGGCGTGTTCAGGGTGGTATGGCCGTAAGCGGAATAGTAGTCAACAAACACTCTATTTATGCTGATGCACTTTGACAGTGAGCTGACTTTGTTGCGAAAAAAGTCACTTTTTGCCCAAAAAGTATCTCTGAATGACTTGAAATTTTACACAGTAGTAGTCAACATTGCCCTGAACAAGGATCCGTTGAAAATATTCACATATCTCTTAAGGAATAATTGAAATGATTTTTTTTAAATGAGGAAACGATCCATTTGCCCTGATGCACTTTGCACATGTGGTGGTTGAAAAAGCTTACAGCACCTGGTATTCCCAGGCGGTCTCCCATCCAAGTACTAACCGGGCCCGACCCTGCTTAGCTTCCGAGATCAGACGAGATCGGGCCTGTTCAGGGTGGTATGGCCGTAAGCTGAATAGTAGTCAACAAACACTCTATTTATGCTGATGCACTTTGACAGTGAGCTGACTTTCTTCCGAAAAAACTCACTTTTTGCCCAAAAAGTATCTCTGAATGACTTGAAATTTTACACAGTAGTAGTCAACGTCGCCCTGAACAAGGATCCGTTGAAAATATTCACATATCTCTTAAGGAATAATTGAAATGATTTTTTTTAAATGAGGAAACGATCCATTTGCCCTGATGCACTTTGCACATGTGGTGGTTGAAAAAGCTTACAGCACCTGGTATTCCCAGGCGGTCTCCCATCCAAGTACTAACCGGGCCCGACCCTGCTTAGCTTCCGAGATCAGACGAGATCGGGCGTGTTCAGGGTGGTATGGCCGTAAGCGGAATAGTAGTCAACAAACACTCTATTTATGCTGATGCACTTTGACAGTGAGCTGACTTTGTTGCGAAAAAAGTCACTTTTTGCCCAAAAAGTATCTCTGAATGACTTGAAATTTTACACAGTAGTAGTCAACATCGCCCTGAACAAGGATCCGTTGAAAATATTCACATATCTCTTAAGGAATAATTGAAATGATTTTTTTTAAATGAGGAAACGATCCATTTGCCCTGATGCACTTTGCACATGTGGTGGTTGAAAAAGCTTACAGCACCTGGTATTCCCAGGCGGTCTCCCATCCAAGTACTAACCGGGCCCGACCCTGCTTAGCTTCCGAGATCAGACGAGATCGGGCCTGTTCAGGGTGGTATGGCCGTAAGCTGAATAGTAGTCAACAAACACTCTATTTATGCTGATGCACTTTGACAGTGAGCTGACTTTCTTCCGAAAAAACTCACTTTTTGCCCAAAAAGTATCTCTGAATGACTTGAAATTTTACACAGTAGTAGTCAACGTCGCCCTGAACAAGGATCCGTTGAAAATATTCACATATCTCTTAAGGAATAATTGAAATGATTTTTTTTAAATGAGGAAACGATCCATTTGCCCTGATGCACTTTGCACATGTGGTGGTTGAAAAAGCTTACAGCACCTGGTATTCCCAGGCGGTCTCCCATCCAAGTACTAACCGGGCCCGACCCTGCTTAGCTTCCGAGATCAGACGAGATCGGGCCTGTTCAGGGTGGTATGGCCGTAAGCTGAATAGTAGTCAACAAACACTCTATTTATGCTGATGCACTTTGACAGTGAGCTGACTTTCTTCCGAAAAAACTCACTTTTTGCCCAAAAAGTATCTCTGAATGACTTGAAATTTTACACAGTAGTAGTCAACGTCGCCCTGAACAAGGATCCGTTGAAAATATTCACATATCTCTTAAGGAATAATTGAAATGATTTTTTTTAAATGAGGAAACGATCCATTTGCCCTGATGCACTTTGCACATGTGGTGGTTGAAAAAGCTTACAGCACCTGGTATTCCCAGGCGGTCTCCCATCCAAGTACTAACCGGGCCCGACCCTGCTTAGCTTCCGAGATCAGACGAGATCGGGCGTGTTCAGGGTGGTATGGCCGTAAGCGGAATAGTAGTCAACAAACACTCTATTTATGCTGATGCACTTTGACAGTGAGCTGACTTTGTTGCGAAAAAAGTCACTTTTTGCCCAAAAAGTATCTCTGAATGACTTGAAATTTTACACAGTAGTAGTCAACATCGCCCTGAACAAGGATCCGTTGAAAATATTCACATATCTCTTAAGGAATAATTGAAATGATTTTTTTTAAATGAGGAAACGATCCATTTGCCCTGATGCACTTTGCACATGTGGTGGTTGAAAAAGCTTACAGCACCTGGTATTCCCAGGCGGTCTCCCATCCAAGTACTAACCGGGCCCGACCCTGCTTAGCTTCCGAGATCAGACGAGATCGGGCCTGTTCAGGGTGGTATGGCCGTAAGCTGAATAGTAGTCAACAAACACTCTATTTATGCTGATGCACTTTGACAGTGAGCTGACTTTCTTCCGAAAAAACTCACTTTTTGCCCAAAAAGTATCTCTGAATGACTTGAAATTTTACACAGTAGTAGTCAACGTCGCCCTGAACAAGGATCCGTTGAAAATATTCACATATCTCTTAAGGAATAATTGAAATGATTTTTTTTAAATGAGGAAACGATCCATTTGCCCTGATGCACTTTGCACATGTGGTGGTTGAAAAAGCTTACAGCACCTGGTATTCCCAGGCGGTCTCCCATCCAAGTACTAACCGGGCCCGACCCTGCTTAGCTTCCGAGATCAGACGAGATCGGGCGTGTTCAGGGTGGTATGGCCGTAAGCTGAATAGTAGTCAACAAACACTCTATTTATGCTGATGCACTTTGACAGTGAGCTGACTTTCTTCCGAAAAAACTCACTTTTTGCCCAAAAAGTATCTCTGAATGACTTGAAATTTTACACAGTAGTAGTCAACGTCGCCCTGAACAAGGATCCGTTGAAAATATTCACATATCTCTTAAGGAATAATTGAAATGATTTTTTTTAAATGAGGAAACGATCCATTTGCCCTGATGCACTTTGCACATGTGGTGGTTGAAAAAGCTTACAGCACCTGGTATTCCCAGGCGGTCTCCCATCCAAGTACTAACCGGGCCCGACCCTGCTTAGCTTCCGAGATCAGACGAGATCGGGCCTGTTCAGGGTGGTATGGCCGTAAGCTGAATAGTAGTCAACAAACACTCTATTTATGCTGATGCACTTTGACAGTGAGCTGACTTTCTTCCGAAAAAACTCACTTTTTGCCCAAAAAGTATCTCTGAATGACTTGAAATTTTACACAGTAGTAGTCAACGTCGCCCTGAACAAGGATCCGTTGAAAATATTCACATATCTCTTAAGGAATAATTGAAATGATTTTTTTTAAATGAGGAAACGATCCATTTGCCCTGATGCACTTTGCACATGTGGTGGTTGAAAAAGCTTACAGCACCTGGTATTCCCAGGCGGTCTCCCATCCAAGTACTAACCGGGCCCGACCCTGCTTAGCTTCCGAGATCAGACGAGATCGGGCGTGTTCAGGGTGGTATGGCCGTAAGCGGAATAGTAGTCAACAAACACTCTATTTATGCTGATGCACTTTGACAGTGAGCTGACTTTGTTGCGAAAAAAGTCACTTTTTGCCCAAAAAGTATCTCTGAATGACTTGAAATTTTACACAGTAGTAGTCAACATCGCCCTGAACAAGGATCCGTTGAAAATATTCACATATCTCTTAAGGAATAATTGAAATGATTTTTTTTAAATGAGGAAACGATCCATTTGCCCTGATGCACTTTGCACATGTGGTGGTTGAAAAAGCTTACAGCACCTGGTATTCCCAGGCGGTCTCCCATCCAAGTACTAACCGGGCCCGACCCTGCTTAGCTTCCGAGATCAGACGAGATCGGGCCTGTTCAGGGTGGTATGGCCGTAAGCTGAATAGTAGTCAACAAACACTCTATTTATGCTGATGCACTTTGACAGTGAGCTGACTTTCTTCCGAAAAAACTCACTTTTTGCCCAAAAAGTATCTCTGAATGACTTGAAATTTTACACAGTAGTAGTCAACGTCGCCCTGAACAAGGATCCGTTGAAAATATTCACATATCTCTTAAGGAATAATTGAAATGATTTTTTTTAAATGAGGAAACGATCCATTTGCCCTGATGCACTTTGCACATGTGGTGGTTGAAAAAGCTTACAGCACCTGGTATTCCCAGGCGGTCTCCCATCCAAGTACTAACCGGGCCCGACCCTGCTTAGCTTCCGAGATCAGACGAGATCGGGCGTGTTCAGGGTGGTATGGCCGTAAGCTGAATAGTAGTCAACAAACACTCTATTTATGCTGATGCACTTTGACAGTGAGCTGACTTTCTTCCGAAAAAACTCACTTTTTGCCCAAAAAGTATCTCTGAATGACTTGAAATTTTACACAGTAGTAGTCAACGTCGCCCTGAACAAGGATCCGTTGAAAATATTCACATATCTCTTAAGGAATAATTGAAATGATTTTTTTTAAATGAGGAAACGATCCATTTGCCCTGATGCACTTTGCACATGTGGTGGTTGAAAAAGCTTACAGCACCTGGTATTCCCAGGCGGTCTCCCATCCAAGTACTAACCGGGCCCGACCCTGCTTAGCTTCCGAGATCAGACGAGATCGGGCCTGTTCAGGGTGGTATGGCCGTAAGCTGAATAGTAGTCAACAAACACTCTATTTATGCTGATGCACTTTGACAGTGAGCTGACTTTCTTCCGAAAAAACTCACTTTTTGCCCAAAAAGTATCTCTGAATGACTTGAAATTTTACACAGTAGTAGTCAACGTCGCCCTGAACAAGGATCCGTTGAAAATATTCACATATCTCTTAAGGAATAATTGAAATGATTTTTTTTAAATGAGGAAACGATCCATTTGCCCTGATGCACTTTGCACATGTGGTGGTTGAAAAAGCTTACAGCACCTGGTATTCCCAGGCGGTCTCCCATCCAAGTACTAACCGGGCCCGACCCTGCTTAGCTTCCGAGATCAGACGAGATCGGGCGTGTTCAGGGTGGTATGGCCGTAAGCGGAATAGTAGTCAACAAACACTCTATTTATGCTGATGCACTTTGACAGTGAGCTGACTTTGTTGCGAAAAAACTCACTTTTTGCCCAAAAAGTATCTCTGAATGACTTGAAATTTTACACAGTAGTAGTCAACATCGCCCTGAACAAGGATCCGTTGAAAATATTCACATATCTCTTAAGGAATAATTGAAATGATTTTTTTTAAATGAGGAAACGATCCATTTGCCCTGATGCACTTTGCACATGTGGTGGTTGAAAAAGCTTACAGCACCTGGTATTCCCAGGCGGTCTCCCATCCAAGTACTAACCGGGCCAGACCCTGCTTAGCTTCCGAGATCAGACGAGATCGGGCGTGTTCAGGGTGGTATGGCCGTAAGCGGAATAGTAGTCAACAAACACTCTATTTATGCTTATGCACTTTGACAGTGAGCTGACTTTCTTCCGAAAAAACTCACTTTTTGCCCAAAAAGTATCTCTGAATGACTTGAAATTTTACACAGTAGTAGTCAACGTCGCCCTGAACAAGGATCTGTTGAAAATATTCACATATCTCTAAAGGAATAATTGAAATGATTTTTTTTAAATGAGGAAACGATCCATTTGCCCTGATGCACTTTGCACATGTGGTGGTTGAAAAAGCTTACAGCACCTGGTATTCCCAGGCGGTCTCCCATCCAAGTACTAACCGGGCCCGACCCTGCTTAGCTTCCGAGATCAGACTAGATCGGGCGTGTTCAGGGTGGTATGGCCGTAAGCGGAATAGTAGTCAACAAACACTCTATTTATGCTGATGCACTTTGACAGTGAGCTGACTTTGTTGCGAAAAAAGTCACTTTTTGCCCAAAAAGTATCTCTGAATGACTTGAAATTTTACACAGTAGTAGTCAACATTGCCCTGAACAAGGATCCGTTGAAAATATTCACATATCTCTTAAGGAATAATTGAAATGATTTTTTTTAAATGAGGAAACGATCCATTTGCCCTGATGCACTTTGCACATGTGGTGGTTGAAAAAGCTTACAGCACCTGGTATTCCCAGGCGGTCTCCCATCCAAGTACTAACCGGGCCCGACCCTGCTTAGCTTCCGAGATCAGACGAGATCGGGCCTGTTCAGGGTGGTATGGCCGTAAGCTGAATAGTAGTCAACAAACACTCTATTTATGCTGATGCACTTTGACAGTGAGCTGACTTTCTTCCGAAAAAACTCACTTTTTGCCCAAAAAGTATCTCTGAATGACTTGAAATTTTACACAGTAGTAGTCAACGTCGCCCTGAACAAGGATCCGTTGAAAATATTCACATATCTCTTAAGGAATAATTGAAATGATTTTTTTTAAATGAGGAAACGATCCATTTGCCCTGATGCACTTTGCACATGTGGTGGTTGAAAAAGCTTACAGCACCTGGTATTCCCAGGCGGTCTCCCATCCAAGTACTAACCGGGCCCGACCCTGCTTAGCTTCCGAGATCAGACGAGATCGGGCGTGTTCAGGGTGGTATGGCCGTAAGCGGAATAGTAGTCAACAAACACTCTATTTATGCTGATGCACTTTGACAGTGAGCTGACTTTGTTGCGAAAAAAGTCACTTTTTGCCCAAAAAGTATCTCTGAATGACTTGAAATTTTACACAGTAGTAGTCAACATCGCCCTGAACAAGGATCCGTTGAAAATATTCACATATCTCTTAAGGAATAATTGAAATGATTTTTTTTAAATGAGGAAACGATCCATTTGCCCTGATGCACTTTGCACATGTGGTGGTTGAAAAAGCTTACAGCACCTGGTATTCCCAGGCGGTCTCCCATCCAAGTACTAACCGGGCCCGACCCTGCTTAGCTTCCGAGATCAGACGAGATCGGGCGTGTTCAGGGTGGTATGGCCGTAAGCGGAATAGTAGTCAACAAACACTCTATTTATGCTGATGCACTTTGACAGTGAGCTGACTTTGTTGCGAAAAAACTCACTTTTTGCCCAAAAAGTATCTCTGAATGACTTGAAATTTTACACAGTAGTAGTCAACATCGCCCTGAACAAGGATCCGTTGAAAATATTCACATATCTCTTAAGGAATAATTGAAATGATTTTTTTTAAATGAGGAAACGATCCATTTGCCCTGATGCACTTTGCACATGTGGTGGTTGAAAAAGCTTACAGCACCTGGTATTCCCAGGCGGTCTCCCATCCAAGTACTAACCGGGCCCGACCCTGCTTAGCTTCCGAGATCAGACTAGATCGGGTGTGTTCAGGGTGGTATGGCCGTAAGCTGAATAGTAGTCAACAAACACTCTATTTATGCTGATGCACTTTGACAGTGAGCTGACTTTGTTGCGAAAAAACTCACTTTTTGCCCAAAAAGTATCTCTGAATGACTTGAAATTTTACACAGTAGTAGTCAACATCGCCCTGAACAAGGATCCGTTGAAAATATTCACATATCTCTTAAGGAATAATTGAAATGATTTTTTTTAAATGAGGAAACGATCCATTTGCCCTGATGCACTTTGCACATGTGGTGGTTGAAAAAGCTTACAGCACCTGGTATTCCCAGGCGGTCTCCCATCCAAGTACTAACCGGGCCAGACCCTGCTTAGCTTCCGAGATCAGACGAGATCGGGCGTGTTCAGGGTGGTATGGCCGTAAGCGGAATAGTAGTCAACAAACACTCTATTTATGCTTATGCACTTTGACAGTGAGCTGACTTTCTTCCGAAAAAACTCACTTTTTGCCCAAAAAGTATCTCTGAATGACTTGAAATTTTACACAGTAGTAGTCAACGTCGCCCTGAACAAGGATCCGTTGAAAATATTCACATATCTCTTAAGGAATAATTGAAATGATTTTTTTTAAATGAGGAAACGATCCATTTGCCCTGATGCACTTTGCACATGTGGTGGTTGAAAAAGCTTACAGCACCTGGTATTCCCAGGCGGTCTCCCATCCAAGTACTAACCGGGCCCGACCCTGCTTAGCTTCCGAGATCAGACGAGATCGGGCGTGTTCAGGGTGGTATGGCCGTAAGCTGAATAGTAGTCAACAAACACTCTATTTATGCTGATGCACTTTGACAGTGAGCTGACTTTCTTCCGAAAAAACTCACTTTTTGCCCAAAAAGTATCTCTGAATGACTTGAAATTTTACACAGTAGTAGTCAACGTCGCCCTGAACAAGGATCCGTTGAAAATATTCACATATCTCTTAAGGAATAATTGAAATGATTTTTTTTAAATGAGGAAACGATCCATTTGCCCTGATGCACTTTGCACATGTGGTGGTTGAAAAAGCTTACAGCACCTGGTATTCCCAGGCGGTCTCCCATCCA
>NC_139824.1:951958-1031958 GCF_963457635.1 Microchirus variegatus
TAGTCAACAAACACTCTATTTATGCTGATGTACTTTGACAGTGAGCTGACTTTGTTGCGAAAAAAGTCACTTTTTGCCCAAAAAGTATCTCTGAATGACTTGAAATTTTACACAGTAGTAGTCAACATCGCCCTGAACAAGGATCCGTTGAAAATATTCACATATCTCTTAAGGAATAATTGAAATGATTTTTTTTAAATGAGGAAACGATCCATTTGCCCTGATGCACTTTGCACATGTGGTGGTTGAAAAAGCTTACAGCACCTGGTATTCCCAGGCGGTCTCCCATCCAAGTACTAACCGGGCCCGACCCTGCTTAGCTTCCGAGATCAGACGAGATCGGGCCTGTTCAGGGTGGTATGGCCGTAAGCTGAATAGTAGTCAACAAACACTCTATTTATGCTGATGCACTTTGACAGTGAGCTGACTTTCTTCCGAAAAAAGTCACTTTTTGCCCAAAAAGTATCTCTGAATGACTTGAAATTTTACACAGTAGTAGTCAACGTCGCCCTGAACAAGGATCCGTTGAAAATATTCACATATCTCTTAAGGAATAATTGAAATGATTTTTTTTAAATGAGGAAACGATCCATTTGCCCTGATGCACTTTGCACATGTGGTGGTTGAAAAAGCTTACAGCACCTGGTATTCCCAGGCGGTCTCCCATCCAAGTACTAACCGGGCCCGACCCTGCTTAGCTTCCGAGATCAGACGAGATCGGGCGTGTTCAGGGTGGTATGGCCGTAAGCGGAATAGTAGTCAACAAACACTCTATTTATGCTGATGTACTTTGACAGTGAGCTGACTTTGTTGCGAAAAAAGTCACTTTTTGCCCAAAAAGTATCTCTGAATGACTTGAAATTTTACACAGTAGTAGTCAACATCGCCCTGAACAAGGATCCGTTGAAAATATTCACATATCTCTTAAGGAATAATTGAAATGATTTTTTTTAAATGAGGAAACGATCCATTTGCCCTGATGCACTTTGCACATGTGGTGGTTGAAAAAGCTTACAGCACCTGGTATTCCCAGGCGGTCTCCCATCCAAGTACTAACCGGGCCCGACCCTGCTTAGCTTCCGAGATCAGACGAGATCGGGCCTGTTCAGGGTGGTATGGCCGTAAGCTGAATAGTAGTCAACAAACACTCTATTTATGCTGATGCACTTTGACAGTGAGCTGACTTTCTTCCGAAAAAACTCACTTTTTGCCCAAAAAGTATCTCTGAATGACTTGAAATTTTACACAGTAGTAGTCAACGTCGCCCTGAACAAGGATCCGTTGAAAATATTCACATATCTCTTAAGGAATAATTGAAATGATTTTTTTTAAATGAGGAAACGATCCATTTGCCCTGATGCACTTTGCACATGTGGTGGTTGAAAAAGCTTACAGCACCTGGTATTCCCAGGCGGTCTCCCATCCAAGTACTAACCGGGCCCGACCCTGCTTAGCTTCCGAGATCAGACGAGATCGGGCGTGTTCAGGGTGGTATGGCCGTAAGCGGAATAGTAGTCAACAAACACTCTATTTATGCTGATGCACTTTGACAGTGAGCTGACTTTCTTCCGAAAAAACTCACTTTTTGCCCAAAAAGTATCTCTGAATGACTTGAAATTTTACACAGTAGTAGTCAACGTCGCCCTGAACAAGGATCCGTTGAAAATATTCACATATCTCTTAAGGAATAATTGAAATGATTTTTTTTAAATGAGGAAACGATCCATTTGCCCTGATGCACTTTGCACATGTGGTGGTTGAAAAAGCTTACAGCACCTGGTATTCCCAGGCGGTCTCCCATCCAAGTACTAACCGGGCCCGACCCTGCTTAGCTTCCGAGATCAGACGAGATCGGGCGTGTTCAGGGTGGTATGGCCGTAAGCGGAATAGTAGTCAACAAACACTCTATTTATGCTGATGCACTTTGACAGTGAGCTGACTTTGTTGCGAAAAAAGTCACTTTTTGCCCAAAAAGTATCTCTGAATGACTTGAAATTTTACACAGTAGTAGTCAACATCGCCCTGAACAAGGATCCGTTGAAAATATTCACATATCTCTTAAGGAATAATTGAAATGATTTTTTTTAAATGAGGAAACGATCCATTTGCCCTGATGCACTTTGCACATGTGGTGGTTGAAAAAGCTTACAGCACCTGGTATTCCCAGGCGGTCTCCCATCCAAGTACTAACCGGGCCCGACCCTGCTTAGCTTCCGAGATCAGACGAGATCGGGCCTGTTCAGGGTGGTATGGCCGTAAGCTGAATAGTAGTCAACAAACACTCTATTTATGCTGATGCACTTTGACAGTGAGCTGACTTTCTTCCGAAAAAAGTCACTTTTTGCCCAAAAAGTATCTCTGAATGACTTGAAATTTTACACAGTAGTAGTCAACGTCGCCCTGAACAAGGATCCGTTGAAAATATTCACATATCTCTTAAGGAATAATTGAAATGATTTTTTTTAAATGAGGAAACGATCCATTTGCCCTGATGCACTTTGCACATGTGGTGGTTGAAAAAGCTTACAGCACCTGGTATTCCCAGGCGGTCTCCCATCCAAGTACTAACCGGGCCCGACCCTGCTTAGCTTCCGAGATCAGACGAGATCGGGCGTGTTCAGGGTGGTATGGCCGTAAGCGGAATAGTAGTCAACAAACACTCTATTTATGCTGATGCACTTTGACAGTGAGCTGACTTTCTTCCGAAAAAACTCACTTTTTGCCCAAAAAGTATCTCTGAATGACTTGAAATTTTACACAGTAGTAGTCAACGTCGCCCTGAACAAGGATCCGTTGAAAATATTCACATATCTCTTAAGGAATAATTGAAATGATTTTTTTTAAATGAGGAAACGATCCATTTGCCCTGATGCACTTTGCACATGTGGTGGTTGAAAAAGCTTACAGCACCTGGTATTCCCAGGCGGTCTCCCATCCAAGTACTAACCGGGCCCGACCCTGCTTAGCTTCCGAGATCAGACGAGATCGGGCGTGTTCAGGGTGGTATGGCCGTAAGCGGAATAGTAGTCAACAAACACTCTATTTATGCTGATGCACTTTGACAGTGAGCTGACTTTGTTGCGAAAAAAGTCACTTTTTGCCCAAAAAGTATCTCTGAATGACTTGAAATTTTACACAGTAGTAGTCAACATCGCCCTGAACAAGGATCCGTTGAAAATATTCACATATCTCTTAAGGAATAATTGAAATGATTTTTTTTAAATGAGGAAACGATCCATTTGCCCTGATGCACTTTGCACATGTGGTGGTTGAAAAAGCTTACAGCACCTGGTATTCCCAGGCGGTCTCCCATCCAAGTACTAACCGGGCCCGACCCTGCTTAGCTTCCGAGATCAGACGAGATCGGGCCTGTTCAGGGTGGTATGGCCGTAAGCTGAATAGTAGTCAACAAACACTCTATTTATGCTGATGCACTTTGACAGTGAGCTGACTTTCTTCCGAAAAAAGTCACTTTTTGCCCAAAAAGTATCTCTGAATGACTTGAAATTTTACACAGTAGTAGTCAACGTCGCCCTGAACAAGGATCCGTTGAAAATATTCACATATCTCTTAAGGAATAATTGAAATGATTTTTTTTAAATGAGGAAACGATCCATTTGCCCTGATGCACTTTGCACATGTGGTGGTTGAAAAAGCTTACAGCACCTGGTATTCCCAGGCGGTCTCCCATCCAAGTACTAACCGGGCCCGACCCTGCTTAGCTTCCGAGATCAGACGAGATCGGGCGTGTTCAGGGTGGTATGGCCGTAAGCGGAATAGTAGTCAACAAACACTCTATTTATGCTGATGCACTTTGACAGTGAGCTGACTTTCTTCCGAAAAAACTCACTTTTTGCCCAAAAAGTATCTCTGAATGACTTGAAATTTTACACAGTAGTAGTCAACGTCGCCCTGAACAAGGATCCGTTGAAAATATTCACATATCTCTTAAGGAATAATTGAAATGATTTTTTTTAAATGAGGAAACGATCCATTTGCCCTGATGCACTTTGCACATGTGGTGGTTGAAAAAGCTTACAGCACCTGGTATTCCCAGGCGGTCTCCCATCCAAGTACTAACCGGGCCCGACCCTGCTTAGCTTCCGAGATCAGACGAGATCGGGCGTGTTCAGGGTGGTATGGCCGTAAGCGGAATAGTAGTCAACAAACACTCTATTTATGCTGATGCACTTTGACAGTGAGCTGACTTTGTTGCGAAAAAAGTCACTTTTTGCCCAAAAAGTATCTCTGAATGACTTGAAATTTTACACAGTAGTAGTCAACGTCGCCCTGAACAAGGATCCGTTGAAAATATTCACATATCTCTTAAGGAATAATTGAAATGATTTTTTTTAAATGAGGAAACGATCCATTTGCCCTGATGCACTTTGCACATGTGGTGGTTGAAAAAGCTTACAGCACCTGGTATTCCCAGGCGGTCTCCCATCCAAGTACTAACCGGGCCCGACCCTGCTTAGCTTCCGAGATCAGACGAGATCGGGCCTGTTCAGGGTGGTATGGCCGTAAGCTGAATAGTAGTCAACAAACACTCTATTTATGCTGATGCACTTTGACAGTGAGCTGACTTTCTTCCGAAAAAAGTCACTTTTTGCCCAAAAAGTATCTCTGAATGACTTGAAATTTTACACAGTAGTAGTCAACGTCGCCCTGAACAAGGATCCGTTGAAAATATTCACATATCTCTTAAGGAATAATTGAAATGATTTTTTTTAAATGAGGAAACGATCCATTTGCCCTGATGCACTTTGCACATGTGGTGGTTGAAAAAGCTTACAGCACCTGGTATTCCCAGGCGGTCTCCCATCCAAGTACTAACCGGGCCCGACCCTGCTTAGCTTCCGAGATCAGACGAGATCGGGCGTGTTCAGGGTGGTATGGCCGTAAGCGGAATAGTAGTCAACAAACACTCTATTTATGCTGATGTACTTTGACAGTGAGCTGACTTTGTTGCGAAAAAAGTCACTTTTTGCCCAAAAAGTATCTCTGAATGACTTGAAATTTTACACAGTAGTAGTCAACATCGCCCTGAACAAGGATCCGTTGAAAATATTCACATATCTCTTAAGGAATAATTGAAATGATTTTTTTTAAATGAGGAAACGATCCATTTGCCCTGATGCACTTTGCACATGTGGTGGTTGAAAAAGCTTACAGCACCTGGTATTCCCAGGCGGTCTCCCATCCAAGTACTAACCGGGCCCGACCCTGCTTAGCTTCCGAGATCAGACGAGATCGGGCCTGTTCAGGGTGGTATGGCCGTAAGCTGAATAGTAGTCAACAAACACTCTATTTATGCTGATGCACTTTGACAGTGAGCTGACTTTCTTCCGAAAAAAGTCACTTTTTGCCCAAAAAGTATCTCTGAATGACTTGAAATTTTACACAGTAGTAGTCAACGTCGCCCTGAACAAGGATCCGTTGAAAATATTCACATATCTCTTAAGGAATAATTGAAATGATTTTTTTTAAATGAGGAAACGATCCATTTGCCCTGATGCACTTTGCACATGTGGTGGTTGAAAAAGCTTACAGCACCTGGTATTCCCAGGCGGTCTCCCATCCAAGTACTAACCGGGCCCGACCCTGCTTAGCTTCCGAGATCAGACGAGATCGGGCGTGTTCAGGGTGGTATGGCCGTAAGCGGAATAGTAGTCAACAAACACTCTATTTATGCTGATGTACTTTGACAGTGAGCTGACTTTGTTGCGAAAAAAGTCACTTTTTGCCCAAAAAGTATCTCTGAATGACTTGAAATTTTACACAGTAGTAGTCAACATCGCCCTGAACAAGGATCCGTTGAAAATATTCACATATCTCTTAAGGAATAATTGAAATGATTTTTTTTAAATGAGGAAACGATCCATTTGCCCTGATGCACTTTGCACATGTGGTGGTTGAAAAAGCTTACAGCACCTGGTATTCCCAGGCGGTCTCCCATCCAAGTACTAACCGGGCCCGACCCTGCTTAGCTTCCGAGATCAGACGAGATCGGGCCTGTTCAGGGTGGTATGGCCGTAAGCTGAATAGTAGTCAACAAACACTCTATTTATGCTGATGCACTTTGACAGTGAGCTGACTTTCTTCCGAAAAAACTCACTTTTTGCCCAAAAAGTATCTCTGAATGACTTGAAATTTTACACAGTAGTAGTCAACGTCGCCCTGAACAAGGATCCGTTGAAAATATTCACATATCTCTTAAGGAATAATTGAAATGATTTTTTTTAAATGAGGAAACGATCCATTTGCCCTGATGCACTTTGCACATGTGGTGGTTGAAAAAGCTTACAGCACCTGGTATTCCCAGGCGGTCTCCCATCCAAGTACTAACCGGGCCCGACCCTGCTTAGCTTCCGAGATCAGACGAGATCGGGCGTGTTCAGGGTGGTATGGCCGTAAGCGGAATAGTAGTCAACAAACACTCTATTTATGCTGATGCACTTTGACAGTGAGCTGACTTTGTTGCGAAAAAAGTCACTTTTTGCCCAAAAAGTATCTCTGAATGACTTGAAATTTTACACAGTAGTAGTCAACGTCGCCCTGAACAAGGATCCGTTGAAAATATTCACATATCTCTTAAGGAATAATTGAAATGATTTTTTTTAAATGAGGAAACGATCCATTTGCCCTGATGCACTTTGCACATGTGGTGGTTGAAAAAGCTTACAGCACCTGGTATTCCCAGGCGGTCTCCCATCCAAGTACTAACCGGGCCCGACCCTGCTTAGCTTCCGAGATCAGACGAGATCGGGCGTGTTCAGGGTGGTATGGCCGTAAGCGGAATAGTAGTCAACAAACACTCTATTTATGCTGATGCACTTTGACAGTGAGCTGACTTTGTTGCGAAAAAAGTCACTTTTTGCCCAAAAAGTATCTCTGAATGACTTGAAATTTTACACAGTAGTAGTCAACATCGCCCTGAACAAGGATCCGTTGAAAATATTCACATATCTCTTAAGGAATAATTGAAATGATTTTTTTTAAATGAGGAAACGATCCATTTGCCCTGATGCACTTTGCACATGTGGTGGTTGAAAAAGCTTACAGCACCTGGTATTCCCAGGCGGTCTCCCATCCAAGTACTAACCGGGCCCGACCCTGCTTAGCTTCCGAGATCAGACGAGATCGGGCCTGTTCAGGGTGGTATGGCCGTAAGCTGAATAGTAGTCAACAAACACTCTATTTATGCTGATGCACTTTGACAGTGAGCTGACTTTCTTCCGAAAAAAGTCACTTTTTGCCCAAAAAGTATCTCTGAATGACTTGAAATTTTACACAGTAGTAGTCAACGTCGCCCTGAACAAGGATCCGTTGAAAATATTCACATATCTCTTAAGGAATAATTGAAATGATTTTTTTTAAATGAGGAAACGATCCATTTGCCCTGATGCACTTTGCACATGTGGTGGTTGAAAAAGCTTACAGCACCTGGTATTCCCAGGCGGTCTCCCATCCAAGTACTAACCGGGCCCGACCCTGCTTAGCTTCCGAGATCAGACGAGATCGGGCGTGTTCAGGGTGGTATGGCCGTAAGCGGAATAGTAGTCAACAAACACTCTATTTATGCTGATGCACTTTGACAGTGAGCTGACTTTCTTCCGAAAAAACTCACTTTTTGCCCAAAAAGTATCTCTGAATGACTTGAAATTTTACACAGTAGTAGTCAACGTCGCCCTGAACAAGGATCCGTTGAAAATATTCACATATCTCTTAAGGAATAATTGAAATGATTTTTTTTAAATGAGGAAACGATCCATTTGCCCTGATGCACTTTGCACATGTGGTGGTTGAAAAAGCTTACAGCACCTGGTATTCCCAGGCGGTCTCCCATCCAAGTACTAACCGGGCCCGACCCTGCTTAGCTTCCGAGATCAGACGAGATCGGGCGTGTTCAGGGTGGTATGGCCGTAAGCGGAATAGTAGTCAACAAACACTCTATTTATGCTGATGCACTTTGACAGTGAGCTGACTTTGTTGCGAAAAAAGTCACTTTTTGCCCAAAAAGTATCTCTGAATGACTTGAAATTTTACACAGTAGTAGTCAACATCGCCCTGAACAAGGATCCGTTGAAAATATTCACATATCTCTTAAGGAATAATTGAAATGATTTTTTTTAAATGAGGAAACGATCCATTTGCCCTGATGCACTTTGCACATGTGGTGGTTGAAAAAGCTTACAGCACCTGGTATTCCCAGGCGGTCTCCCATCCAAGTACTAACCGGGCCCGACCCTGCTTAGCTTCCGAGATCAGACGAGATCGGGCCTGTTCAGGGTGGTATGGCCGTAAGCTGAATAGTAGTCAACAAACACTCTATTTATGCTGATGCACTTTGACAGTGAGCTGACTTTCTTCCGAAAAAAGTCACTTTTTGCCCAAAAAGTATCTCTGAATGACTTGAAATTTTACACAGTAGTAGTCAACGTCGCCCTGAACAAGGATCCGTTGAAAATATTCACATATCTCTTAAGGAATAATTGAAATGATTTTTTTTAAATGAGGAAACGATCCATTTGCCCTGATGCACTTTGCACATGTGGTGGTTGAAAAAGCTTACAGCACCTGGTATTCCCAGGCGGTCTCCCATCCAAGTACTAACCGGGCCCGACCCTGCTTAGCTTCCGAGATCAGACGAGATCGGGCGTGTTCAGGGTGGTATGGCCGTAAGCGGAATAGTAGTCAACAAACACTCTATTTATGCTGATGCACTTTGACAGTGAGCTGACTTTCTTCCGAAAAAACTCACTTTTTGCCCAAAAAGTATCTCTGAATGACTTGAAATTTTACACAGTAGTAGTCAACGTCGCCCTGAACAAGGATCCGTTGAAAATATTCACATATCTCTTAAGGAATAATTGAAATGATTTTTTTTAAATGAGGAAACGATCCATTTGCCCTGATGCACTTTGCACATGTGGTGGTTGAAAAAGCTTACAGCACCTGGTATTCCCAGGCGGTCTCCCATCCAAGTACTAACCGGGCCCGACCCTGCTTAGCTTCCGAGATCAGACGAGATCGGGCGTGTTCAGGGTGGTATGGCCGTAAGCGGAATAGTAGTCAACAAACACTCTATTTATGCTGATGCACTTTGACAGTGAGCTGACTTTGTTGCGAAAAAAGTCACTTTTTGCCCAAAAAGTATCTCTGAATGACTTGAAATTTTACACAGTAGTAGTCAACATCGCCCTGAACAAGGATCCGTTGAAAATATTCACATATCTCTTAAGGAATAATTGAAATGATTTTTTTTAAATGAGGAAACGATCCATTTGCCCTGATGCACTTTGCACATGTGGTGGTTGAAAAAGCTTACAGCACCTGGTATTCCCAGGCGGTCTCCCATCCAAGTACTAACCGGGCCCGACCCTGCTTAGCTTCCGAGATCAGACGAGATCGGGCCTGTTCAGGGTGGTATGGCCGTAAGCTGAATAGTAGTCAACAAACACTCTATTTATGCTGATGCACTTTGACAGTGAGCTGACTTTCTTCCGAAAAAACTCACTTTTTGCCCAAAAAGTATCTCTGAATGACTTGAAATTTTACACAGTAGTAGTCAACGTCGCCCTGAACAAGGATCCGTTGAAAATATTCACATATCTCTTAAGGAATAATTGAAATGATTTTTTTTAAATGAGGAAACGATCCATTTGCCCTGATGCACTTTGCACATGTGGTGGTTGAAAAAGCTTACAGCACCTGGTATTCCCAGGCGGTCTCCCATCCAAGTACTAACCGGGCCCGACCCTGCTTAGCTTCCGAGATCAGACGAGATCGGGCGTGTTCAGGGTGGTATGGCCGTAAGCGGAATAGTAGTCAACAAACACTCTATTTATGCTGATGCACTTTGACAGTGAGCTGACTTTCTTCCGAAAAAACTCACTTTTTGCCCAAAAAGTATCTCTGAATGACTTGAAATTTTACACAGTAGTAGTCAACGTCGCCCTGAACAAGGATCCGTTGAAAATATTCACATATCTCTTAAGGAATAATTGAAATGATTTTTTTTAAATGAGGAAACGATCCATTTGCCCTGATGCACTTTGCACATGTGGTGGTTGAAAAAGCTTACAGCACCTGGTATTCCCAGGCGGTCTCCCATCCAAGTACTAACCGGGCCCGACCCTGCTTAGCTTCCGAGATCAGACGAGATCGGGCGTGTTCAGGGTGGTATGGCCGTAAGCGGAATAGTAGTCAACAAACACTCTATTTATGCTGATGCACTTTGACAGTGAGCTGACTTTGTTGCGAAAAAAGTCACTTTTTGCCCAAAAAGTATCTCTGAATGACTTGAAATTTTACACAGTAGTAGTCAACGTCGCCCTGAACAAGGATCCGTTGAAAATATTCACATATCTCTTAAGGAATAATTGAAATGATTTTTTTTAAATGAGGAAACGATCCATTTGCCCTGATGCACTTTGCACATGTGGTGGTTGAAAAAGCTTACAGCACCTGGTATTCCCAGGCGGTCTCCCATCCAAGTACTAACCGGGCCCGACCCTGCTTAGCTTCCGAGATCAGACGAGATCGGGCGTGTTCAGGGTGGTATGGCCGTAAGCGGAATAGTAGTCAACAAACACTCTATTTATGCTGATGCACTTTGACAGTGAGCTGACTTTGTTGCGAAAAAAGTCACTTTTTGCCCAAAAAGTATCTCTGAATGACTTGAAATTTTACACAGTAGTAGTCAACATCGCCCTGAACAAGGATCCGTTGAAAATATTCACATATCTCTTAAGGAATAATTGAAATGATTTTTTTTAAATGAGGAAACGATCCATTTGCCCTGATGCACTTTGCACATGTGGTGGTTGAAAAAGCTTACAGCACCTGGTATTCCCAGGCGGTCTCCCATCCAAGTACTAACCGGGCCCGACCCTGCTTAGCTTCCGAGATCAGACGAGATCGGGCCTGTTCAGGGTGGTATGGCCGTAAGCTGAATAGTAGTCAACAAACACTCTATTTATGCTGATGCACTTTGACAGTGAGCTGACTTTCTTCCGAAAAAACTCACTTTTTGCCCAAAAAGTATCTCTGAATGACTTGAAATTTTACACAGTAGTAGTCAACGTCGCCCTGAACAAGGATCCGTTGAAAATATTCACATATCTCTTAAGGAATAATTGAAATGATTTTTTTTAAATGAGGAAACGATCCATTTGCCCTGATGCACTTTGCACATGTGGTGGTTGAAAAAGCTTACAGCACCTGGTATTCCCAGGCGGTCTCCCATCCAAGTACTAACCGGGCCCGACCCTGCTTAGCTTCCGAGATCAGACGAGATCGGGCGTGTTCAGGGTGGTATGGCCGTAAGCGGAATAGTAGTCAACAAACACTCTATTTATGCTGATGCACTTTGACAGTGAGCTGACTTTGTTGCGAAAAAAGTCACTTTTTGCCCAAAAAGTATCTCTGAATGACTTGAAATTTTACACAGTAGTAGTCAACGTCGCCCTGAACAAGGATCCGTTAAAAATATTCACATATCTCTTAAGGAATAATTGAAATGAATTTTTTTAAATGAGGAAACGATCCATTTGCCCTGATACACTTTGCACATGTGGTGGTTGAAAAAGCTTACAGCACCTGGTATTCCCAGGCGGTCTCCCATCCAAGTACTAACCAGGCCCGACCCTGCTTAGCTTCCGAGATCAGACGAGATCGGGCGTGTTCAGGGTGGTATGGCCGTAAGCGGAATAGTAGTCAACAAACACTCTATTTATGCTGATGCACTTTGACAGTGAGCTGACTTTCTTCCGAAAAAACTCACTTTTTGCCCAAAAAGTATCTCTGAATGACTTGAAATTTTACACAGTAGTAGTCAACATCGCCCTGAACAAGGATCCGTTGAAAATATTCAAATATCTCTTAAGGAATAATTGAAATGATTTTTTTTAAATGAGGAAACGATCCATTTGCCCTGATGCACTTTGCACATGTGGTGGTTGAAAAAGCTTACAGCACCTGGTATTCCCAGGCGGTCTCCCATCCAAGTACTAACCGGGCCCGACCCTGCTTAGCTTCCGAGATCAGACGAGATCGGGCGTGTTCAGGGTGGTATGGCCGTAAGCGGAATAGTAGTCAACAAACACTCTATTTATGCTGATGCACTTTGACAGTGAGCTGACTTTCTTCCGAAAAAACTCACTTTTTGCCCAAAAAGTATCTCTGAATGACTTGAAATTTTACACAGTAGTAGTCAACGTCGCCCTGAACAAGGATCCGTTGAAAATATTCACATATCTCTTAAGGAATAATTGAAATTATTTTTTTTAAATGAGGAAACGATCCATTTGCCCTGATGCACTTTGCACATGTGGTGGTTGAAAAAGCTTACAGCACCTGGTATTCCCAGGCGGTCTCCCATCCAAGTACTAACCGGGCCCGACCCTGCTTAGCTTCCGAGATCAGACGAGATCGGGCGTGTTCAGGGTGGTATGGCCGTAAGCGGAATAGTAGTCAACAAACACTCTATTTATGCTGATGCACTTTGACAGTGAGCTGACTTTGTTGCGAAAAAACTCACTTTTTGCCCAAAAAGTATCTCTGAATGACTTGAAATTTTACACAGTAGTAGTCAACATCGCCCTGAACAAGGATCCGTTGAAAATATTCACATATCTCTTAAGGAATAATTGAAATGATTTTTTTTAAATGAGGAAACGATCCATTTGCCCTGATGCACTTTGCACATGTGGTGGTTGAAAAAGCTTACAGCACCTGGTATTCCCAGGCGGTCTCCCATCCAAGTACTAACCGGGCCCGACCCTGCTTAGCTTCCGAGATCAGACGAGATCGGGCCTGTTCAGGGTGGTATGGCCGTAAGCTGAATAGTAGTCAACAAACACTCTATTTATGCTGATGCACTTTGACAGTGAGCTGACTTTCTTCCGAAAAAACTCACTTTTTGCCCAAAAAGTATCTCTGAATGACTTGAAATTTTACACAGTAGTAGTCAACGTCGCCCTGAACAAGGATCCGTTGAAAATATTCACATATCTCTTAAGGAATAATTGAAATGATTTTTTTTAAATGAGGAAACGATCCATTTGCCCTGATGCACTTTGCACATGTGGTGGTTGAAAAAGCTTACAGCACCTGATATTCCCAGGCGGTCTCCCATCCAAGTACGAACCGGGCCCGACCCTGCTTAGCTTCCGAGATCAGACGAGATCGGGCGTGTTCAGGGTGGTATGGCCGTAAGCGGAATAGTAGTCAACAAACACTCTATTTATGCTGATGCACTTTGACAGTGAGCTGACTTTGTTGCGAAAAAAGTCACTTTTTGCCCAAAAAGTATCTCTGAATGACTTGAAATTTTACACAGTAGTAGTCAACGTCGCCCTGAACAAGGATCCGTTGAAAATATTCACATATCTCTTAAGGAATAATTGAAATGATTTTTTTTAAATGAGGAAACGATCCATTTGCCCTGATGCACTTTGCACATGTGGTGGTTGAAAAAGCTTACAGCACCTGGTATTCCCAGGCGGTCTCCCATCCAAGTACTAACCGGGCCAGACCCTGCTTAGCTTCCGAGATCAGACGAGATCGGGCGTGTTCAGGGTGGTATGGCCGTAAGCGGAATAGTAGTCAACAAACACTCTATTTATGCTGATGCACTTTGACAGTGAGCTGACTTTGTTGCGAAAAAAGTCACTTTTTGCCCAAAAAGTATCTCTGAATGACTTGAAATTTTACACAGTAGTAGTCAACATCGCCCTGAACAAGGATCCGTTGAAAATATTCAAATATCTCTTAAGGAATAATTGAAATGATTTTTTTTAAATGAGGAAACGATCCATTTGCCCTGATGCACTTTGCACATGTGGTGGTTGAAAAAGCTTACAGCACCTGGTATTCCCAGGCGGTCTCCCATCCAAGTACTAACCGGGCCCGACCCTGCTTAGCTTCCGAGATCAGACGAGATCGGGCCTGTTCAGGGTGGTATGGCCGTAAGCTGAATAGTAGTCAACAAACACTCTATTTATGCTGATGCACTTTGACAGTGAGCTGACTTTCTTCCGAAAAAACTCACTTTTTGCCCAAAAAGTATCTCTGAATGACTTGAAATTTTACACAGTAGTAGTCAACATCGCCCTGAACAAGGATCCGTTGAAAATATTCAAATATCTCTTAAGGAATAATTGAAATGATTTTTTTTAAATGAGGAAACGATCCATTTGCCCTGATGCACTTTGCACATGTGGTGGTTGAAAAAGCTTACAGCACCTGGTATTCCCAGGCGGTCTCCCATCCAAGTACTAACCGGGCCCGACCCTGCTTAGCTTCCGAGATCAGACGAGATCGGGCGTGTTCAGGGTGGTATGGCCGTAAGCGGAATAGTAGTCAACAAACACTCTATTTATGCTGATGCACTTTGACAGTGAGCTGACTTTCTTCCGAAAAAACTCACTTTTTGCCCAAAAAGTATCTCTGAATGACTTGAAATTTTACACAGTAGTAGTCAACGTCGCCCTGAACAAGGATCCGTTGAAAATATTCACATATCTCTTAAGGAATAATTGAAATTATTTTTTTTAAATGAGGAAACGATCCATTTGCCCTGATGCACTTTGCACATGTGGTGGTTGAAAAAGCTTACAGCACCTGGTATTCCCAGGCGGTCTCCCATCCAAGTACTAACCGGGCCCGACCCTGCTTAGCTTCCGAGATCAGACGAGATCGGGCGTGTTCAGGGTGGTATGGCCGTAAGCGGAATAGTAGTCAACAAACACTCTATTTATGCTGATGCACTTTGACAGTGAGCTGACTTTCTTCCGAAAAAACTCACTTTTTGCCCAAAAAGTATCTCTGAATGACTTGAAATTTTACACAGTAGTAGTCAACGTCGCCCTGAACAAGGATCCGTTGAAAATATTCACATATCTCTTAAGGAATAATTGAAATGATTTTTTTTAAATGAGGAAACGATCCATTTGCCCTGATGCACTTTGCACATGTGGTGGTTGAAAAAGCTTACAGCACCTGGTATTCCCAGGCGGTCTCCCATCCAAGTACTAACCGGGCCCGACCCTGCTTAGCTTCCGAGATCAGACGAGATCGGGCGTGTTCAGGGTGGTATGGCCGTAAGCGGAATAGTAGTCAACAAACACTCTATTTATGCTGATGCACTTTGACAGTGAGCTGACTTTGTTGCGAAAAAACTCACTTTTTGCCCAAAAAGTATCTCTGAATGACTTGAAATTTTACACAGTAGTAGTCAACATCGCCCTGAACAAGGATCCGTTGAAAATATTCACATATCTCTTAAGGAATAATTGAAATGATTTTTTTTAAATGAGGAAACGATCCATTTGCCCTGATGCACTTTGCACATGTGGTGGTTGAAAAAGCTTACAGCACCTGGTATTCCCAGGCGGTCTCCCATCCAAGTACTAACCGGGCCCGACCCTGCTTAGCTTCCGAGATCAGACGAGATCGGGCCTGTTCAGGGTGGTATGGCCGTAAGCTGAATAGTAGTCAACAAACACTCTATTTATGCTGATGCACTTTGACAGTGAGCTGACTTTCTTCCGAAAAAACTCACTTTTTGCCCAAAAAGTATCTCTGAATGACTTGAAATTTTACACAGTAGTAGTCAACGTCGCCCTGAACAAGGATCCGTTGAAAATATTCACATATCTCTTAAGGAATAATTGAAATGATTTTTTTTAAATGAGGAAACGATCCATTTGCCCTGATGCACTTTGCACATGTGGTGGTTGAAAAAGCTTACAGCACCTGATATTCCCAGGCGGTCTCCCATCCAAGTACGAACCGGGCCCGACCCTGCTTAGCTTCCGAGATCAGACGAGATCGGGCGTGTTCAGGGTGGTATGGCCGTAAGCGGAATAGTAGTCAACAAACACTCTATTTATGCTGATGCACTTTGACAGTGAGCTGACTTTGTTGCGAAAAAAGTCACTTTTTGCCCAAAAAGTATCTCTGAATGACTTGAAATTTTACACAGTAGTAGTCAACGTCGCCCTGAACAAGGATCCGTTGAAAATATTCACATATCTCTTAAGGAATAATTGAAATGATTTTTTTTAAATGAGGAAACGATCCATTTGCCCTGATGCACTTTGCACATGTGGTGGTTGAAAAAGCTTACAGCACCTGGTATTCCCAGGCGGTCTCCCATCCAAGTACTAACCGGGCCAGACCCTGCTTAGCTTCCGAGATCAGACGAGATCGGGCGTGTTCAGGGTGGTATGGCCGTAAGCGGAATAGTAGTCAACAAACACTCTATTTATGCTGATGCACTTTGACAGTGAGCTGACTTTGTTGCGAAAAAAGTCACTTTTTGCCCAAAAAGTATCTCTGAATGACTTGAAATTTTACACAGTAGTAGTCAACATCGCCCTGAACAAGGATCCGTTGAAAATATTCAAATATCTCTTAAGGAATAATTGAAATGATTTTTTTTAAATGAGGAAACGATCCATTTGCCCTGATGCACTTTGCACATGTGGTGGTTGAAAAAGCTTACAGCACCTGGTATTCCCAGGCGGTCTCCCATCCAAGTACTAACCGGGCCCGACCCTGCTTAGCTTCCGAGATCAGACGAGATCGGGCCTGTTCAGGGTGGTATGGCCGTAAGCTGAATAGTAGTCAACAAACACTCTATTTATGCTGATGCACTTTGACAGTGAGCTGACTTTCTTCCGAAAAAACTCACTTTTTGCCCAAAAAGTATCTCTGAATGACTTGAAATTTTACACAGTAGTAGTCAACATCGCCCTGAACAAGGATCCGTTGAAAATATTCAAATATCTCTTAAGGAATAATTGAAATGATTTTTTTTAAATGAGGAAACGATCCATTTGCCCTGATGCACTTTGCACATGTGGTGGTTGAAAAAGCTTACAGCACCTGGTATTCCCAGGC
The DNA here is from genome assembly GCF_963457635.1 of Microchirus variegatus. Lineage (NCBI taxonomy): Eukaryota > Metazoa > Chordata > Actinopteri > Pleuronectiformes > Soleidae > Microchirus > Microchirus variegatus. The sequence goes on from NC_139824.1 coordinate 968,870, forward strand.
GGTCTCCCATCCAAGTACTAACCGGGCCCGACCCTGCTTAGCTTCCGAGATCAGACGAGATCGGGCGTGTTCAGGGTGGTATGGCCGTAAGCGGAATAGTAGTCAACAAACACTCTATTTATGCTGATGCACTTTGACAGTGAGCTGACTTTCTTCCGAAAAAACTCACTTTTTGCCCAAAAAGTATCTCTGAATGACTTGAAATTTTACACAGTAGTAGTCAACGTCGCCCTGAACAAGGATCCGTTGAAAATATTCACATATCTCTTAAGGAATAATTGAAATTATTTTTTTTAAATGAGGAAACGATCCATTTGCCCTGATGCACTTTGCACATGTGGTGGTTGAAAAAGCTTACAGCACCTGGTATTCCCAGGCGGTCTCCCATCCAAGTACTAACCGGGCCCGACCCTGCTTAGCTTCCGAGATCAGACGAGATCGGGCGTGTTCAGGGTGGTATGGCCGTAAGCGGAATAGTAGTCAACAAACACTCTATTTATGCTGATGCACTTTGACAGTGAGCTGACTTTGTTGCGAAAAAACTCACTTTTTGCCCAAAAAGTATCTCTGAATGACTTGAAATTTTACACAGTAGTAGTCAACATCGCCCTGAACAAGGATCCGTTGAAAATATTCACATATCTCTTAAGGAATAATTGAAATGATTTTTTTTAAATGAGGAAACGATCCATTTGCCCTGATGCACTTTGCACATGTGGTGGTTGAAAAAGCTTACAGCACCTGGTATTCCCAGGCGGTCTCCCATCCAAGTACTAACCGGGCCCGACCCTGCTTAGCTTCCGAGATCAGACGAGATCGGGCCTGTTCAGGGTGGTATGGCCGTAAGCTGAATAGTAGTCAACAAACACTCTATTTATGCTGATGCACTTTGACAGTGAGCTGACTTTCTTCCGAAAAAACTCACTTTTTGCCCAAAAAGTATCTCTGAATGACTTGAAATTTTACACAGTAGTAGTCAACGTCGCCCTGAACAAGGATCCGTTGAAAATATTCACATATCTCTTAAGGAATAATTGAAATGATTTTTTTTAAATGAGGAAACGATCCATTTGCCCTGATGCACTTTGCACATGTGGTGGTTGAAAAAGCTTACAGCACCTGGTATTCCCAGGCGGTCTCCCATCCAAGTACGAACCGGGCCCGACCCTGCTTAGCTTCCGAGATCAGACGAGATCGGGCGTGTTCAGGGTGGTATGGCCGTAAGCGGAATAGTAGTCAACAAACACTCTATTTATGCTGATGCACTTTGACAGTGAGCTGACTTTGTTGCGAAAAAAGTCACTTTTTGCCCAAAAAGTATCTCTGAATGACTTGAAATTTTACACAGTAGTAGTCAACGTCGCCCTGAACAAGGATCCGTTGAAAATATTCACATATCTCTTAAGGAATAATTGAAATGATTTTTTTTAAATGAGGAAACGATCCATTTGCCCTGATGCACTTTGCACATGTGGTGGTTGAAAAAGCTTACAGCACCTGGTATTCCCAGGCGGTCTCCCATCCAAGTACTAACCGGGCCAGACCCTGCTTAGCTTCCGAGATCAGACGAGATCGGGCGTGTTCAGGGTGGTATGGCCGTAAGCGGAATAGTAGTCAACAAACACTCTATTTATGCTGATGCACTTTGACAGTGAGCTGACTTTGTTGCGAAAAAAGTCACTTTTTGCCCAAAAAGTATCTCTGAATGACTTGAAATTTTACACAGTAGTAGTCAACATCGCCCTGAACAAGGATCCGTTGAAAATATTCAAATATCTCTTAAGGAATAATTGAAATGATTTTTTTTAAATGAGGAAACGATCCATTTGCCCTGATGCACTTTGCACATGTGGTGGTTGAAAAAGCTTACAGCACCTGGTATTCCCAGGCGGTCTCCCATCCAAGTACTAACCGGGCCCGACCCTGCTTAGCTTCCGAGATCAGACGAGATCGGGCCTGTTCAGGGTGGTATGGCCGTAAGCTGAATAGTAGTCAACAAACACTCTATTTATGCTGATGCACTTTGACAGTGAGCTGACTTTCTTCCGAAAAAACTCACTTTTTGCCCAAAAAGTATCTCTGAATGACTTGAAATTTTACACAGTAGTAGTCAACGTCGCCCTGAACAAGGATCCGTTGAAAATATTCACATATCTCTTAAGGAATAATTGAAATTATTTTTTTTAAATGAGGAAACGATCCATTTGCCCTGATGCACTTTGCACATGTGGTGGTTGAAAAAGCTTACAGCACCTGGTATTCCCAGGCGGTCTCCCATCCAAGTACTAACCGGGCCCGACCCTGCTTAGCTTCCGAGATCAGACGAGATCGGGCGTGTTCAGGGTGGTATGGCCGTAAGCGGAATAGTAGTCAACAAACACTCTATTTATGCTGATGCACTTTGACAGTGAGCTGACTTTCTTCCGAAAAAACTCACTTTTTGCCCAAAAAGTATCTCTGAATGACTTGAAATTTTACACAGTAGTAGTCAACGTCGCCCTGAACAAGGATCCGTTGAAAATATTCACATATCTCTTAAGGAATAATTGAAATGATTTTTTTTAAATGAGGAAACGATCCATTTGCCCTGATGCACTTTGCACATGTGGTGGTTGAAAAAGCTTACAGCACCTGGTATTCCCAGGCGGTCTCCCATCCAAGTACTAACCGGGCCCGACCCTGCTTAGCTTCCGAGATCAGACGAGATCGGGCGTGTTCAGGGTGGTATGGCCGTAAGCGGAATAGTAGTCAACAAACACTCTATTTATGCTGATGCACTTTGACAGTGAGCTGACTTTGTTGCGAAAAAACTCACTTTTTGCCCAAAAAGTATCTCTGAATGACTTGAAATTTTACACAGTAGTAGTCAACATCGCCCTGAACAAGGATCCGTTGAAAATATTCACATATCTCTTAAGGAATAATTGAAATGATTTTTTTTAAATGAGGAAACGATCCATTTGCCCTGATGCACTTTGCACATGTGGTGGTTGAAAAAGCTTACAGCACCTGGTATTCCCAGGCGGTCTCCCATCCAAGTACTAACCGGGCCCGACCCTGCTTAGCTTCCGAGATCAGACGAGATCGGGCCTGTTCAGGGTGGTATGGCCGTAAGCTGAATAGTAGTCAACAAACACTCTATTTATGCTGATGCACTTTGACAGTGAGCTGACTTTCTTCCGAAAAAACTCACTTTTTGCCCAAAAAGTATCTCTGAATGACTTGAAATTTTACACAGTAGTAGTCAACGTCGCCCTGAACAAGGATCCGTTGAAAATATTCACATATCTCTTAAGGAATAATTGAAATGATTTTTTTTAAATGAGGAAACGATCCATTTGCCCTGATGCACTTTGCACATGTGGTGGTTGAAAAAGCTTACAGCACCTGATATTCCCAGGCGGTCTCCCATCCAAGTACGAACCGGGCCCGACCCTGCTTAGCTTCCGAGATCAGACGAGATCGGGCGTGTTCAGGGTGGTATGGCCGTAAGCGGAATAGTAGTCAACAAACACTCTATTTATGCTGATGCACTTTGACAGTGAGCTGACTTTGTTGCGAAAAAAGTCACTTTTTGCCCAAAAAGTATCTCTGAATGACTTGAAATTTTACACAGTAGTAGTCAACGTCGCCCTGAACAAGGATCCGTTGAAAATATTCACATATCTCTTAAGGAATAATTGAAATGATTTTTTTTAAATGAGGAAACGATCCATTTGCCCTGATGCACTTTGCACATGTGGTGGTTGAAAAAGCTTACAGCACCTGGTATTCCCAGGCGGTCTCCCATCCAAGTACTAACCGGGCCAGACCCTGCTTAGCTTCCGAGATCAGACGAGATCGGGCGTGTTCAGGGTGGTATGGCCGTAAGCGGAATAGTAGTCAACAAACACTCTATTTATGCTGATGCACTTTGACAGTGAGCTGACTTTGTTGCGAAAAAAGTCACTTTTTGCCCAAAAAGTATCTCTGAATGACTTGAAATTTTACACAGTAGTAGTCAACATCGCCCTGAACAAGGATCCGTTGAAAATATTCAAATATCTCTTAAGGAATAATTGAAATGATTTTTTTTAAATGAGGAAACGATCCATTTGCCCTGATGCACTTTGCACATGTGGTGGTTGAAAAAGCTTACAGCACCTGGTATTCCCAGGCGGTCTCCCATCCAAGTACTAACCGGGCCCGACCCTGCTTAGCTTCCGAGATCAGACGAGATCGGGCCTGTTCAGGGTGGTATGGCCGTAAGCTGAATAGTAGTCAACAAACACTCTATTTATGCTGATGCACTTTGACAGTGAGCTGACTTTCTTCCGAAAAAACTCACTTTTTGCCCAAAAAGTATCTCTGAATGACTTGAAATTTTACACAGTAGTAGTCAACATCGCCCTGAACAAGGATCCGTTGAAAATATTCAAATATCTCTTAAGGAATAATTGAAATGATTTTTTTTAAATGAGGAAACGATCCATTTGCCCTGATGCACTTTGCACATGTGGTGGTTGAAAAAGCTTACAGCACCTGGTATTCCCAGGCGGTCTCCCATCCAAGTACTAACCGGGCCCGACCCTGCTTAGCTTCCGAGATCAGACGAGATCGGGCGTGTTCAGGGTGGTATGGCCGTAAGCGGAATAGTAGTCAACAAACACTCTATTTATGCTGATGCACTTTGACAGTGAGCTGACTTTCTTCCGAAAAAACTCACTTTTTGCCCAAAAAGTATCTCTGAATGACTTGAAATTTTACACAGTAGTAGTCAACGTCGCCCTGAACAAGGATCCGTTGAAAATATTCACATATCTCTTAAGGAATAATTGAAATTATTTTTTTTAAATGAGGAAACGATCCATTTGCCCTGATGCACTTTGCACATGTGGTGGTTGAAAAAGCTTACAGCACCTGGTATTCCCAGGCGGTCTCCCATCCAAGTACTAACCGGGCCCGACCCTGCTTAGCTTCCGAGATCAGACGAGATCGGGCGTGTTCAGGGTGGTATGGCCGTAAGCGGAATAGTAGTCAACAAACACTCTATTTATGCTGATGCACTTTGACAGTGAGCTGACTTTGTTGCGAAAAAACTCACTTTTTGCCCAAAAAGTATCTCTGAATGACTTGAAATTTTACACAGTAGTAGTCAACATCGCCCTGAACAAGGATCCGTTGAAAATATTCACATATCTCTTAAGGAATAATTGAAATGATTTTTTTTAAATGAGGAAACGATCCATTTGCCCTGATGCACTTTGCACATGTGGTGGTTGAAAAAGCTTACAGCACCTGGTATTCCCAGGCGGTCTCCCATCCAAGTACTAACCGGGCCCGACCCTGCTTAGCTTCCGAGATCAGACGAGATCGGGCCTGTTCAGGGTGGTATGGCCGTAAGCTGAATAGTAGTCAACAAACACTCTATTTATGCTGATGCACTTTGACAGTGAGCTGACTTTCTTCCGAAAAAACTCACTTTTTGCCCAAAAAGTATCTCTGAATGACTTGAAATTTTACACAGTAGTAGTCAACGTCGCCCTGAACAAGGATCCGTTGAAAATATTCACATATCTCTTAAGGAATAATTGAAATGATTTTTTTTAAATGAGGAAACGATCCATTTGCCCTGATGCACTTTGCACATGTGGTGGTTGAAAAAGCTTACAGCACCTGGTATTCCCAGGCGGTCTCCCATCCAAGTACGAACCGGGCCCGACCCTGCTTAGCTTCCGAGATCAGACGAGATCGGGCGTGTTCAGGGTGGTATGGCCGTAAGCGGAATAGTAGTCAACAAACACTCTATTTATGCTGATGCACTTTGACAGTGAGCTGACTTTGTTGCGAAAAAAGTCACTTTTTGCCCAAAAAGTATCTCTGAATGACTTGAAATTTTACACAGTAGTAGTCAACGTCGCCCTGAACAAGGATCCGTTGAAAATATTCACATATCTCTTAAGGAATAATTGAAATGATTTTTTTTAAATGAGGAAACGATCCATTTGCCCTGATGCACTTTGCACATGTGGTGGTTGAAAAAGCTTACAGCACCTGGTATTCCCAGGCGGTCTCCCATCCAAGTACTAACCGGGCCAGACCCTGCTTAGCTTCCGAGATCAGACGAGATCGGGCGTGTTCAGGGTGGTATGGCCGTAAGCGGAATAGTAGTCAACAAACACTCTATTTATGCTGATGCACTTTGACAGTGAGCTGACTTTGTTGCGAAAAAAGTCACTTTTTGCCCAAAAAGTATCTCTGAATGACTTGAAATTTTACACAGTAGTAGTCAACATCGCCCTGAACAAGGATCCGTTGAAAATATTCAAATATCTCTTAAGGAATAATTGAAATGATTTTTTTTAAATGAGGAAACGATCCATTTGCCCTGATGCACTTTGCACATGTGGTGGTTGAAAAAGCTTACAGCACCTGGTATTCCCAGGCGGTCTCCCATCCAAGTACTAACCGGGCCCGACCCTGCTTAGCTTCCGAGATCAGACGAGATCGGGCCTGTTCAGGGTGGTATGGCCGTAAGCTGAATAGTAGTCAACAAACACTCTATTTATGCTGATGCACTTTGACAGTGAGCTGACTTTCTTCCGAAAAAACTCACTTTTTGCCCAAAAAGTATCTCTGAATGACTTGAAATTTTACACAGTAGTAGTCAACGTCGCCCTGAACAAGGATCCGTTGAAAATATTCACATATCTCTTAAGGAATAATTGAAATTATTTTTTTTAAATGAGGAAACGATCCATTTGCCCTGATGCACTTTGCACATGTGGTGGTTGAAAAAGCTTACAGCACCTGGTATTCCCAGGCGGTCTCCCATCCAAGTACTAACCGGGCCCGACCCTGCTTAGCTTCCGAGATCAGACGAGATCGGGCGTGTTCAGGGTGGTATGGCCGTAAGCGGAATAGTAGTCAACAAACACTCTATTTATGCTGATGCACTTTGACAGTGAGCTGACTTTGTTGCGAAAAAAGTCACTTTTTGCCCAAAAAGTATCTCTGAATGACTTGAAATTTTACACAGTAGTAGTCAACATCGCCCTGAACAAGGATCCGTTGAAAATATTCACATATCTCTTAAGGAATAATTGAAATGATTTTTTTTAAATGAGGAAACGATCCATTTGCCCTGATGCACTTTGCACATGTGGTGGTTGAAAAAGCTTACAGCACCTGGTATTCCCAGGCGGTCTCCCATCCAAGTACTAACCGGGCCCGACCCTGCTTAGCTTCCGAGATCAGACGAGATCGGGCCTGTTCAGGGTGGTATGGCCGTAAGCTGAATAGTAGTCAACAAACACTCTATTTATGCTGATGCACTTTGACAGTGAGCTGACTTTCTTCCGAAAAAACTCACTTTTTGCCCAAAAAGTATCTCTGAATGACTTGAAATTTTACACAGTAGTAGTCAACGTCGCCCTGAACAAGGATCCGTTGAAAATATTCACATATCTCTTAAGGAATAATTGAAATGATTTTTTTTAAATGAGGAAACGATCCATTTGCCCTGATGCACTTTGCACATGTGGTGGTTGAAAAAGCTTACAGCACCTGGTATTCCCAGGCGGTCTCCCATCCAAGTACTAACCGGGCCCGACCCTGCTTAGCTTCCGAGATCAGACGAGATCGGGCGTGTTCAGGGTGGTATGGCCGTAAGCGGAATAGTAGTCAACAAACACTCTATTTATGCTGATGCACTTTGACAGTGAGCTGACTTTGTTGCGAAAAAAGTCACTTTTTGCCCAAAAAGTATCTCTGAATGACTTGAAATTTTACACAGTAGTAGTCAACGTCGCCCTGAACAAGGATCCGTTGAAAATATTCACATATCTCTTAAGGAATAATTGAAATGATTTTTTTTAAATGAGGAAACGATCCATTTGCCCTGATGCACTTTGCACATGTGGTGGTTGAAAAAGCTTACAGCACCTGGTATTCCCAGGCGGTCTCCCATCCAAGTACTAACCGGGCCCGACCCTGCTTAGCTTCCGAGATCAGACGAGATCGGGCGTGTTCAGGGTGGTATGGCCGTAAGCGGAATAGTAGTCAACAAACACTCTATTTATGCTGATGCACTTTGACAGTGAGCTGACTTTGTTGCGAAAAAACTCACTTTTTGCCCAAAAAGTATCTCTGAATGACTTGAAATTTTACACAGTAGTAGTCAACATCGCCCTGAACAAGGATCCGTTGAAAATATTCACATATCTCTTAAGGAATAATTGAAATGATTTTTTTTAAATGAGGAAACGATCCATTTGCCCTGATGCACTTTGCACATGTGGTGGTTGAAAAAGCTTACAGCACCTGGTATTCCCAGGCGGTCTCCCATCCAAGTACTAACCGGGCCCGACCCTGCTTAGCTTCCGAGATCAGACGAGATCGGGCCTGTTCAGGGTGGTATGGCCGTAAGCTGAATAGTAGTCAACAAACACTCTATTTATGCTGATGCACTTTGACAGTGAGCTGACTTTGTTGCGAAAAAACTCACTTTTTGCCCAAAAAGTATCTCTGAATGACTTGAAATTTTACACAGTAGTAGTCAACGTCGCCCTGAACAAGGATCCGTTGAAAATATTCACATATCTCTTAAGGAATAATTGAAATGATTTTTTTTAAATGAGGAAACGATCCATTTGCCCTGATGCACTTTGCACATGTGGTGGTTGAAAAAGCTTACAGCACCTGGTATTCCCAGGCGGTCTCCCATCCAAGTACTAACCGGGCCCGACCCTGCTTAGCTTCCGAGATCAGACGAGATCGGGCCTGTTCAGGGTGGTATGGCCGTAAGCTGAATAGTAGTCAACAAACACTCTATTTATGCTGATGCACTTTGACAGTGAGCTGACTTTCTTCCGAAAAAACTCACTTTTTGCCCAAAAAGTATCTCTGAATGACTTGAAATTTTACACAGTAGTAGTCAACGTCGCCCTGAACAAGGATCCGTTGAAAATATTCACATATCTCTTAAGGAATAATTGAAATGATTTTTTTTAAATGAGGAAACGATCCATTTGCCCTGATGCACTTTGCACATGTGGTGGTTGAAAAAGCTTACAGCACCTGGTATTCCCAGGCGGTCTCCCATCCAAGTACTAACCGGGCCCGACCCTGCTTAGCTTCCGAGATCAGACGAGATCGGGCGTGTTCAGGGTGGTATGGCCGTAAGCGGAATAGTAGTCAACAAACACTCTATTTATGCTGATGCACTTTGACAGTGAGCTGACTTTGTTGCGAAAAAAGTCACTTTTTGCCCAAAAAGTATCTCTGAATGACTTGAAATTTTACACAGTAGTAGTCAACGTCGCCCTGAACAAGGATCCGTTGAAAATATTCACATATCTCTTAAGGAATAATTGAAATGATTTTTTTTAAATGAGGAAACGATCCATTTGCCCTGATGCACTTTGCACATGTGGTGGTTGAAAAAGCTTACAGCACCTGGTATTCCCAGGCGGTCTCCCATCCAAGTACTAACCGGGCCCGACCCTGCTTAGCTTCCGAGATCAGACGAGATCGGGCGTGTTCAGGGTGGTATGGCCGTAAGCGGAATAGTAGTCAACAAACACTCTATTTATGCTGATGCACTTTGACAGTGAGCTGACTTTGTTGCGAAAAAACTCACTTTTTGCCCAAAAAGTATCTCTGAATGACTTGAAATTTTACACAGTAGTAGTCAACATCGCCCTGAACAAGGATCCGTTGAAAATATTCACATATCTCTTAAGGAATAATTGAAATGATTTTTTTTAAATGAGGAAACGATCCATTTGCCCTGATGCACTTTGCACATGTGGTGGTTGAAAAAGCTTACAGCACCTGGTATTCCCAGGCGGTCTCCCATCCAAGTACTAACCGGGCCCGACCCTGCTTAGCTTCCGAGATCAGACGAGATCGGGCCTGTTCAGGGTGGTATGGCCGTAAGCTGAATAGTAGTCAACAAACACTCTATTTATGCTGATGCACTTTGACAGTGAGCTGACTTTCTTCCGAAAAAACTCACTTTTTGCCCAAAAAGTATCTCTGAATGACTTGAAATTTTACACAGTAGTAGTCAACGTCGCCCTGAACAAGGATCCGTTGAAAATATTCACATATCTCTTAAGGAATAATTGAAATGATTTTTTTTAAATGAGGAAACGATCCATTTGCCCTGATGCACTTTGCACATGTGGTGGTTGAAAAAGCTTACAGCACCTGGTATTCCCAGGCGGTCTCCCATCCAAGTACTAACCGGGCCCGACCCTGCTTAGCTTCCGAGATCAGACGAGATCGGGCCTGTTCAGGGTGGTATGGCCGTAAGCTGAATAGTAGTCAACAAACACTCTATTTATGCTGATGCACTTTGACAGTGAGCTGACTTTCTTCCGAAAAAACTCACTTTTTGCCCAAAAAGTATCTCTGAATGACTTGAAATTTTACACAGTAGTAGTCAACGTCGCCCTGAACAAGGATCCGTTGAAAATATTCACATATCTCTTAAGGAATAATTGAAATGATTTTTTTTAAATGAGGAAACGATCCATTTGCCCTGATGCACTTTGCACATGTGGTGGTTGAAAAAGCTTACAGCACCTGGTATTCCCAGGCGGTCTCCCATCCAAGTACTAACCGGGCCCGACCCTGCTTAGCTTCCGAGATCAGACGAGATCGGGCGTGTTCAGGGTGGTATGGCCGTAAGCGGAATAGTAGTCAACAAACACTCTATTTATGCTGATGCACTTTGACAGTGAGCTGACTTTGTTGCGAAAAAAGTCACTTTTTGCCCAAAAAGTATCTCTGAATGACTTGAAATTTTACACAGTAGTAGTCAACGTCGCCCTGAACAAGGATCCGTTGAAAATATTCACATATCTCTTAAGGAATAATTGAAATGATTTTTTTTAAATGAGGAAACGATCCATTTGCCCTGATGCACTTTGCACATGTGGTGGTTGAAAAAGCTTACAGCACCTGGTATTCCCAGGCGGTCTCCCATCCAAGTACTAACCGGGCCCGACCCTGCTTAGCTTCCGAGATCAGACGAGATCGGGCGTGTTCAGGGTGGTATGGCCGTAAGCGGAATAGTAGTCAACAAACACTCTATTTATGCTGATGCACTTTGACAGTGAGCTGACTTTGTTGCGAAAAAACTCACTTTTTGCCCAAAAAGTATCTCTGAATGACTTGAAATTTTACACAGTAGTAGTCAACATCGCCCTGAACAAGGATCCGTTGAAAATATTCACATATCTCTTAAGGAATAATTGAAATGATTTTTTTTAAATGAGGAAACGATCCATTTGCCCTGATGCACTTTGCACATGTGGTGGTTGAAAAAGCTTACAGCACCTGGTATTCCCAGGCGGTCTCCCATCCAAGTACTAACCGGGCCCGACCCTGCTTAGCTTCCGAGATCAGACGAGATCGGGCCTGTTCAGGGTGGTATGGCCGTAAGCTGAATAGTAGTCAACAAACACTCTATTTATGCTGATGCACTTTGACAGTGAGCTGACTTTCTTCCGAAAAAACTCACTTTTTGCCCAAAAAGTATCTCTGAATGACTTGAAATTTTACACAGTAGTAGTCAACGTCGCCCTGAACAAGGATCCGTTGAAAATATTCACATATCTCTTAAGGAATAATTGAAATGATTTTTTTTAAATGAGGAAACGATCCATTTGCCCTGATGCACTTTGCACATGTGGTGGTTGAAAAAGCTTACAGCACCTGGTATTCCCAGGCGGTCTCCCATCCAAGTACTAACCGGGCCCGACCCTGCTTAGCTTCCGAGATCAGACGAGATCGGGCCTGTTCAGGGTGGTATGGCCGTAAGCTGAATAGTAGTCAACAAACACTCTATTTATGCTGATGCACTTTGACAGTGAGCTGACTTTCTTCCGAAAAAACTCACTTTTTGCCCAAAAAGTATCTCTGAATGACTTGAAATTTTACACAGTAGTAGTCAACGTCGCCCTGAACAAGGATCCGTTGAAAATATTCACATATCTCTTAAGGAATAATTGAAATGATTTTTTTTAAATGAGGAAACGATCCATTTGCCCTGATGCACTTTGCACATGTGGTGGTTGAAAAAGCTTACAGCACCTGGTATTCCCAGGCGGTCTCCCATCCAAGTACTAACCGGGCCCGACCCTGCTTAGCTTCCGAGATCAGACGAGATCGGGCGTGTTCAGGGTGGTATGGCCGTAAGCGGAATAGTAGTCAACAAACACTCTATTTATGCTGATGCACTTTGACAGTGAGCTGACTTTGTTGCGAAAAAACTCACTTTTTGCCCAAAAAGTATCTCTGAATGACTTGAAATTTTACACAGTAGTAGTCAACGTCGCCCTGAACAAGGATCCGTTGAAAATATTCACATATCTCTTAAGGAATAATTGAAATGATTTTTTTTAAATGAGGAAACGATCCATTTGCCCTGATGCACTTTGCACATGTGGTGGTTGAAAAAGCTTACAGCACCTGGTATTCCCAGGCGGTCTCCCATCCAAGTACTAACCGGGCCCGACCCTGCTTAGCTTCCGAGATCAGACGAGATCGGGCCTGTTCAGGGTGGTATGGCCGTAAGCTGAATAGTAGTCAACAAACACTCTATTTATGCTGATGCACTTTGACAGTGAGCTGACTTTCTTCCGAAAAAAGTCACTTTTTGCCCAAAAAGTATCTCTGAATGACTTGAAATTTTACACAGTAGTAGTCAACGTCGCCCTGAACAAGGATCCGTTGAAAATATTCACATATCTCTTAAGGAATAATTGAAATGATTTTTTTTAAATGAGGAAACGATCCATTTGCCCTGATGCACTTTGCACATGTGGTGGTTGAAAAAGCTTACAGCACCTGGTATTCCCAGGCGGTCTCCCATCCAAGTACTAACCGGGCCCGACCCTGCTTAGCTTCCGAGATCAGACGAGATCGGGCGTGTTCAGGGTGGTATGGCCGTAAGCGGAATAGTAGTCAACAAACACTCTATTTATGCTGATGCACTTTGACAGTGAGCTGACTTTCTTCCGAAAAAACTCACTTTTTGCCCAAAAAGTATCTCTGAATGACTTGAAATTTTACACAGTAGTAGTCAACGTCGCCCTGAACAAGGATCCGTTGAAAATATTCACATATCTCTTAAGGAATAATTGAAATGATTTTTTTTAAATGAGGAAACGATCCATTTGCCCTGATGCACTTTGCACATGTGGTGGTTGAAAAAGCTTACAGCACCTGGTATTCCCAGGCGGTCTCCCATCCAAGTACTAACCGGGCCCGACCCTGCTTAGCTTCCGAGATCAGACGAGATCGGGCGTGTTCAGGGTGGTATGGCCGTAAGCGGAATAGTAGTCAACAAACACTCTATTTATGCTGATGCACTTTGACAGTGAGCTGACTTTGTTGCGAAAAAAGTCACTTTTTGCCCAAAAAGTATCTCTGAATGACTTGAAATTTTACACAGTAGTAGTCAACATCGCCCTGAACAAGGATCCGTTGAAAATATTCACATATCTCTTAAGGAATAATTGAAATGATTTTTTTTAAATGAGGAAACGATCCATTTGCCCTGATGCACTTTGCACATGTGGTGGTTGAAAAAGCTTACAGCACCTGGTATTCCCAGGCGGTCTCCCATCCAAGTACTAACCGGGCCCGACCCTGCTTAGCTTCCGAGATCAGACGAGATCGGGCCTGTTCAGGGTGGTATGGCCGTAAGCTGAATAGTAGTCAACAAACACTCTATTTATGCTGATGCACTTTGACAGTGAGCTGACTTTCTTCCGAAAAAACTCACTTTTTGCCCAAAAAGTATCTCTGAATGACTTGAAATTTTACACAGTAGTAGTCAACGTCGCCCTGAACAAGGATCCGTTGAAAATATTCACATATCTCTTAAGGAATAATTGAAATGATTTTTTTTAAATGAGGAAACGATCCATTTGCCCTGATGCACTTTGCACATGTGGTGGTTGAAAAAGCTTACAGCACCTGGTATTCCCAGGCGGTCTCCCATCCAAGTACTAACCGGGCCCGACCCTGCTTAGCTTCCGAGATCAGACGAGATCGGGCGTGTTCAGGGTGGTATGGCCGTAAGCGGAATAGTAGTCAACAAACACTCTATTTATGCTGATGCACTTTGACAGTGAGCTGACTTTCTTCCGAAAAAACTCACTTTTTGCCCAAAAAGTATCTCTGAATGACTTGAAATTTTACACAGTAGTAGTCAACGTCGCCCTGAACAAGGATCCGTTGAAAATATTCACATATCTCTTAAGGAATAATTGAAATGATTTTTTTTAAATGAGGAAACGATCCATTTGCCCTGATGCACTTTGCACATGTGGTGGTTGAAAAAGCTTACAGCACCTGGTATTCCCAGGCGGTCTCCCATCCAAGTACTAACCGGGCCCGACCCTGCTTAGCTTCCGAGATCAGACGAGATCGGGCGTGTTCAGGGTGGTATGGCCGTAAGCGGAATAGTAGTCAACAAACACTCTATTTATGCTGATGCACTTTGACAGTGAGCTGACTTTGTTGCGAAAAAAGTCACTTTTTGCCCAAAAAGTATCTCTGAATGACTTGAAATTTTACACAGTAGTAGTCAACGTCGCCCTGAACAAGGATCCGTTGAAAATATTCACATATCTCTTAAGGAATAATTGAAATGATTTTTTTTAAATGAGGAAACGATCCATTTGCCCTGATGCACTTTGCACATGTGGTGGTTGAAAAAGCTTACAGCACCTGGTATTCCCAGGCGGTCTCCCATCCAAGTACTAACCGGGCCCGACCCTGCTTAGCTTCCGAGATCAGACGAGATCGGGCGTGTTCAGGGTGGTATGGCCGTAAGCGGAATAGTAGTCAACAAACACTCTATTTATGCTGATGCACTTTGACAGTGAGCTGACTTTGTTGCGAAAAAAGTCACTTTTTGCCCAAAAAGTATCTCTGAATGACTTGAAATTTTACACAGTAGTAGTCAACATCGCCCTGAACAAGGATCCGTTGAAAATATTCACATATCTCTTAAGGAATAATTGAAATGATTTTTTTTAAATGAGGAAACGATCCATTTGCCCTGATGCACTTTGCACATGTGGTGGTTGAAAAAGCTTACAGCACCTGGTATTCCCAGGCGGTCTCCCATCCAAGTACTAACCGGGCCCGACCCTGCTTAGCTTCCGAGATCAGACGAGATCGGGCCTGTTCAGGGTGGTATGGCCGTAAGCTGAATAGTAGTCAACAAACACTCTATTTATGCTGATGCACTTTGACAGTGAGCTGACTTTCTTCCGAAAAAACTCACTTTTTGCCCAAAAAGTATCTCTGAATGACTTGAAATTTTACACAGTAGTAGTCAACGTCGCCCTGAACAAGGATCCGTTGAAAATATTCACATATCTCTTAAGGAATAATTGAAATGATTTTTTTTAAATGAGGAAACGATCCATTTGCCCTGATGCACTTTGCACATGTGGTGGTTGAAAAAGCTTACAGCACCTGGTATTCCCAGGCGGTCTCCCATCCAAGTACTAACCGGGCCCGACCCTGCTTAGCTTCCGAGATCAGACGAGATCGGGCGTGTTCAGGGTGGTATGGCCGTAAGCGGAATAGTAGTCAACAAACACTCTATTTATGCTGATGCACTTTGACAGTGAGCTGACTTTGTTGCGAAAAAAGTCACTTTTTGCCCAAAAAGTATCTCTGAATGACTTGAAATTTTACACAGTAGTAGTCAACGTCGCCCTGAACAAGGATCCGTTAAAAATATTCACATATCTCTTAAGGAATAATTGAAATGAATTTTTTTAAATGAGGAAACGATCCATTTGCCCTGATACACTTTGCACATGTGGTGGTTGAAAAAGCTTACAGCACCTGGTATTCCCAGGCGGTCTCCCATCCAAGTACTAACCAGGCCCGACCCTGCTTAGCTTCCGAGATCAGACGAGATCGGGCGTGTTCAGGGTGGTATGGCCGTAAGCGGAATAGTAGTCAACAAACACTCTATTTATGCTGATGCACTTTGACAGTGAGCTGACTTTCTTCCGAAAAAACTCACTTTTTGCCCAAAAAGTATCTCTGAATGACTTGAAATTTTACACAGTAGTAGTCAACATCGCCCTGAACAAGGATCCGTTGAAAATATTCAAATATCTCTTAAGGAATAATTGAAATGATTTTTTTTAAATGAGGAAACGATCCATTTGCCCTGATGCACTTTGCACATGTGGTGGTTGAAAAAGCTTACAGCACCTGGTATTCCCAGGCGGTCTCCCATCCAAGTACTAACCGGGCCCGACCCTGCTTAGCTTCCGAGATCAGACGAGATCGGGCGTGTTCAGGGTGGTATGGCCGTAAGCGGAATAGTAGTCAACAAACACTCTATTTATGCTGATGCACTTTGACAGTGAGCTGACTTTCTTCCGAAAAAACTCACTTTTTGCCCAAAAAGTATCTCTGAATGACTTGAAATTTTACACAGTAGTAGTCAACGTCGCCCTGAACAAGGATCCGTTGAAAATATTCACATATCTCTTAAGGAATAATTGAAATTATTTTTTTTAAATGAGGAAACGATCCATTTGCCCTGATGCACTTTGCACATGTGGTGGTTGAAAAAGCTTACAGCACCTGGTATTCCCAGGCGGTCTCCCATCCAAGTACTAACCGGGCCCGACCCTGCTTAGCTTCCGAGATCAGACGAGATCGGGCGTGTTCAGGGTGGTATGGCCGTAAGCGGAATAGTAGTCAACAAACACTCTATTTATGCTGATGCACTTTGACAGTGAGCTGACTTTGTTGCGAAAAAACTCACTTTTTGCCCAAAAAGTATCTCTGAATGACTTGAAATTTTACACAGTAGTAGTCAACATCGCCCTGAACAAGGATCCGTTGAAAATATTCACATATCTCTTAAGGAATAATTGAAATGATTTTTTTTAAATGAGGAAACGATCCATTTGCCCTGATGCACTTTGCACATGTGGTGGTTGAAAAAGCTTACAGCACCTGGTATTCCCAGGCGGTCTCCCATCCAAGTACTAACCGGGCCCGACCCTGCTTAGCTTCCGAGATCAGACGAGATCGGGCCTGTTCAGGGTGGTATGGCCGTAAGCTGAATAGTAGTCAACAAACACTCTATTTATGCTGATGCACTTTGACAGTGAGCTGACTTTCTTCCGAAAAAACTCACTTTTTGCCCAAAAAGTATCTCTGAATGACTTGAAATTTTACACAGTAGTAGTCAACGTCGCCCTGAACAAGGATCCGTTGAAAATATTCACATATCTCTTAAGGAATAATTGAAATGATTTTTTTTAAATGAGGAAACGATCCATTTGCCCTGATGCACTTTGCACATGTGGTGGTTGAAAAAGCTTACAGCACCTGGTATTCCCAGGCGGTCTCCCATCCAAGTACGAACCGGGCCCGACCCTGCTTAGCTTCCGAGATCAGACGAGATCGGGCGTGTTCAGGGTGGTATGGCCGTAAGCGGAATAGTAGTCAACAAACACTCTATTTATGCTGATGCACTTTGACAGTGAGCTGACTTTGTTGCGAAAAAAGTCACTTTTTGCCCAAAAAGTATCTCTGAATGACTTGAAATTTTACACAGTAGTAGTCAACGTCGCCCTGAACAAGGATCCGTTGAAAATATTCACATATCTCTTAAGGAATAATTGAAATGATTTTTTTTAAATGAGGAAACGATCCATTTGCCCTGATGCACTTTGCACATGTGGTGGTTGAAAAAGCTTACAGCACCTGGTATTCCCAGGCGGTCTCCCATCCAAGTACTAACCGGGCCAGACCCTGCTTAGCTTCCGAGATCAGACGAGATCGGGCGTGTTCAGGGTGGTATGGCCGTAAGCGGAATAGTAGTCAACAAACACTCTATTTATGCTGATGCACTTTGACAGTGAGCTGACTTTGTTGCGAAAAAAGTCACTTTTTGCCCAAAAAGTATCTCTGAATGACTTGAAATTTTACACAGTAGTAGTCAACATCGCCCTGAACAAGGATCCGTTGAAAATATTCAAATATCTCTTAAGGAATAATTGAAATGATTTTTTTTAAATGAGGAAACGATCCATTTGCCCTGATGCACTTTGCACATGTGGTGGTTGAAAAAGCTTACAGCACCTGGTATTCCCAGGCGGTCTCCCATCCAAGTACTAACCGGGCCCGACCCTGCTTAGCTTCCGAGATCAGACGAGATCGGGCCTGTTCAGGGTGGTATGGCCGTAAGCTGAATAGTAGTCAACAAACACTCTATTTATGCTGATGCACTTTGACAGTGAGCTGACTTTCTTCCGAAAAAACTCACTTTTTGCCCAAAAAGTATCTCTGAATGACTTGAAATTTTACACAGTAGTAGTCAACATCGCCCTGAACAAGGATCCGTTGAAAATATTCAAATATCTCTTAAGGAATAATTGAAATGATTTTTTTTAAATGAGGAAACGATCCATTTGCCCTGATGCACTTTGCACATGTGGTGGTTGAAAAAGCTTACAGCACCTGGTATTCCCAGGCGGTCTCCCATCCAAGTACTAACCGGGCCCGACCCTGCTTAGCTTCCGAGATCAGACGAGATCGGGCGTGTTCAGGGTGGTATGGCCGTAAGCGGAATAGTAGTCAACAAACACTCTATTTATGCTGATGCACTTTGACAGTGAGCTGACTTTCTTCCGAAAAAACTCACTTTTTGCCCAAAAAGTATCTCTGAATGACTTGAAATTTTACACAGTAGTAGTCAACGTCGCCCTGAACAAGGATCCGTTGAAAATATTCACATATCTCTTAAGGAATAATTGAAATTATTTTTTTTAAATGAGGAAACGATCCATTTGCCCTGATGCACTTTGCACATGTGGTGGTTGAAAAAGCTTACAGCACCTGGTATTCCCAGGCGGTCTCCCATCCAAGTACTAACCGGGCCCGACCCTGCTTAGCTTCCGAGATCAGACGAGATCGGGCGTGTTCAGGGTGGTATGGCCGTAAGCGGAATAGTAGTCAACAAACACTCTATTTATGCTGATGCACTTTGACAGTGAGCTGACTTTGTTGCGAAAAAACTCACTTTTTGCCCAAAAAGTATCTCTGAATGACTTGAAATTTTACACAGTAGTAGTCAACATCGCCCTGAACAAGGATCCGTTGAAAATATTCACATATCTCTTAAGGAATAATTGAAATGATTTTTTTTAAATGAGGAAACGATCCATTTGCCCTGATGCACTTTGCACATGTGGTGGTTGAAAAAGCTTACAGCACCTGGTATTCCCAGGCGGTCTCCCATCCAAGTACTAACCGGGCCCGACCCTGCTTAGCTTCCGAGATCAGACGAGATCGGGCCTGTTCAGGGTGGTATGGCCGTAAGCTGAATAGTAGTCAACAAACACTCTATTTATGCTGATGCACTTTGACAGTGAGCTGACTTTCTTCCGAAAAAACTCACTTTTTGCCCAAAAAGTATCTCTGAATGACTTGAAATTTTACACAGTAGTAGTCAACGTCGCCCTGAACAAGGATCCGTTGAAAATATTCACATATCTCTTAAGGAATAATTGAAATGATTTTTTTTAAATGAGGAAACGATCCATTTGCCCTGATGCACTTTGCACATGTGGTGGTTGAAAAAGCTTACAGCACCTGGTATTCCCAGGCGGTCTCCCATCCAAGTACGAACCGGGCCCGACCCTGCTTAGCTTCCGAGATCAGACGAGATCGGGCGTGTTCAGGGTGGTATGGCCGTAAGCGGAATAGTAGTCAACAAACACTCTATTTATGCTGATGCACTTTGACAGTGAGCTGACTTTGTTGCGAAAAAAGTCACTTTTTGCCCAAAAAGTATCTCTGAATGACTTGAAATTTTACACAGTAGTAGTCAACATCGCCCTGAACAAGGATCCGTTGAAAATATTCAAATATCTCTTAAGGAATAATTGAAATGATTTTTTTTAAATGAGGAAACGATCCATTTGCCCTGATGCACTTTGCACATGTGGTGGTTGAAAAAGCTTACAGCACCTGGTATTCCCAGGCGGTCTCCCATCCAAGTACTAACCGGGCCCGACCCTGCTTAGCTTCCGAGATCAGACGAGATCGGGCCTGTTCAGGGTGGTATGGCCGTAAGCTGAATAGTAGTCAACAAACACTCTATTTATGCTGATGCACTTTGACAGTGAGCTGACTTTCTTCCGAAAAAACTCACTTTTTGCCCAAAAAGTATCTCTGAATGACTTGAAATTTTACACAGTAGTAGTCAACGTCGCCCTGAACAAGGATCCGTTGAAAATATTCACATATCTCTTAAGGAATAATTGAAATTATTTTTTTTAAATGAGGAAACGATCCATTTGCCCTGATGCACTTTGCACATGTGGTGGTTGAAAAAGCTTACAGCACCTGGTATTCCCAGGCGGTCTCCCATCCAAGTACTAACCGGGCCCGACCCTGCTTAGCTTCCGAGATCAGACGAGATCGGGCGTGTTCAGGGTGGTATGGCCGTAAGCGGAATAGTAGTCAACAAACACTCTATTTATGCTGATGCACTTTGACAGTGAGCTGACTTTGTTGCGAAAAAAGTCACTTTTTGCCCAAAAAGTATCTCTGAATGACTTGAAATTTTACACAGTAGTAGTCAACATCGCCCTGAACAAGGATCCGTTGAAAATATTCACATATCTCTTAAGGAATAATTGAAATGATTTTTTTTAAATGAGGAAACGATCCATTTGCCCTGATGCACTTTGCACATGTGGTGGTTGAAAAAGCTTACAGCACCTGGTATTCCCAGGCGGTCTCCCATCCAAGTACTAACCGGGCCCGACCCTGCTTAGCTTCCGAGATCAGACGAGATCGGGCCTGTTCAGGGTGGTATGGCCGTAAGCTGAATAGTAGTCAACAAACACTCTATTTATGCTGATGCACTTTGACAGTGAGCTGACTTTCTTCCGAAAAAACTCACTTTTTGCCCAAAAAGTATCTCTGAATGACTTGAAATTTTACACAGTAGTAGTCAACGTCGCCCTGAACAAGGATCCGTTGAAAATATTCACATATCTCTTAAGGAATAATTGAAATGATTTTTTTTAAATGAGGAAACGATCCATTTGCCCTGATGCACTTTGCACATGTGGTGGTTGAAAAAGCTTACAGCACCTGGTATTCCCAGGCGGTCTCCCATCCAAGTACTAACCGGGCCCGACCCTGCTTAGCTTCCGAGATCAGACGAGATCGGGCGTGTTCAGGGTGGTATGGCCGTAAGCGGAATAGTAGTCAACAAACACTCTATTTATGCTGATGCACTTTGACAGTGAGCTGACTTTGTTGCGAAAAAAGTCACTTTTTGCCCAAAAAGTATCTCTGAATGACTTGAAATTTTACACAGTAGTAGTCAACGTCGCCCTGAACAAGGATCCGTTGAAAATATTCACATATCTCTTAAGGAATAATTGAAATGATTTTTTTTAAATGAGGAAACGATCCATTTGCCCTGATGCACTTTGCACATGTGGTGGTTGAAAAAGCTTACAGCACCTGGTATTCCCAGGCGGTCTCCCATCCAAGTACTAACCGGGCCCGACCCTGCTTAGCTTCCGAGATCAGACGAGATCGGGCGTGTTCAGGGTGGTATGGCCGTAAGCGGAATAGTAGTCAACAAACACTCTATTTATGCTGATGCACTTTGACAGTGAGCTGACTTTGTTGCGAAAAAACTCACTTTTTGCCCAAAAAGTATCTCTGAATGACTTGAAATTTTACACAGTAGTAGTCAACATCGCCCTGAACAAGGATCCGTTGAAAATATTCACATATCTCTTAAGGAATAATTGAAATGATTTTTTTTAAATGAGGAAACGATCCATTTGCCCTGATGCACTTTGCACATGTGGTGGTTGAAAAAGCTTACAGCACCTGGTATTCCCAGGCGGTCTCCCATCCAAGTACTAACCGGGCCCGACCCTGCTTAGCTTCCGAGATCAGACGAGATCGGGCCTGTTCAGGGTGGTATGGCCGTAAGCTGAATAGTAGTCAACAAACACTCTATTTATGCTGATGCACTTTGACAGTGAGCTGACTTTCTTCCGAAAAAACTCACTTTTTGCCCAAAAAGTATCTCTGAATGACTTGAAATTTTACACAGTAGTAGTCAACGTCGCCCTGAACAAGGATCCGTTGAAAATATTCACATATCTCTTAAGGAATAATTGAAATGATTTTTTTTAAATGAGGAAACGATCCATTTGCCCTGATGCACTTTGCACATGTGGTGGTTGAAAAAGCTTACAGCACCTGGTATTCCCAGGCGGTCTCCCATCCAAGTACTAACCGGGCCCGACCCTGCTTAGCTTCCGAGATCAGACGAGATCGGGCCTGTTCAGGGTGGTATGGCCGTAAGCTGAATAGTAGTCAACAAACACTCTATTTATGCTGATGCACTTTGACAGTGAGCTGACTTTCTTCCGAAAAAACTCACTTTTTGCCCAAAAAGTATCTCTGAATGACTTGAAATTTTACACAGTAGTAGTCAACGTCGCCCTGAACAAGGATCCGTTGAAAATATTCACATATCTCTTAAGGAATAATTGAAATGATTTTTTTTAAATGAGGAAACGATCCATTTGCCCTGATGCACTTTGCACATGTGGTGGTTGAAAAAGCTTACAGCACCTGGTATTCCCAGGCGGTCTCCCATCCAAGTACTAACCGGGCCCGACCCTGCTTAGCTTCCGAGATCAGACGAGATCGGGCGTGTTCAGGGTGGTATGGCCGTAAGCGGAATAGTAGTCAACAAACACTCTATTTATGCTGATGCACTTTGACAGTGAGCTGACTTTGTTGCGAAAAAACTCACTTTTTGCCCAAAAAGTATCTCTGAATGACTTGAAATTTTACACAGTAGTAGTCAACGTCGCCCTGAACAAGGATCCGTTGAAAATATTCACATATCTCTTAAGGAATAATTGAAATGATTTTTTTTAAATGAGGAAACGATCCATTTGCCCTGATGCACTTTGCACATGTGGTGGTTGAAAAAGCTTACAGCACCTGGTATTCCCAGGCGGTCTCCCATCCAAGTACTAACCGGGCCCGACCCTGCTTAGCTTCCGAGATCAGACGAGATCGGGCGTGTTCAGGGTGGTATGGCCGTAAGCGGAATAGTAGTCAACAAACACTCTATTTATGCTGATGCACTTTGACAGTGAGCTGACTTTGTTGCGAAAAAACTCACTTTTTGCCCAAAAAGTATCTCTGAATGACTTGAAATTTTACACAGTAGTAGTCAACATCGCCCTGAACAAGGATCCGTTGAAAATATTCACATATCTCTTAAGGAATAATTGAAATGATTTTTTTTAAATGAGGAAACGATCCATTTGCCCTGATGCACTTTGCACATGTGGTGGTTGAAAAAGCTTACAGCACCTGGTATTCCCAGGCGGTCTCCCATCCAAGTACTAACCGGGCCCGACCCTGCTTAGCTTCCGAGATCAGACGAGATCGGGCCTGTTCAGGGTGGTATGGCCGTAAGCTGAATAGTAGTCAACAAACACTCTATTTATGCTGATGCACTTTGACAGTGAGCTGACTTTCTTCCGAAAAAACTCACTTTTTGCCCAAAAAGTATCTCTGAATGACTTGAAATTTTACACAGTAGTAGTCAACGTCGCCCTGAACAAGGATCCGTTGAAAATATTCACATATCTCTTAAGGAATAATTGAAATGATTTTTTTTAAATGAGGAAACGATCCATTTGCCCTGATGCACTTTGCACATGTGGTGGTTGAAAAAGCTTACAGCACCTGGTATTCCCAGGCGGTCTCCCATCCAAGTACTAACCGGGCCCGACCCTGCTTAGCTTCCGAGATCAGACGAGATCGGGCGTGTTCAGGGTGGTATGGCCGTAAGCGGAATAGTAGTCAACAAACACTCTATTTATGCTGATGCACTTTGACAGTGAGCTGACTTTGTTGCGAAAAAAGTCACTTTTTGCCCAAAAAGTATCTCTGAATGACTTGAAATTTTACACAGTAGTAGTCAACGTCGCCCTGAACAAGGATCCGTTGAAAATATTCACATATCTCTTAAGGAATAATTGAAATGATTTTTTTTAAATGAGGAAACGATCCATTTGCCCTGATGCACTTTGCACATGTGGTGGTTGAAAAAGCTTACAGCACCTGGTATTCCCAGGCGGTCTCCCATCCAAGTACTAACCGGGCCCGACCCTGCTTAGCTTCCGAGATCAGACGAGATCGGGCGTGTTCAGGGTGGTATGGCCGTAAGCGGAATAGTAGTCAACAAACACTCTATTTATGCTGATGCACTTTGACAGTGAGCTGACTTTCTTCCGAAAAAACTCACTTTTTGCCCAAAAAGTATCTCTGAATGACTTGAAATTTTACACAGTAGTAGTCAACGTCGCCCTGAACAAGGATCCGTTGAAAATATTCACATATCTCTTAAGGAATAATTGAAATGATTTTTTTTAAATGAGGAAACGATCCATTTGCCCTGATGCACTTTGCACATGTGGTGGTTGAAAAAGCTTACAGCACCTGGTATTCCCAGGCGGTCTCCCATCCAAGTACTAACCGGGCCCGACCCTGCTTAGCTTCCGAGATCAGACGAGATCGGGCGTGTTCAGGGTGGTATGGCCGTAAGCGGAATAGTAGTCAACAAACACTCTATTTATGCTGATGCACTTTGACAGTGAGCTGACTTTGTTGCGAAAAAAGTCACTTTTTGCCCAAAAAGTATCTCTGAATGACTTGAAATTTTACACAGTAGTAGTCAACGTCGCCCTGAACAAGGATCCGTTGAAAATATTCACATATCTCTTAAGGAATAATTGAAATGATTTTTTTTAAATGAGGAAACGATCCATTTGCCCTGATGCACTTTGCACATGTGGTGGTTGAAAAAGCTTACAGCACCTGGTATTCCCAGGCGGTCTCCCATCCAAGTACTAACCGGGCCCGACCCTGCTTAGCTTCCGAGATCAGACGAGATCGGGCGTGTTCAGGGTGGTATGGCCGTAAGCGGAATAGTAGTCAACAAACACTCTATTTATGCTGATGCACTTTGACAGTGAGCTGACTTTGTTGCGAAAAAACTCACTTTTTGCCCAAAAAGTATCTCTGAATGACTTGAAATTTTACACAGTAGTAGTCAACATCGCCCTGAACAAGGATCCGTTGAAAATATTCACATATCTCTTAAGGAATAATTGAAATGATTTTTTTTAAATGAGGAAACGATCCATTTGCCCTGATGCACTTTGCACATGTGGTGGTTGAAAAAGCTTACAGCACCTGGTATTCCCAGGCGGTCTCCCATCCAAGTACTAACCGGGCCCGACCCTGCTTAGCTTCCGAGATCAGACGAGATCGGGCCTGTTCAGGGTGGTATGGCCGTAAGCTGAATAGTAGTCAACAAACACTCTATTTATGCTGATGCACTTTGACAGTGAGCTGACTTTCTTCCGAAAAAACTCACTTTTTGCCCAAAAAGTATCTCTGAATGACTTGAAATTTTACACAGTAGTAGTCAACGTCGCCCTGAACAAGGATCCGTTGAAAATATTCACATATCTCTTAAGGAATAATTGAAATGATTTTTTTTAAATGAGGAAACGATCCATTTGCCCTGATGCACTTTGCACATGTGGTGGTTGAAAAAGCTTACAGCACCTGGTATTCCCAGGCGGTCTCCCATCCAAGTACTAACCGGGCCCGACCCTGCTTAGCTTCCGAGATCAGACGAGATCGGGCGTGTTCAGGGTGGTATGGCCGTAAGCGGAATAGTAGTCAACAAACACTCTATTTATGCTGATGCACTTTGACAGTGAGCTGACTTTGTTGCGAAAAAAGTCACTTTTTGCCCAAAAAGTATCTCTGAATGACTTGAAATTTTACACAGTAGTAGTCAACGTCGCCCTGAACAAGGATCCGTTGAAAATATTCACATATCTCTTAAGGAATAATTGAAATGATTTTTTTTAAATGAGGAAACGATCCATTTGCCCTGATGCACTTTGCACATGTGGTGGTTGAAAAAGCTTACAGCACCTGGTATTCCCAGGCGGTCTCCCATCCAAGTACTAACCGGGCCCGACCCTGCTTAGCTTCCGAGATCAGACGAGATCGGGCGTGTTCAGGGTGGTATGGCCGTAAGCGGAATAGTAGTCAACAAACACTCTATTTATGCTGATGCACTTTGACAGTGAGCTGACTTTGTTGCGAAAAAAGTCACTTTTTGCCCAAAAAGTATCTCTGAATGACTTGAAATTTTACACAGTAGTAGTCAACATCGCCCTGAACAAGGATCCGTTGAAAATATTCACATATCTCTTAAGGAATAATTGAAATGATTTTTTTTAAATGAGGAAACGATCCATTTGCCCTGATGCACTTTGCACATGTGGTGGTTGAAAAAGCTTACAGCACCTGGTATTCCCAGGCGGTCTCCCATCCAAGTACTAACCGGGCCCGACCCTGCTTAGCTTCCGAGATCAGACGAGATTGGGCCTGTTCAGGGTGGTATGGCCGTAAGCTGAATAGTAGTCAACAAACACTCTATTTATGCTGATGCACTTTGACAGTGAGCTGACTTTCTTCCGAAAAAACTCACTTTTTGCCCAAAAAGTATCTCTGAATGACTTGAAATTTTACACAGTAGTAGTCAACGTCGCCCTGAACAAGGATCCGTTGAAAATATTCACATATCTCTTAAGGAATAATTGAAATGATTTTTTTTAAATGAGGAAACGATCCATTTGCCCTGATGCACTTTGCACATGTGGTGGTTGAAAAAGCTTACAGCACCTGGTATTCCCAGGCGGTCTCCCATCCAAGTACTAACCGGGCCCGACCCTGCTTAGCTTCCGAGATCAGACGAGATCGGGCGTGTTCAGGGTGGTATGGCCGTAAGCGGAATAGTAGTCAACAAACACTCTATTTATGCTGATGCACTTTGACAGTGAGCTGACTTTGTTGCGAAAAAAGTCACTTTTTGCCCAAAAAGTATCTCTGAATGACTTGAAATTTTACACAGTAGTAGTCAACGTCGCCCTGAACAAGGATCCGTTGAAAATATTCACATATCTCTTAAGGAATAATTGAAATGATTTTTTTTAAATGAGGAAACGATCCATTTGCCCTGATGCACTTTGCACATGTGGTGGTTGAAAAAGCTTACAGCACCTGGTATTCCCAGGCGGTCTCCCATCCAAGTACTAACCGGGCCAGACCCTGCTTAGCTTCCGAGATCAGACGAGATCGGGCGTGTTCAGGGTGGTATGGCCGTAAGCGGAATAGTAGTCAACAAACACTCTATTTATGCTGATGCACTTTGACAGTGAGCTGACTTTGTTGCGAAAAAAGTCACTTTTTGCCCAAAAAGTATCTCTGAATGACTTGAAATTTTACACAGTAGTAGTCAACATCGCCCTGAACAAGGATCCGTTGAAAATATTCACATATCTCTTAAGGAATAATTGAAATGATTTTTTTTAAATGAGGAAACGATCCATTTGCCCTGATGCACTTTGCACATGTGGTGGTTGAAAAAGCTTACAGCACCTGGTATTCCCAGGCGGTCTCCCATCCAAGTACTAACCGGGCCCAACCCTGCTTAGCTTCCGAGATCAGACGAGATCGGGCCTGTTCAGGGTGGTATGGCCGTAAGCTGAATAGTAGTCAACAAACACTCTATTTATGCTGATGCACTTTGACAGTGAGCTGACTTTCTTCCGAAAAAACTCACTTTTTGCCCAAAAAGTATCTCTGAATGACTTGAAATTTTACACAGTAGTAGTCAACGTCGCCCTGAACAAGGATCCGTTGAAAATATTCACATATCTCTTAAGGAATAATTGAAATTATTTTTTTTAAATGAGGAAACGATCCATTTGCCCTGATGCACTTTGCACATGTGGTGGTTGAAAAAGCTTACAGCACCTGGTATTCCCAGGCGGTCTCCCATCCAAGTACTAACCGGGCCCGACCCTGCTTAGCTTCCGAGATCAGACGAGATCGGGCGTGTTCAGGGTGGTATGGCCGTAAGCGGAATAGTAGTCAACAAACACTCTATTTATGCTGATGCACTTTGACAGTGAGCTGACTTTCTTCCGAAAAAACTCACTTTTTGCCCAAAAAGTATCTCTGAAAGACTTGAAATTTTACACAGTAGTAGTCAACGTCGCCCTGAACAAGGATCCGTTGAAAATATTCAAATATCTCTTAAGGAATAATTTAAATGATTTTTTTTAAATGAGGAAACGATCCATTTGCCCTGATGCACTTTGCACATGTGGTGGTTGAAAAAGCTTACAGCACCTGGTATTCCCAGGCGGTCTCCCATCCAAGTACTAACCGGGCCCGACCCTGCTTAGCTTCCGAGATCAGACGAGATCGGGCCTGTTCAGGGTGGTATGGCCGTAAGCTGAATAGTAGTCAACAAACACTCTATTTATGCTGATGCACTTTGACAGTGAGCTGACTTTCTTCCGAAAAAACTCACTTTTTGCCCAAAAAGTATCTCTGAATGACTTGAAATTTTACACAGTAGTAGTCAACGTCGCCCTGAACAAGGATCCGTTGAAAATATTCACATATCTCTTAAGGAATAATTGAAATGATTTTTTTTAAATGAGGAAACGATCCATTTGCCCTGATGCACTTTGCACATGTGGTGGTTGAAAAAGCTTACAGCACCTGGTATTCCCAGGCGGTCTCCCATCCAAGTACTAACCGGGCCCGACCCTGCTTAGCTTCCGAGATCAGACGAGATCGGGCGTGTTCAGGGTGGTATGGCCGTAAGCGGAATAGTAGTCAACAAACACTCTATTTATGCTGATGCACTTTGACAGTGAGCTGACTTTGTTGCGAAAAAAGTCACTTTTTGCCCAAAAAGTATCTCTGAATGACTTGAAATTTTACACAGTAGTAGTCAACGTCGCCCTGAACAAGGATCCGTTAAAAATATTCACATATCTCTTAAGGAATAATTGAAATGAATTTTTTTAAATGAGGAAACGATCCATTTGCCCTGATACACTTTGCACATGTGGTGGTTGAAAAAGCTTACAGCACCTGGTATTCCCAGGCGGTCTCCCATCCAAGTACTAACCAGGCCCGACCCTGCTTAGCTTCCGAGATCAGACGAGATCGGGCGTGTTCAGGGTGGTATGGCCGTAAGCGGAATAGTAGTCAACAAACACTCTATTCATGCTGATGCACTTTGACAGTGAGCTGACTTTCTTCCGAAAAAACTCACTTTTTGCCCAAAAAGTATCTCTGAATGACTTGAAATTTTACACAGTAGTAGTCAACGTCGCCCTGAACAAGGATCCGTTGAAAATATTCACATATCTCTTAAGGAATAATTGAAATGATTTTTTTTAAATGAGGAAACGATCCATTTGCCCTGATGCACTTTGCACATGTGGTGGTTGAAAAAGCTTACAGCACCTGGTATTCCCAGGCGGTCTCCCATCCAAGTACTAACCGGGCCAGACCCTGCTTAGCTTCCGAGATCAGACGAGATCGGGCGTGTTCAGGGTGGTATGGCCGTAAGCGGAATAGTAGTCAACAAACACTCTATTTATGCTGATGCACTTTGACAGTGAGCTGACTTTGTTGCGAAAAAAGTCACTTTTTGCCCAAAAAGTATCTCTGAATGACTTGAAATTTTACACAGTAGTAGTCAACATCGCCCTGAACAAGGATCCGTTGAAAATATTCAAATATCTCTTAAGGAATAATTGAAATGATTTTTTTTAAATGAGGAAACGATCCATTTGCCCTGATGCACTTTGCACATGTGGTGGTTGAAAAAGCTTACAGCACCTGGTATTCCCAGGCGGTCTCCCATCCAAGTACTAACCGGGCCCGACCCTGCTTAGCTTCCGAGATCAGACGAGATCGGGCCTGTTCAGGGTGGTATGGCCGTAAGCTGAATAGTAGTCAACAAACACTCTATTTATGCTGATGCACTTTGACAGTGAGCTGACTTTCTTCCGAAAAAACTCACTTTTTGCCCAAAAAGTATCTCTGAATGACTTGAAATTTTACACAGTAGTAGTCAACGTCGCCCTGAACAAGGATCCGTTGAAAATATTCACATATCTCTTAAGGAATAATTGAAATGATTTTTTTTAAATGAGGAAACGATCCATTTGCCCTGATGCACTTTGCACATGTGGTGGTTGAAAAAGCTTACAGCACCTGGTATTCCCAGGCGGTCTCCCATCCAAGTACTAACCGGGCCCGACCCTGCTTAGCTTCCGAGATCAGACGAGATCGGGCGTGTTCAGGGTGGTATGGCCGTAAGCGGAATAGTAGTCAACAAACACTCTATTTATGCTGATGCACTTTGACAGTGAGCTGACTTTCTTCCGAAAAAACTCACTTTTTGCCCAAAAAGTATCTCTGAAAGACTTGAAATTTTACACAGTAGTAGTCAACGTCGCCCTGAACAAGGATCCGTTGAAAATATTCAAATATCTCTTAAGGAATAATTGAAATGATTTTTTTTAAATGAGGAAACGATCCATTTGCCCTGATGCACTTTGCACATGTGGTGGTTGAAAAAGCTTACAGCACCTGGTATTCCCAGGCGGTCTCCCATCCAAGTACTAACCGGGCCCGACCCTGCTTAGCTTCCGAGATCAGACGAGATCGGGCCTGTTCAGGGTGGTATGGCCGTAAGCTGAATAGTAGTCAACAAACACTCTATTTATGCTGATGCACTTTGACAGTGAGCTGACTTTCTTCCGAAAAAACTCACTTTTTGCCCAAAAAGTATCTCTGAATGACTTGAAATTTTACACAGTAGTAGTCAACGTCGCCCTGAACAAGGATCCGTTGAAAATATTCACATATCTCTTAAGGAATAATTGAAATTATTTTTTTTAAATGAGGAAACGATCCATTTGCCCTGATGCACTTTGCACATGTGGTGGTTGAAAAAGCTTACAGCACCTGGTATTCCCAGGCGGTCTCCCATCCAAGTACTAACCGGGCCCGACCCTGCTTAGCTTCCGAGATCAGACGAGATCGGGCGTGTTCAGGGTGGTATGGCCGTAAGCGGAATAGTAGTCAACAAACACTCTATTTATGCTGATGCACTTTGACAGTGAGCTGACTTTGTTGCGAAAAAAGTCACTTTTTGCCCAAAAAGTATCTCTGAATGACTTGAAATTTTACACAGTAGTAGTCAACGTCGCCCTGAACAAGGATCCGTTGAAAATATTCACATATCTCTTAAGGAATAATTGAAATGATTTTTTTTAAATGAGGAAACGATCCATTTGCCCTGATGCACTTTGCACATGTGGTGGTTGAAAAAGCTTACAGCACCTGGTATTCCCAGGCGGTCTCCCATCCAAGTACTAACCGGGCCAGACCCTGCTTAGCTTCCGAGATCAGACGAGATCGGGCGTGTTCAGGGTGGTATGGCCGTAAGCGGAATAGTAGTCAACAAACACTCTATTTATGCTGATGCACTTTGACAGTGAGCTGACTTTCTTCCGAAAAAACTCACTTTTTGCCCAAAAAGTATCTCTGAATGACTTGAAATTTTACACAGTAGTAGTCAACGTCGCCCTGAACAAGGATCCGTTGAAAATATTCAAATATCTCTTAAGGAATAATTGAAATGATTTTTTTTAAATGAGGAAACGATCCATTTGCCCTGATGCACTTTGCACATGTGGTGGTTGAAAAAGCTTACAGCACCTGGTATTCCCAGGCGGTCTCCCATCCAAGTACTAACCGGGCCCGACCCTGCTTAGCTTCCGAGATCAGACGAGATCGGGCCTGTTCAGGGTGGTATGGCCGTAAGCTGAATAGTAGTCAACAAACACTCTATTTATGCTGATGCACTTTGACAGTGAGCTGACTTTCTTCCGAAAAAACTCACTTTTTGCCCAAAAAGTATCTCTGAATGACTTGAAATTTTACACAGTAGTAGTCAACGTCGCCCTGAACAAGGATCCGTTGAAAATATTCACATATCTCTTAAGGAATAATTGAAATTATTTTTTTTAAATGAGGAAACGATCCATTTGCCCTGATGCACTTTGCACATGTGGTGGTTGAAAAAGCTTACAGCACCTGGTATTCCCAGGCGGTCTCCCATCCAAGTACTAACCGGGCCCGACCCTGCTTAGCTTCCGAGATCAGACGAGATCGGGCGTGTTCAGGGTGGTATGGCCGTAAGCGGAATAGTAGTCAACAAACACTCTATTTATGCTGATGCACTTTGACAGTGAGCTGACTTTGTTGCGAAAAAAGTCACTTTTTGCCCAAAAAGTATCTCTGAATGACTTGAAATTTTACACAGTAGTAGTCAACGTCGCCCTGAACAAGGATCCGTTGAAAATATTCACATATCTCTTAAGGAATAATTGAAATGATTTTTTTTAAATGAGGAAACGATCCATTTGCCCTGATGCACTTTGCACATGTGGTGGTTGAAAAAGCTTACAGCACCTGGTATTCCCAGGCGGTCTCCCATCCAAGTACTAACCGGGCCAGACCCTGCTTAGCTTCCGAGATCAGACGAGATCGGGCGTGTTCAGGGTGGTATGGCCGTAAGCGGAATAGTAGTCAACAAACACTCTATTTATGCTGATGCACTTTGACAGTGAGCTGACTTTGTTGCGAAAAAAGTCACTTTTTGCCCAAAAAGTATCTCTGAATGACTTGAAATTTTACACAGTAGTAGTCAACATCGCCCTGAACAAGGATCCGTTGAAAATATTCAAATATCTCTTAAGGAATAATTGAAATGATTTTTTTTAAATGAGGAAACGATCCATTTGCCCTGATGCACTTTGCACATGTGGTGGTTGAAAAAGCTTACAGCACCTGGTATTCCCAGGCGGTCTCCCATCCAAGTACTAACCGGGCCCGACCCTGCTTAGCTTCCGAGATCAGACGAGATCGGGCCTGTTCAGGGTGGTATGGCCGTAAGCTGAATAGTAGTCAACAAACACTCTATTTATGCTGATGCACTTTGACAGTGAGCTGACTTTCTTCCGAAAAAACTCACTTTTTGCCCAAAAAGTATCTCTGAATGACTTGAAATTTTACACAGTAGTAGTCAACGTCGCCCTGAACAAGGATCCGTTGAAAATATTCACATATCTCTTAAGGAATAATTGAAATTATTTTTTTTAAATGAGGAAACGATCCATTTGCCCTGATGCACTTTGCACATGTGGTGGTTGAAAAAGCTTACAGCACCTGGTATTCCCAGGCGGTCTCCCATCCAAGTACTAACCGGGCCCGACCCTGCTTAGCTTCCGAGATCAGACGAGATCGGGCGTGTTCAGGGTGGTATGGCCGTAAGCGGAATAGTAGTCAACAAACACTCTATTTATGCTGATGCACTTTGACAGTGAGCTGACTTTGTTGCGAAAAAACTCACTTTTTGCCCAAAAAGTATCTCTGAATGACTTGAAATTTTACACAGTAGTAGTCAACGTCGCCCTGAACAAGGATCCGTTGAAAATATTCACATATCTCTTAAGGAATAATTGAAATTATTTTTTTTAAATGAGGAAACGATCCATTTGCCCTGATGCACTTTGCACATGTGGTGGTTGAAAAAGCTTACAGCACCTGGTATTCCCAGGCGGTCTCCCATCCAAGTACTAACCGGGCCCGACCCTGCTTAGCTTCCGAGATCAGACGAGATCGGGCGTGTTCAGGGTGGTATGGCCGTAAGCGGAATAGTAGTCAACAAACACTCTATTTATGCTGATGCACTTTGACAGTGAGCTGACTTTGTTGCGAAAAAACTCACTTTTTGCCCAAAAAGTATCTCTGAATGACTTGAAATTTTACACAGTAGTAGTCAACATCGCCCTGAACAAGGATCCGTTGAAAATATTCACATATCTCTTAAGGAATAATTGAAATGATTTTTTTTAAATGAGGAAACGATCCATTTGCCCTGATGCACTTTGCACATGTGGTGGTTGAAAAAGCTTACAGCACCTGGTATTCCCAGGCGGTCTCCCATCCAAGTACTAACCGGGCCCGACCCTGCTTAGCTTCCGAGATCAGACGAGATCGGGCCTGTTCAGGGTGGTATGGCCGTAAGCTGAATAGTAGTCAACAAACACTCTATTTATGCTGATGCACTTTGACAGTGAGCTGACTTTCTTCCGAAAAAACTCACTTTTTGCTCAAAAAGTATCTCTGAATGACTTGAAATTTTACACAGTAGTAGTCAACATCGCCCTGAACAAGGATCCGTTGAAAATATTCAAATATCTCTTAAGGAATAATTGAAATGATTTTTTTTAAATGAGGAAACGATCCATTTGCCCTGATGCACTTTGCACATGTGGTGGTTGAAAAAGCTTACAGCACCTGGTATTCCCAGGCGGTCTCCCATCCAAGTACTAACCGGGCCCGACCCTGCTTAGCTTCCGAGATCAGACGAGATCGGGCCTGTTCAGGGTGGTATGGCCGTAAGCTGAATAGTAGTCAACAAACACTCTATTTATGCTGATGCACTTTGACAGTGAGCTGACTTTCTTCCGAAAAAACTCACTTTTTGCCCAAAAAGTATCTCTGAATGACTTGAAATTTTACACAGTAGTAGTCAACGTCGCCCTGAACAAGGATCCGTTGAAAATATTCACATATCTCTTAAGGAATAATTGAAATTATTTTTTTTAAATGAGGAAACGATCCATTTGCCCTGATGCACTTTGCACATGTGGTGGTTGAAAAAGCTTACAGCACCTGGTATTCCCAGGCGGTCTCCCATCCAAGTACTAACCGGGCCCGACCCTGCTTAGCTTCCGAGATCAGACGAGATCGGGCGTGTTCAGGGTGGTATGGCCGTAAGCGGAATAGTAGTCAACAAACACTCTATTTATGCTGATGCACTTTGACAGTGAGCTGACTTTGTTGCGAAAAAAGTCACTTTTTGCCCAAAAAGTATCTCTGAATGACTTGAAATTTTACACAGTAGTAGTCAACGTCGCCCTGAACAAGGATCCGTTGAAAATATTCACATATCTCTTAAGGAATAATTGAAATGAATTTTTTTAAATGAGGAAACGATCCATTTGCCCTGATGCACTTTGCACGTGGTGGTTGAAAAAGCTTACAGCACCTGGTATTCCCAGGCGGTCTCCCATCCAAGTACTAACCAGGCCCGACCCTGCTTAGCTTCCGAGATCAGACGAGATCGGGCGTGTTCAGGGTGGTATGGCCGTAAGCGGAATAGTAGTCAACAAACACTCTATTTATGCTGATGCACTTTGACAGTGAGCTGACTTTGTTGCGAAAAAAGTCACTTTTTGCCCAAAAAGTATCTCTGAATGACTTGAAATTTTACACAGTAGTAGTCAACGTCGCCCTGAACAAGGATCCGTTGAAAATATTCACATATCTCTTAAGGAATAATTGAAATGAATTTTTTAAATGAGGAAACGATCCATTTGCCCTGATGCACTTTGCACGTGGTGGTTGAAAAAGCTTACAGCACCTGGTATTCCCAGGCGGTCTCCCATCCAAGTACTAACCAGGCCCGACCCTGCTTAGCTTCCGAGATCAGACGAGATCGGGCGTGTTCAGGGTGGTATGGCCGTAAGCGGAATAGTAGTCAACAAACACTCTATTTATGCTGAT
The DNA here is from genome assembly GCF_963457635.1 of Microchirus variegatus. Taxonomy (NCBI): domain Eukaryota; kingdom Metazoa; phylum Chordata; class Actinopteri; order Pleuronectiformes; family Soleidae; genus Microchirus; species Microchirus variegatus. Next base: position 1,004,525 of record NC_139824.1, read on the forward strand.
GCACTTTGACAGTGAGCTGACTTTGTTGCGAAAAAAGTCACTTTTTGCCCAAAAAGTATCTCTGAATGACTTGAAATTTTACACAGTAGTAGTGAACGTCGCCCTGAACAAGGATCCGTTGAAAATATTCACATATCTCTTAAGGAATAATTGAAATGAATTTTTTTAAATGAGGAAACGATCCATTTGCCCTGATGCACTTTGCACGTGGTGGTTGAAAAAGCTTACAGCACCTGGTATTCCCAGGCGGTCTCCCATCCAAGTACTAACCAGGCCCGACCCTGCTTAGCTTCCGAGATCAGACGAGATCGGGCGTGTTCAGGGTGGTATGGCCGTAAGCGGAATAGTAGTCAACAAACACTCTATTTATGCTGATGCACTTTGACAGTGAGCTGACTTTGTTGCGAAAAAAGTCACTTTTTGCCCAAAAAGTATCTCTGAATGACTTGAAATTTTACACAGTAGTAGTCAACATCGCCCTGAACAAGGATCCGTTGAAAATATTCAAATATCTCTTAAGGAATAATTGAAATGATTTTTTTTAAATGAGGAAACGATCCATTTGCCCTGATGCACTTTGCACATGTGGTGGTTGAAAAAGCTTACAGCACCTGGTATTCCCAGGCGGTCTCCCATCCAAGTACTAACCGGGCCCGACCCTGCTTAGCTTCCGAGATCAGACGAGATCGGGCCTGTTCAGGGTGGTATGGCCGTAAGCTGAATAGTAGTCAACAAACACTCTATTTATGCTGATGCACTTTGACAGTGAGCTGACTTTCTTCCGAAAAAACTCACTTTTTGCCCAAAAAGTATCTCTGAATGACTTGAAATTTTACACAGTAGTAGTCAACGTCGCCCTGAACAAGGATCCGTTGAAAATATTCACATATCTCTTAAGGAATAATTGAAATTATTTTTTTTAAATGAGGAAACGATCCATTTGCCCTGATGCACTTTGCACATGTGGTGGTTGAAAAAGCTTACAGCACCTGGTATTCCCAGGCGGTCTCCCATCCAAGTACTAACCGGGCCCGACCCTGCTTAGCTTCCGAGATCAGACGAGATCGGGCGTGTTCAGGGTGGTATGGCCGTAAGCGGAATAGTAGTCAACAAACACTCTATTTATGCTGATGCACTTTGACAGTGAGCTGACTTTGTTGCGAAAAAACTCACTTTTTGCCCAAAAAGTATCTCTGAATGACTTGAAATTTTACACAGTAGTAGTCAACATCGCCCTGAACAAGTATCCGTTGAAAATATTCACATATCTCTTAAGGAATAATTGAAATGATTTTTTTTAAATGAGGAAACGATCCATTTGCCCTGATGCACTTTGCACATGTGGTGGTTGAAAAAGCTTACAGCACCTGGTATTCCCAGGCGGTCTCCCATCCAAGTACTAACCGGGCCCGACCCTGCTTAGCTTCCGAGATCAGACGAGATCGGGCCTGTTCAGGGTGGTATGGCCGTAAGCGGAATAGTAGTCAACAAACACTCTATTTATGCTGATGCACTTTGACAGTGAGCTGACTTTGTTGCGAAAAAAGTCACTTTTTGCCCAAAAAGTATCTCTGAATGACTTGAAATTTTACACAGTAGTAGTCAACGTCGCCCTGAACAAGGATCCGTTGAAAATATTCACATATCTCTTAAGGAATAATTGAAATGAATTTTTTTAAATGAGGAAACGATCCATTTGCCCTGATGCACTTTGCACGTGGTGGTTGAAAAAGCTTACAGCACCTGGTATTCCCAGGCGGTCTCCCATCCAAGTACTAACCAGGCCCGACCCTGCTTAGCTTCCGAGATCAGACGAGATCGGGCGTGTTCAGGGTGGTATGGCCGTAAGCGGAATAGTAGTCAACAAACACTCTATTTATGCTGATGCACTTTGACAGTGAGCTGACTTTGTTGCGAAAAAAGTCACTTTTTGCCCAAAAAGTATCTCTGAATGACTTGAAATTTTACACAGTAGTAGTCAACATCGCCCTGAACAAGGATCCGTTGAAAATATTCAAATATCTCTTAAGGAATAATTGAAATGATTTTTTTTAAATGAGGAAACGATCCATTTGCCCTGATGCACTTTGCACATGTGGTGGTTGAAAAAGCTTACAGCACCTGGTATTCCCAGGCGGTCTCCCATCCAAGTACTAACCGGGCCCGACCCTGCTTAGCTTCCGAGATCAGACGAGATCGGGCCTGTTCAGGGTGGTATGGCCGTAAGCTGAATAGTAGTCAACAAACACTCTATTTATGCTGATGCACTTTGACAGTGAGCTGACTTTCTTCCGAAAAAACTCACTTTTTGCCCAAAAAGTATCTCTGAATGACTTGAAATTTTACACAGTAGTAGTCAACGTCGCCCTGAACAAGGATCCGTTGAAAATATTCACATATCTCTTAAGGAATAATTGAAATTATTTTTTTTAAATGAGGAAACGATCCATTTGCCCTGATGCACTTTGCACATGTGGTGGTTGAAAAAGCTTACAGCACCTGGTATTCCCAGGCGGTCTCCCATCCAAGTACTAACCGGGCCCGACCCTGCTTAGCTTCCGAGATCAGACGAGATCGGGCGTGTTCAGGGTGGTATGGCCGTAAGCGGAATAGTAGTCAACAAACACTCTATTTATGCTGATGCACTTTGACAGTGAGCTGACTTTGTTGCGAAAAAAGTCACTTTTTGCCCAAAAAGTATCTCTGAATGACTTGAAATTTTACACAGTAGTAGTCAACGTCGCCCTGAACAAGGATCCGTTGAAAATATTCACATATCTCTTAAGGAATAATTGAAATGATTTTTTTTAAATGAGGAAACGATCCATTTGCCCTGATGCACTTTGCACATGTGGTGGTTGAAAAAGCTTACAGCACCTGGTATTCCCAGGCGGTCTCCCATCCAAGTACTAACCGGGCCAGACCCTGCTTAGCTTCCGAGATCAGACGAGATCGGGCGTGTTCAGGGTGGTATGGCCGTAAGCGGAATAGTAGTCAACAAACACTCTATTTATGCTGATGCACTTTGACAGTGAGCTGACTTTGTTGCGAAAAAAGTCACTTTTTGCCCAAAAAGTATCTCTGAATGACTTGAAATTTTACACAGTAGTAGTCAACATCGCCCTGAACAAGGATCCGTTGAAAATATTCAAATATCTCTTAAGGAATAATTGAAATGATTTTTTTTAAATGAGGAAACGATCCATTTGCCCTGATGCACTTTGCACATGTGGTGGTTGAAAAAGCTTACAGCACCTGGTATTCCCAGGCGGTCTCCCATCCAAGTACTAACCGGGCCCGACCCTGCTTAGCTTCCGAGATCAGACGAGATCGGGCCTGTTCAGGGTGGTATGGCCGTAAGCTGAATAGTAGTCAACAAACACTCTATTTATGCTGATGCACTTTGACAGTGAGCTGACTTTCTTCCGAAAAAACTCACTTTTTGCCCAAAAAGTATCTCTGAATGACTTGAAATTTTACACAGTAGTAGTCAACGTCGCCCTGAACAAGGATCCGTTGAAAATATTCACATATCTCTTAAGGAATAATTGAAATTATTTTTTTTAAATGAGGAAACGATCCATTTGCCCTGATGCACTTTGCACATGTGGTGGTTGAAAAAGCTTACAGCACCTGGTATTCCCAGGCGGTCTCCCATCCAAGTACTAACCGGGCCCGACCCTGCTTAGCTTCCGAGATCAGACGAGATCGGGCGTGTTCAGGGTGGTATGGCCGTAAGCGGAATAGTAGTCAACAAACACTCTATTTATGCTGATGCACTTTGACAGTGAGCTGACTTTGTTGCGAAAAAACTCACTTTTTGCCCAAAAAGTATCTCTGAATGACTTGAAATTTTACACAGTAGTAGTCAACGTCGCCCTGAACAAGGATCCGTTGAAAATATTCACATATCTCTTAAGGAATAATTGAAATTATTTTTTTTAAATGAGGAAACGATCCATTTGCCCTGATGCACTTTGCACATGTGGTGGTTGAAAAAGCTTACAGCACCTGGTATTCCCAGGCGGTCTCCCATCCAAGTACTAACCGGGCCCGACCCTGCTTAGCTTCCGAGATCAGACGAGATCGGGCGTGTTCAGGGTGGTATGGCCGTAAGCGGAATAGTAGTCAACAAACACTCTATTTATGCTGATGCACTTTGACAGTGAGCTGACTTTGTTGCGAAAAAACTCACTTTTTGCCCAAAAAGTATCTCTGAATGACTTGAAATTTTACACAGTAGTAGTCAACATCGCCCTGAACAAGGATCCGTTGAAAATATTCACATATCTCTTAAGGAATAATTGAAATGATTTTTTTTAAATGAGGAAACGATCCATTTGCCCTGATGCACTTTGCACATGTGGTGGTTGAAAAAGCTTACAGCACCTGGTATTCCCAGGCGGTCTCCCATCCAAGTACTAACCGGGCCCGACCCTGCTTAGCTTCCGAGATCAGACGAGATCGGGCCTGTTCAGGGTGGTATGGCCGTAAGCTGAATAGTAGTCAACAAACACTCTATTTATGCTGATGCACTTTGACAGTGAGCTGACTTTCTTCCGAAAAAACTCACTTTTTGCTCAAAAAGTATCTCTGAATGACTTGAAATTTTACACAGTAGTAGTCAACATCGCCCTGAACAAGGATCCGTTGAAAATATTCAAATATCTCTTAAGGAATAATTGAAATGATTTTTTTTAAATGAGGAAACGATCCATTTGCCCTGATGCACTTTGCACATGTGGTGGTTGAAAAAGCTTACAGCACCTGGTATTCCCAGGCGGTCTCCCATCCAAGTACTAACCGGGCCCGACCCTGCTTAGCTTCCGAGATCAGACGAGATCGGGCCTGTTCAGGGTGGTATGGCCGTAAGCTGAATAGTAGTCAACAAACACTCTATTTATGCTGATGCACTTTGACAGTGAGCTGACTTTCTTCCGAAAAAACTCACTTTTTGCCCAAAAAGTATCTCTGAATGACTTGAAATTTTACACAGTAGTAGTCAACGTCGCCCTGAACAAGGATCCGTTGAAAATATTCACATATCTCTTAAGGAATAATTGAAATTATTTTTTTTAAATGAGGAAACGATCCATTTGCCCTGATGCACTTTGCACATGTGGTGGTTGAAAAAGCTTACAGCACCTGGTATTCCCAGGCGGTCTCCCATCCAAGTACTAACCGGGCCCGACCCTGCTTAGCTTCCGAGATCAGACGAGATCGGGCGTGTTCAGGGTGGTATGGCCGTAAGCGGAATAGTAGTCAACAAACACTCTATTTATGCTGATGCACTTTGACAGTGAGCTGACTTTGTTGCGAAAAAAGTCACTTTTTGCCCAAAAAGTATCTCTGAATGACTTGAAATTTTACACAGTAGTAGTCAACGTCGCCCTGAACAAGGATCCGTTGAAAATATTCACATATCTCTTAAGGAATAATTGAAATGAATTTTTTTAAATGAGGAAACGATCCATTTGCCCTGATGCACTTTGCACGTGGTGGTTGAAAAAGCTTACAGCACCTGGTATTCCCAGGCGGTCTCCCATCCAAGTACTAACCAGGCCCGACCCTGCTTAGCTTCCGAGATCAGACGAGATCGGGCGTGTTCAGGGTGGTATGGCCGTAAGCGGAATAGTAGTCAACAAACACTCTATTTATGCTGATGCACTTTGACAGTGAGCTGACTTTGTTGCGAAAAAAGTCACTTTTTGCCCAAAAAGTATCTCTGAATGACTTGAAATTTTACACAGTAGTAGTCAACGTCGCCCTGAACAAGGATCCGTTGAAAATATTCACATATCTCTTAAGGAATAATTGAAATGAATTTTTTAAATGAGGAAACGATCCATTTGCCCTGATGCACTTTGCACGTGGTGGTTGAAAAAGCTTACAGCACCTGGTATTCCCAGGCGGTCTCCCATCCAAGTACTAACCAGGCCCGACCCTGCTTAGCTTCCGAGATCAGACGAGATCGGGCGTGTTCAGGGTGGTATGGCCGTAAGCGGAATAGTAGTCAACAAACACTCTATTTATGCTGATGCACTTTGACAGTGAGCTGACTTTGTTGCGAAAAAAGTCACTTTTTGCCCAAAAAGTATCTCTGAATGACTTGAAATTTTACACAGTAGTAGTGAACGTCGCCCTGAACAAGGATCCGTTGAAAATATTCACATATCTCTTAAGGAATAATTGAAATGAATTTTTTTAAATGAGGAAACGATCCATTTGCCCTGATGCACTTTGCACGTGGTGGTTGAAAAAGCTTACAGCACCTGGTATTCCCAGGCGGTCTCCCATCCAAGTACTAACCAGGCCCGACCCTGCTTAGCTTCCGAGATCAGACGAGATCGGGCGTGTTCAGGGTGGTATGGCCGTAAGCGGAATAGTAGTCAACAAACACTCTATTTATGCTGATGCACTTTGACAGTGAGCTGACTTTGTTGCGAAAAAAGTCACTTTTTGCCCAAAAAGTATCTCTGAATGACTTGAAATTTTACACAGTAGTAGTCAACATCGCCCTGAACAAGGATCCGTTGAAAATATTCAAATATCTCTTAAGGAATAATTGAAATGATTTTTTTTAAATGAGGAAACGATCCATTTGCCCTGATGCACTTTGCACATGTGGTGGTTGAAAAAGCTTACAGCACCTGGTATTCCCAGGCGGTCTCCCATCCAAGTACTAACCGGGCCCGACCCTGCTTAGCTTCCGAGATCAGACGAGATCGGGCCTGTTCAGGGTGGTATGGCCGTAAGCTGAATAGTAGTCAACAAACACTCTATTTATGCTGATGCACTTTGACAGTGAGCTGACTTTCTTCCGAAAAAACTCACTTTTTGCCCAAAAAGTATCTCTGAATGACTTGAAATTTTACACAGTAGTAGTCAACGTCGCCCTGAACAAGGATCCGTTGAAAATATTCACATATCTCTTAAGGAATAATTGAAATTATTTTTTTTAAATGAGGAAACGATCCATTTGCCCTGATGCACTTTGCACATGTGGTGGTTGAAAAAGCTTACAGCACCTGGTATTCCCAGGCGGTCTCCCATCCAAGTACTAACCGGGCCCGACCCTGCTTAGCTTCCGAGATCAGACGAGATCGGGCGTGTTCAGGGTGGTATGGCCGTAAGCGGAATAGTAGTCAACAAACACTCTATTTATGCTGATGCACTTTGACAGTGAGCTGACTTTGTTGCGAAAAAACTCACTTTTTGCCCAAAAAGTATCTCTGAATGACTTGAAATTTTACACAGTAGTAGTCAACATCGCCCTGAACAAGTATCCGTTGAAAATATTCACATATCTCTTAAGGAATAATTGAAATGATTTTTTTTAAATGAGGAAACGATCCATTTGCCCTGATGCACTTTGCACATGTGGTGGTTGAAAAAGCTTACAGCACCTGGTATTCCCAGGCGGTCTCCCATCCAAGTACTAACCGGGCCCGACCCTGCTTAGCTTCCGAGATCAGACGAGATCGGGCCTGTTCAGGGTGGTATGGCCGTAAGCGGAATAGTAGTCAACAAACACTCTATTTATGCTGATGCACTTTGACAGTGAGCTGACTTTGTTGCGAAAAAAGTCACTTTTTGCCCAAAAAGTATCTCTGAATGACTTGAAATTTTACACAGTAGTAGTCAACGTCGCCCTGAACAAGGATCCGTTGAAAATATTCACATATCTCTTAAGGAATAATTGAAATGAATTTTTTTAAATGAGGAAACGATCCATTTGCCCTGATGCACTTTGCACGTGGTGGTTGAAAAAGCTTACAGCACCTGGTATTCCCAGGCGGTCTCCCATCCAAGTACTAACCAGGCCCGACCCTGCTTAGCTTCCGAGATCAGACGAGATCGGGCGTGTTCAGGGTGGTATGGCCGTAAGCGGAATAGTAGTCAACAAACACTCTATTTATGCTGATGCACTTTGACAGTGAGCTGACTTTGTTGCGAAAAAAGTCACTTTTTGCCCAAAAAGTATCTCTGAATGACTTGAAATTTTACACAGTAGTAGTCAACATCGCCCTGAACAAGGATCCGTTGAAAATATTCAAATATCTCTTAAGGAATAATTGAAATGATTTTTTTTAAATGAGGAAACGATCCATTTGCCCTGATGCACTTTGCACATGTGGTGGTTGAAAAAGCTTACAGCACCTGGTATTCCCAGGCGGTCTCCCATCCAAGTACTAACCGGGCCCGACCCTGCTTAGCTTCCGAGATCAGACGAGATCGGGCCTGTTCAGGGTGGTATGGCCGTAAGCTGAATAGTAGTCAACAAACACTCTATTTATGCTGATGCACTTTGACAGTGAGCTGACTTTCTTCCGAAAAAACTCACTTTTTGCCCAAAAAGTATCTCTGAATGACTTGAAATTTTACACAGTAGTAGTCAACGTCGCCCTGAACAAGGATCCGTTGAAAATATTCACATATCTCTTAAGGAATAATTGAAATTATTTTTTTTAAATGAGGAAACGATCCATTTGCCCTGATGCACTTTGCACATGTGGTGGTTGAAAAAGCTTACAGCACCTGGTATTCCCAGGCGGTCTCCCATCCAAGTACTAACCGGGCCCGACCCTGCTTAGCTTCCGAGATCAGACGAGATCGGGCGTGTTCAGGGTGGTATGGCCGTAAGCGGAATAGTAGTCAACAAACACTCTATTTATGCTGATGCACTTTGACAGTGAGCTGACTTTGTTGCGAAAAAACTCACTTTTTGCCCAAAAAGTATCTCTGAATGACTTGAAATTTTACACAGTAGTAGTCAACATCGCCCTGAACAAGTATCCGTTGAAAATATTCACATATCTCTTAAGGAATAATTGAAATGATTTTTTTTAAATGAGGAAACGATCCATTTGCCCTGATGCACTTTGCACATGTGGTGGTTGAAAAAGCTTACAGCACCTGGTATTCCCAGGCGGTCTCCCATCCAAGTACTAACCGGGCCCGACCCTGCTTAGCTTCCGAGATCAGACGAGATCGGGCCTGTTCAGGGTGGTATGGCCGTAAGCTGAATAGTAGTCAACAAACACTCTATTTATGCTGATGCACTTTGACAGTGAGCTGACTTTCTTCCGAAAAAACTCACTTTTTGCCCAAAAAGTATCTCTGAATGACTTGAAATTTTACACAGTAGTAGTCAACATCGCCCTGAACAAGGATCCGTTGAAAATATTCAAATATCTCTTAAGGAATAATTGAAATGATTTTTTTTAAATGAGGAAACGATCCATTTGCCCTGATGCACTTTGCACATGTGGTGGTTGAAAAAGCTTACAGCACCTGGTATTCCCAGGCGGTCTCCCATCCAAGTACTAACCGGGCCCGACCCTGCTTAGCTTCCGAGATCAGACGAGATCGGGCCTGTTCAGGGTGGTATGGCCGTAAGCTGAATAGTAGTCAACAAACACTCTATTTATGCTGATGCACTTTGACAGTGAGCTGACTTTCTTCCGAAAAAACTCACTTTTTGCCCAAAAAGTATCTCTGAATGACTTGAAATTTTACACAGTAGTAGTCAACGTCGCCCTGAACAAGGATCCGTTGAAAATATTCACATATCTCTTAAGGAATAATTGAAATTATTTTTTTTAAATGAGGAAACGATCCATTTGCCCTGATGCACTTTGCACATGTGGTGGTTGAAAAAGCTTACAGCACCTGGTATTCCCAGGCGGTCTCCCATCCAAGTACTAACCGGGCCCGACCCTGCTTAGCTTCCGAGATCAGACGAGATCGGGCGTGTTCAGGGTGGTATGGCCGTAAGCGGAATAGTAGTCAACAAACACTCTATTTATGCTGATGCACTTTGACAGTGAGCTGACTTTGTTGCGAAAAAACTCACTTTTTGCCCAAAAAGTATCTCTGAATGACTTGAAATTTTACACAGTAGTAGTCAACATCGCCCTGAACAAGGATCCGTTGAAAATATTCACATATCTCTTAAGGAATAATTGAAATGATTTTTTTTAAATGAGGAAACGATCCATTTGCCCTGATGCACTTTGCACATGTGGTGGTTGAAAAAGCTTACAGCACCTGGTATTCCCAGGCGGTCTCCCATCCAAGTACTAACCGGGCCCGACCCTGCTTAGCTTCCGAGATCAGACGAGATCGGGCCTGTTCAGGGTGGTATGGCCGTAAGCTGAATAGTAGTCAACAAACACTCTATTTATGCTGATGCACTTTGACAGTGAGCTGACTTTCTTCCGAAAAAACTCACTTTTTGCCCAAAAAGTATCTCTGAATGACTTGAAATTTTACACAGTAGTAGTCAACGTCGCCCTGAACAAGGATCCGTTGAAAATATTCACATATCTCTTAAGGAATAATTGAAATGATTTTTTTTAAATGAGGAAACGATCCATTTGCCCTGATGCACTTTGCACATGTGGTGGTTGAAAAAGCTTACAGCACCTGGTATTCCCAGGCGGTCTCCCATCCAAGTACTAACCGGGCCCGACCCTGCTTAGCTTCCGAGATCAGACGAGATCGGGCGTGTTCAGGGTGGTATGGCCGTAAGCGGAATAGTAGTCAACAAACACTCTATTTATGCTGATGCACTTTGACAGTGAGCTGACTTTGTTGCGAAAAAACTCACTTTTTGCCCAAAAAGTATCTCTGAATGACTTGAAATTTTACACAGTAGTAGTCAACATCGCCCTGAACAAGGATCCGTTGAAAATATTCACATATCTCTTAAGGAATAATTGAAATGATTTTTTTTAAATGAGGAAACGATCCATTTGCCCTGATGCACTTTGCACATGTGGTGGTTGAAAAAGCTTACAGCACCTGGTATTCCCAGGCGGTCTCCCATCCAAGTACTAACCGGGCCAGACCCTGCTTAGCTTCCGAGATCAGACGAGATCGGGCGTGTTCAGGGTGGTATGGCCGTAAGCGGAATAGTAGTCAACAAACACTCTATTTATGCTTATGCACTTTGACAGTGAGCTGACTTTCTTCCGAAAAAACTCACTTTTTGCCCAAAAAGTATCTCTGAATGACTTGAAATTTTACACAGTAGTAGTCAACGTCGCCCTGAACAAGGATCTGTTGAAAATATTCACATATCTCTAAAGGAATAATTGAAATGATTTTTTTTAAATGAGGAAACGATCCATTTGCCCTGATGCACTTTGCACATGTGGTGGTTGAAAAAGCTTACAGCACCTGGTATTCCCAGGCGGTCTCCCATCCAAGTACTAACCGGGCCCGACCCTGCTTAGCTTCCGAGATCAGACTAGATCGGGCGTGTTCAGGGTGGTATGGCCGTAAGCGGAATAGTAGTCAACAAACACTCTATTTATGCTGATGCACTTTGACAGTGAGCTGACTTTGTTGCGAAAAAAGTCACTTTTTGCCCAAAAAGTATCTCTGAATGACTTGAAATTTTACACAGTAGTAGTCAACATTGCCCTGAACAAGGATCCGTTGAAAATATTCACATATCTCTTAAGGAATAATTGAAATGATTTTTTTTAAATGAGGAAACGATCCATTTGCCCTGATGCACTTTGCACATGTGGTGGTTGAAAAAGCTTACAGCACCTGGTATTCCCAGGCGGTCTCCCATCCAAGTACTAACCGGGCCCGACCCTGCTTAGCTTCCGAGATCAGACGAGATCGGGCCTGTTCAGGGTGGTATGGCCGTAAGCTGAATAGTAGTCAACAAACACTCTATTTATGCTGATGCACTTTGACAGTGAGCTGACTTTCTTCCGAAAAAACTCACTTTTTGCCCAAAAAGTATCTCTGAATGACTTGAAATTTTACACAGTAGTAGTCAACGTCGCCCTGAACAAGGATCCGTTGAAAATATTCACATATCTCTTAAGGAATAATTGAAATGATTTTTTTTAAATGAGGAAACGATCCATTTGCCCTGATGCACTTTGCACATGTGGTGGTTGAAAAAGCTTACAGCACCTGGTATTCCCAGGCGGTCTCCCATCCAAGTACTAACCGGGCCCGACCCTGCTTAGCTTCCGAGATCAGACGAGATCGGGCGTGTTCAGGGTGGTATGGCCGTAAGCGGAATAGTAGTCAACAAACACTCTATTTATGCTGATGCACTTTGACAGTGAGCTGACTTTGTTGCGAAAAAAGTCACTTTTTGCCCAAAAAGTATCTCTGAATGACTTGAAATTTTACACAGTAGTAGTCAACATCGCCCTGAACAAGGATCCGTTGAAAATATTCACATATCTCTTAAGGAATAATTGAAATGATTTTTTTTAAATGAGGAAACGATCCATTTGCCCTGATGCACTTTGCACATGTGGTGGTTGAAAAAGCTTACAGCACCTGGTATTCCCAGGCGGTCTCCCATCCAAGTACTAACCGGGCCCGACCCTGCTTAGCTTCCAAGATCAGACGAGATCGGGCCTGTTCAGGGTGGTATGGCCGTAAGCTGAATAGTAGTCAACAAACACTCTATTTATGCTGATGCACTTTGACAGTGAGCTGACTTTCTTCCGAAAAAACTCACTTTTTGCCCAAAAAGTATCTCTGAATGACTTGAAATTTTACACAGTAGTAGTCAACATCGCCCTGAACAAGGATCCGTTGAAAATATTCAAATATCTCTTAAGGAATAATTGAAATGATTTTTTTTAAATGAGGAAACGATCCATTTGCCCTGATGCACTTTGCACATGTGGTGGTTGAAAAAGCTTACAGCACCTGGTATTCCCAGGCGGTCTCCCATCCAAGTACTAACCGGGCCCGACCCTGCTTAGCTTCCGAGATCAGACGAGATCGGGCCTGTTCAGGGTGGTATGGCCGTAAGCTGAATAGTAGTCAACAAACACTCTATTTATGCTGATGCACTTTGACAGTGAGCTGACTTTCTTCCGAAAAAACTCACTTTTTGCCCAAAAAGTATCTCTGAATGACTTGAAATTTTACACAGTAGTAGTCAACGTCGCCCTGAACAAGGATCCGTTGAAAATATTCACATATCTCTTAAGGAATAATTGAAATTATTTTTTTTAAATGAGGAAACGATCCATTTGCCCTGATGCACTTTGCACATGTGGTGGTTGAAAAAGCTTACAGCACCTGGTATTCCCAGGCGGTCTCCCATCCAAGTACTAACCGGGCCCGACCCTGCTTAGCTTCCGAGATCAGACGAGATCGGGCGTGTTCAGGGTGGTATGGCCGTAAGCGGAATAGTAGTCAACAAACACTCTATTTATGCTGATGCACTTTGACAGTGAGCTGACTTTCTTCCGAAAAAACTCACTTTTTGCCCAAAAAGTATCTCTGAATGACTTGAAATTTTACACAGTAGTAGTCAACGTCGCCCTGAACAAGGATCTGTTGAAAATATTCACATATCTCTAAAGGAATAATTGAAATGATTTTTTTTAAATGAGGAAACGATCCATTTGCCCTGATGCACTTTGCACATGTGGTGGTTGAAAAAGCTTACAGCACCTGGTATTCCCAGGCGGTCTCCCATCCAAGTACTAACCGGGCCCGACCCTGCTTAGCTTCCGAGATCAGACTAGATCGGGCGTGTTCAGGGTGGTATGGCCGTAAGCGGAATAGTAGTCAACAAACACTCTATTTATGCTGATGCACTTTGACAGTGAGCTGACTTTGTTGCGAAAAAAGTCACTTTTTGCCCAAAAAGTATCTCTGAATGACTTGAAATTTTACACAGTAGTAGTCAACATTGCCCTGAACAAGGATCCGTTGAAAATATTCACATATCTCTTAAGGAATAATTGAAATGATTTTTTTTAAATGAGGAAACGATCCATTTGCCCTGATGCACTTTGCACATGTGGTGGTTGAAAAAGCTTACAGCACCTGGTATTCCCAGGCGGTCTCCCATCCAAGTACTAACCGGGCCCGACCCTGCTTAGCTTCCGAGATCAGACGAGATCGGGCCTGTTCAGGGTGGTATGGCCGTAAGCTGAATAGTAGTCAACAAACACTCTATTTATGCTGATGCACTTTGACAGTGAGCTGACTTTCTTCCGAAAAAACTCACTTTTTGCCCAAAAAGTATCTCTGAATGACTTGAAATTTTACACAGTAGTAGTCAACGTCGCCCTGAACAAGGATCCGTTGAAAATATTCACATATCTCTTAAGGAATAATTGAAATGATTTTTTTTAAATGAGGAAACGATCCATTTGCCCTGATGCACTTTGCACATGTGGTGGTTGAAAAAGCTTACAGCACCTGGTATTCCCAGGCGGTCTCCCATCCAAGTACTAACCGGGCCCGACCCTGCTTAGCTTCCGAGATCAGACGAGATCGGGCGTGTTCAGGGTGGTATGGCCGTAAGCGGAATAGTAGTCAACAAACACTCTATTTATGCTGATGCACTTTGACAGTGAGCTGACTTTGTTGCGAAAAAAGTCACTTTTTGCCCAAAAAGTATCTCTGAATGACTTGAAATTTTACACAGTAGTAGTCAACATCGCCCTGAACAAGGATCCGTTGAAAATATTCACATATCTCTTAAGGAATAATTGAAATGATTTTTTTTAAATGAGGAAACGATCCATTTGCCCTGATGCACTTTGCACATGTGGTGGTTGAAAAAGCTTACAGCACCTGGTATTCCCAGGCGGTCTCCCATCCAAGTACTAACCGGGCCCGACCCTGCTTAGCTTCCAAGATCAGACGAGATCGGGCCTGTTCAGGGTGGTATGGCCGTAAGCTGAATAGTAGTCAACAAACACTCTATTTATGCTGATGCACTTTGACAGTGAGCTGACTTTCTTCCGAAAAAACTCACTTTTTGCCCAAAAAGTATCTCTGAATGACTTGAAATTTTACACAGTAGTAGTCAACATCGCCCTGAACAAGGATCCGTTGAAAATATTCAAATATCTCTTAAGGAATAATTGAAATGATTTTTTTTAAATGAGGAAACGATCCATTTGCCCTGATGCACTTTGCACATGTGGTGGTTGAAAAAGCTTACAGCACCTGGTATTCCCAGGCGGTCTCCCATCCAAGTACTAACCGGGCCCGACCCTGCTTAGCTTCCGAGATCAGACGAGATCGGGCCTGTTCAGGGTGGTATGGCCGTAAGCTGAATAGTAGTCAACAAACACTCTATTTATGCTGATGCACTTTGACAGTGAGCTGACTTTCTTCCGAAAAAACTCACTTTTTGCCCAAAAAGTATCTCTGAATGACTTGAAATTTTACACAGTAGTAGTCAACGTCGCCCTGAACAAGGATCCGTTGAAAATATTCACATATCTCTTAAGGAATAATTGAAATTATTTTTTTTAAATGAGGAAACGATCCATTTGCCCTGATGCACTTTGCACATGTGGTGGTTGAAAAAGCTTACAGCACCTGGTATTCCCAGGCGGTCTCCCATCCAAGTACTAACCGGGCCCGACCCTGCTTAGCTTCCGAGATCAGACGAGATCGGGCGTGTTCAGGGTGGTATGGCCGTAAGCGGAATAGTAGTCAACAAACACTCTATTTATGCTGATGCACTTTGACAGTGAGCTGACTTTGTTGCGAAAAAACTCACTTTTTGCCCAAAAAGTATCTCTGAATGACTTGAAATTTTACACAGTAGTAGTCAACATCGCCCTGAACAAGGATCCGTTGAAAATATTCACATATCTCTTAAGGAATAATTGAAATGATTTTTTTTAAATGAGGAAACGATCCATTTGCCCTGATGCACTTTGCACATGTGGTGGTTGAAAAAGCTTACAGCACCTGGTATTCCCAGGCGGTCTCCCATCCAAGTACTAACCGGGCCCGACCCTGCTTAGCTTCCGAGATCAGACGAGATCGGGCCTGTTCAGGGTGGTATGGCCGTAAGCTGAATAGTAGTCAACAAACACTCTATTTATGCTGATGCACTTTGACAGTGAGCTGACTTTCTTCCGAAAAAACTCACTTTTTGCCCAAAAAGTATCTCTGAATGACTTGAAATTTTACACAGTAGTAGTCAACGTCGCCCTGAACAAGGATCCGTTGAAAATATTCACATATCTCTTAAGGAATAATTGAAATGATTTTTTTTAAATGAGGAAACGATCCATTTGCCCTGATGCACTTTGCACATGTGGTGGTTGAAAAAGCTTACAGCACCTGGTATTCCCAGGCGGTCTCCCATCCAAGTACTAACCGGGCCCGACCCTGCTTAGCTTCCGAGATCAGACGAGATCGGGCGTGTTCAGGGTGGTATGGCCGTAAGCGGAATAGTAGTCAACAAACACTCTATTTATGCTGATGCACTTTGACAGTGAGCTGACTTTGTTGCGAAAAAACTCACTTTTTGCCCAAAAAGTATCTCTGAATGACTTGAAATTTTACACAGTAGTAGTCAACATCGCCCTGAACAAGGATCCGTTGAAAATATTCACATATCTCTTAAGGAATAATTGAAATGATTTTTTTTAAATGAGGAAACGATCCATTTGCCCTGATGCACTTTGCACATGTGGTGGTTGAAAAAGCTTACAGCACCTGGTATTCCCAGGCGGTCTCCCATCCAAGTACTAACCGGGCCAGACCCTGCTTAGCTTCCGAGATCAGACGAGATCGGGCGTGTTCAGGGTGGTATGGCCGTAAGCGGAATAGTAGTCAACAAACACTCTATTTATGCTTATGCACTTTGACAGTGAGCTGACTTTCTTCCGAAAAAACTCACTTTTTGCCCAAAAAGTATCTCTGAATGACTTGAAATTTTACACAGTAGTAGTCAACGTCGCCCTGAACAAGGATCTGTTGAAAATATTCACATATCTCTAAAGGAATAATTGAAATGATTTTTTTTAAATGAGGAAACGATCCATTTGCCCTGATGCACTTTGCACATGTGGTGGTTGAAAAAGCTTACAGCACCTGGTATTCCCAGGCGGTCTCCCATCCAAGTACTAACCGGGCCCGACCCTGCTTAGCTTCCGAGATCAGACTAGATCGGGCGTGTTCAGGGTGGTATGGCCGTAAGCGGAATAGTAGTCAACAAACACTCTATTTATGCTGATGCACTTTGACAGTGAGCTGACTTTCTTCCGAAAAAACTCACTTTTTGCCCAAAAAGTATCTCTGAATGACTTGAAATTTTACACAGTAGTAGTCAACGTCGCCCTGAACAAGGATCCGTTGAAAATATTCACATATCTCTTAAGGAATAATTGAAATGATTTTTTTTAAATGAGGAAACGATCCATTTGCCCTGATGCACTTTGCACATGTGGTGGTTGAAAAAGCTTACAGCACCTGGTATTCCCAGGCGGTCTCCCATCCAAGTACTAACCGGGCCCGACCCTGCTTAGCTTCCGAGATCAGACGAGATCGGGCGTGTTCAGGGTGGTATGGCCGTAAGCGGAATAGTAGTCAACAAACACTCTATTTATGCTGATGCACTTTGACAGTGAGCTGACTTTGTTGCGAAAAAACTCACTTTTTGCCCAAAAAGTATCTCTGAATGACTTGAAATTTTACACAGTAGTAGTCAACATCGCCCTGAACAAGGATCCGTTGAAAATATTCACATATCTCTTAAGGAATAATTGAAATGATTTTTTTTAAATGAGGAAACGATCCATTTGCCCTGATGCACTTTGCACATGTGGTGGTTGAAAAAGCTTACAGCACCTGGTATTCCCAGGCGGTCTCCCATCCAAGTACTAACCGGGCCAGACCCTGCTTAGCTTCCGAGATCAGACGAGATCGGGCGTGTTCAGGGTGGTATGGCCGTAAGCGGAATAGTAGTCAACAAACACTCTATTTATGCTTATGCACTTTGACAGTGAGCTGACTTTCTTCCGAAAAAACTCACTTTTTGCCCAAAAAGTATCTCTGAATGACTTGAAATTTTACACAGTAGTAGTCAACGTCGCCCTGAACAAGGATCTGTTGAAAATATTCACATATCTCTAAAGGAATAATTGAAATGATTTTTTTTAAATGAGGAAACGATCCATTTGCCCTGATGCACTTTGCACATGTGGTGGTTGAAAAAGCTTACAGCACCTGGTATTCCCAGGCGGTCTCCCATCCAAGTACTAACCGGGCCCGACCCTGCTTAGCTTCCGAGATCAGACTAGATCGGGCGTGTTCAGGGTGGTATGGCCGTAAGCGGAATAGTAGTCAACAAACACTCTATTTATGCTGATGCACTTTGACAGTGAGCTGACTTTGTTGCGAAAAAAGTCACTTTTTGCCCAAAAAGTATCTCTGAATGACTTGAAATTTTACACAGTAGTAGTCAACATTGCCCTGAACAAGGATCCGTTGAAAATATTCACATATCTCTTAAGGAATAATTGAAATGATTTTTTTTAAATGAGGAAACGATCCATTTGCCCTGATGCACTTTGCACATGTGGTGGTTGAAAAAGCTTACAGCACCTGGTATTCCCAGGCGGTCTCCCATCCAAGTACTAACCGGGCCCGACCCTGCTTAGCTTCCGAGATCAGACGAGATCGGGCCTGTTCAGGGTGGTATGGCCGTAAGCTGAATAGTAGTCAACAAACACTCTATTTATGCTGATGCACTTTGACAGTGAGCTGACTTTCTTCCGAAAAAACTCACTTTTTGCCCAAAAAGTATCTCTGAATGACTTGAAATTTTACACAGTAGTAGTCAACGTCGCCCTGAACAAGGATCCGTTGAAAATATTCACATATCTCTTAAGGAATAATTGAAATGATTTTTTTTAAATGAGGAAACGATCCATTTGCCCTGATGCACTTTGCACATGTGGTGGTTGAAAAAGCTTACAGCACCTGGTATTCCCAGGCGGTCTCCCATCCAAGTACTAACCGGGCCCGACCCTGCTTAGCTTCCGAGATCAGACGAGATCGGGCCTGTTCAGGGTGGTATGGCCGTAAGCTGAATAGTAGTCAACAAACACTCTATTTATGCTGATGCACTTTGACAGTGAGCTGACTTTCTTCCGAAAAAACTCACTTTTTGCCCAAAAAGTATCTCTGAATGACTTGAAATTTTACACAGTAGTAGTCAACGTCGCCCTGAACAAGGATCCGTTGAAAATATTCACATATCTCTTAAGGAATAATTGAAATGATTTTTTTTAAATGAGGAAACGATCCATTTGCCCTGATGCACTTTGCACATGTGGTGGTTGAAAAAGCTTACAGCACCTGGTATTCCCAGGCGGTCTCCCATCCAAGTACTAACCGGGCCCGACCCTGCTTAGCTTCCGAGATCAGACGAGATCGGGCGTGTTCAGGGTGGTATGGCCGTAAGCGGAATAGTAGTCAACAAACACTCTATTTATGCTGATGCACTTTGACAGTGAGCTGACTTTGTTGCGAAAAAAGTCACTTTTTGCCCAAAAAGTATCTCTGAATGACTTGAAATTTTACACAGTAGTAGTCAACATCGCCCTGAACAAGGATCCGTTGAAAATATTCACATATCTCTTAAGGAATAATTGAAATGATTTTTTTTAAATGAGGAAACGATCCATTTGCCCTGATGCACTTTGCACATGTGGTGGTTGAAAAAGCTTACAGCACCTGGTATTCCCAGGCGGTCTCCCATCCAAGTACTAACCGGGCCCGACCCTGCTTAGCTTCCAAGATCAGACGAGATCGGGCCTGTTCAGGGTGGTATGGCCGTAAGCTGAATAGTAGTCAACAAACACTCTATTTATGCTGATGCACTTTGACAGTGAGCTGACTTTCTTCCGAAAAAACTCACTTTTTGCCCAAAAAGTATCTCTGAATGACTTGAAATTTTACACAGTAGTAGTCAACGTCGCCCTGAACAAGGATCCGTTGAAAATATTCACATATCTCTTAAGGAATAATTGAAATGATTTTTTTTAAATGAGGAAACGATCCATTTGCCCTGATGCACTTTGCACATGTGGTGGTTGAAAAAGCTTACAGCACCTGGTATTCCCAGGCGGTCTCCCATCCAAGTACTAACCGGGCCCGACCCTGCTTAGCTTCCGAGATCAGACGAGATCGGGCGTGTTCAGGGTGGTATGGCCGTAAGCGGAATAGTAGTCAACAAACACTCTATTTATGCTGATGCACTTTGACAGTGAGCTGACTTTGTTGCGAAAAAACTCACTTTTTGCCCAAAAAGTATCTCTGAATGACTTGAAATTTTACACAGTAGTAGTCAACATCGCCCTGAACAAGGATCCGTTGAAAATATTCACATATCTCTTAAGGAATAATTGAAATGATTTTTTTTAAATGAGGAAACGATCCATTTGCCCTGATGCACTTTGCACATGTGGTGGTTGAAAAAGCTTACAGCACCTGGTATTCCCAGGCGGTCTCCCATCCAAGTACTAACCGGGCCCGACCCTGCTTAGCTTCCAAGATCAGACGAGATCGGGCCTGTTCAGGGTGGTATGGCCGTAAGCTGAATAGTAGTCAACAAACACTCTATTTATGCTGATGCACTTTGACAGTGAGCTGACTTTCTTCCGAAAAAACTCACTTTTTGCCCAAAAAGTATCTCTGAATGACTTGAAATTTTACACAGTAGTAGTCAACGTCGCCCTGAACAAGGATCCGTTGAAAATATTCACATATCTCTTAAGGAATAATTGAAATGATTTTTTTTAAATGAGGAAACGATCCATTTGCCCTGATGCACTTTGCACATGTGGTGGTTGAAAAAGCTTACAGCACCTGGTATTCCCAGGCGGTCTCCCATCCAAGTACTAACCGGGCCCGACCCTGCTTAGCTTCCGAGATCAGACGAGATCGGGCGTGTTCAGGGTGGTATGGCCGTAAGCGGAATAGTAGTCAACAAACACTCTATTTATGCTTATGCACTTTGACAGTGAGCTGACTTTCTTCCGAAAAAACTCACTTTTTGCCCAAAAAGTATCTCTGAATGACTTGAAATTTTACACAGTAGTAGTCAACGTCGCCCTGAACAAGGATCTGTTGAAAATATTCACATATCTCTAAAGGAATAATTGAAATGATTTTTTTTAAATGAGGAAACGATCCATTTGCCCTGATGCACTTTGCACATGTGGTGGTTGAAAAAGCTTACAGCACCTGGTATTCCCAGGCGGTCTCCCATCCAAGTACTAACCGGGCCCGACCCTGCTTAGCTTCCGAGATCAGACTAGATCGGGCGTGTTCAGGGTGGTATGGCCGTAAGCGGAATAGTAGTCAACAAACACTCTATTTATGCTGATGCACTTTGACAGTGAGCTGACTTTGTTGCGAAAAAAGTCACTTTTTGCCCAAAAAGTATCTCTGAATGACTTGAAATTTTACACAGTAGTAGTCAACATTGCCCTGAACAAGGATCCGTTGAAAATATTCACATATCTCTTAAGGAATAATTGAAATGATTTTTTTTAAATGAGGAAACGATCCATTTGCCCTGATGCACTTTGCACATGTGGTGGTTGAAAAAGCTTACAGCACCTGGTATTCCCAGGCGGTCTCCCATCCAAGTACTAACCGGGCCCGACCCTGCTTAGCTTCCGAGATCAGACGAGATCGGGCCTGTTCAGGGTGGTATGGCCGTAAGCTGAATAGTAGTCAACAAACACTCTATTTATGCTGATGCACTTTGACAGTGAGCTGACTTTCTTCCGAAAAAACTCACTTTTTGCCCAAAAAGTATCTCTGAATGACTTGAAATTTTACACAGTAGTAGTCAACGTCGCCCTGAACAAGGATCCGTTGAAAATATTCACATATCTCTTAAGGAATAATTGAAATGATTTTTTTTAAATGAGGAAACGATCCATTTGCCCTGATGCACTTTGCACATGTGGTGGTTGAAAAAGCTTACAGCACCTGGTATTCCCAGGCGGTCTCCCATCCAAGTACTAACCGGGCCCGACCCTGCTTAGCTTCCGAGATCAGACGAGATCGGGCCTGTTCAGGGTGGTATGGCCGTAAGCTGAATAGTAGTCAACAAACACTCTATTTATGCTGATGCACTTTGACAGTGAGCTGACTTTCTTCCGAAAAAACTCACTTTTTGCCCAAAAAGTATCTCTGAATGACTTGAAATTTTACACAGTAGTAGTCAACGTCGCCCTGAACAAGGATCCGTTGAAAATATTCACATATCTCTTAAGGAATAATTGAAATGATTTTTTTTAAATGAGGAAACGATCCATTTGCCCTGATGCACTTTGCACATGTGGTGGTTGAAAAAGCTTACAGCACCTGGTATTCCCAGGCGGTCTCCCATCCAAGTACTAACCGGGCCCGACCCTGCTTAGCTTCCGAGATCAGACGAGATCGGGCGTGTTCAGGGTGGTATGGCCGTAAGCGGAATAGTAGTCAACAAACACTCTATTTATGCTGATGCACTTTGACAGTGAGCTGACTTTGTTGCGAAAAAAGTCACTTTTTGCCCAAAAAGTATCTCTGAATGACTTGAAATTTTACACAGTAGTAGTCAACATCGCCCTGAACAAGGATCCGTTGAAAATATTCACATATCTCTTAAGGAATAATTGAAATGATTTTTTTTAAATGAGGAAACGATCCATTTGCCCTGATGCACTTTGCACATGTGGTGGTTGAAAAAGCTTACAGCACCTGGTATTCCCAGGCGGTCTCCCATCCAAGTACTAACCGGGCCCGACCCTGCTTAGCTTCCAAGATCAGACGAGATCGGGCCTGTTCAGGGTGGTATGGCCGTAAGCTGAATAGTAGTCAACAAACACTCTATTTATGCTGATGCACTTTGACAGTGAGCTGACTTTCTTCCGAAAAAACTCACTTTTTGCCCAAAAAGTATCTCTGAATGACTTGAAATTTTACACAGTAGTAGTCAACGTCGCCCTGAACAAGGATCCGTTGAAAATATTCACATATCTCTTAAGGAATAATTGAAATGATTTTTTTTAAATGAGGAAACGATCCATTTGCCCTGATGCACTTTGCACATGTGGTGGTTGAAAAAGCTTACAGCACCTGGTATTCCCAGGCGGTCTCCCATCCAAGTACTAACCGGGCCCGACCCTGCTTAGCTTCCGAGATCAGACGAGATCGGGCGTGTTCAGGGTGGTATGGCCGTAAGCGGAATAGTAGTCAACAAACACTCTATTTATGCTGATGCACTTTGACAGTGAGCTGACTTTGTTGCGAAAAAACTCACTTTTTGCCCAAAAAGTATCTCTGAATGACTTGAAATTTTACACAGTAGTAGTCAACATCGCCCTGAACAAGGATCCGTTGAAAATATTCACATATCTCTTAAGGAATAATTGAAATGATTTTTTTTAAATGAGGAAACGATCCATTTGCCCTGATGCACTTTGCACATGTGGTGGTTGAAAAAGCTTACAGCACCTGGTATTCCCAGGCGGTCTCCCATCCAAGTACTAACCGGGCCCGACCCTGCTTAGCTTCCAAGATCAGACGAGATCGGGCCTGTTCAGGGTGGTATGGCCGTAAGCTGAATAGTAGTCAACAAACACTCTATTTATGCTGATGCACTTTGACAGTGAGCTGACTTTCTTCCGAAAAAACTCACTTTTTGCCCAAAAAGTATCTCTGAATGACTTGAAATTTTACACAGTAGTAGTCAACGTCGCCCTGAACAAGGATCCGTTGAAAATATTCACATATCTCTTAAGGAATAATTGAAATGATTTTTTTTAAATGAGGAAACGATCCATTTGCCCTGATGCACTTTGCACATGTGGTGGTTGAAAAAGCTTACAGCACCTGGTATTCCCAGGCGGTCTCCCATCCAAGTACTAACCGGGCCCGACCCTGCTTAGCTTCCGAGATCAGACGAGATCGGGCGTGTTCAGGGTGGTATGGCCGTAAGCTGAATAGTAGTCAACAAACACTCTATTTATGCTGATGCACTTTGACAGTGAGCTGACTTTGTTGCGAAAAAACTCACTTTTTGCCCAAAAAGTATCTCTGAATGACTTGAAATTTTACACAGTAGTAGTCAACATCGCCCTGAACAAGGATCCGTTGAAAATATTCACATATCTCTTAAGGAATAATTGAAATGATTTTTTTTAAATGAGGAAACGATCCATTTGCCCTGATGCACTTTGCACATGTGGTGGTTGAAAAAGCTTACAGCACCTGGTATTCCCAGGCGGTCTCCCATCCAAGTACTAACCGGGCCAGACCCTGCTTAGCTTCCGAGATCAGACGAGATCGGGCGTGTTCAGGGTGGTATGGCCGTAAGCGGAATAGTAGTCAACAAACACTCTATTTATGCTTATGCACTTTGACAGTGAGCTGACTTTCTTCCGAAAAAACTCACTTTTTGCCCAAAAAGTATCTCTGAATGACTTGAAATTTTACACAGTAGTAGTCAACGTCGCCCTGAACAAGGATCTGTTGAAAATATTCACATATCTCTAAAGGAATAATTGAAATGATTTTTTTTAAATGAGGAAACGATCCATTTGCCCTGATGCACTTTGCACATGTGGTGGTTGAAAAAGCTTACAGCACCTGGTATTCCCAGGCGGTCTCCCATCCAAGTACTAACCGGGCCAGACCCTGCTTAGCTTCCGAGATCAGACGAGATCGGGCGTGTTCAGGGTGGTATGGCCGTAAGCGGAATAGTAGTCAACAAACACTCTATTTATGCTTATGCACTTTGACAGTGAGCTGACTTTCTTCCGAAAAAACTCACTTTTTGCCCAAAAAGTATCTCTGAATGACTTGAAATTTTACACAGTAGTAGTCAACGTCGCCCTGAACAAGGATCTGTTGAAAATATTCACATATCTCTAAAGGAATAATTGAAATGATTTTTTTTAAATGAGGAAACGATCCATTTGCCCTGATGCACTTTGCACATGTGGTGGTTGAAAAAGCTTACAGCACCTGGTATTCCCAGGCGGTCTCCCATCCAAGTACTAACCGGGCCCGACCCTGCTTAGCTTCCGAGATCAGACTAGATCGGGCGTGTTCAGGGTGGTATGGCCGTAAGCGGAATAGTAGTCAACAAACACTCTATTTATGCTGATGCACTTTGACAGTGAGCTGACTTTCTTCCGAAAAAACTCACTTTTTGCCCAAAAAGTATCTCTGAATGACTTGAAATTTTACACAGTAGTAGTCAACGTCGCCCTGAACAAGGATCCGTTGAAAATATTCACATATCTCTTAAGGAATAATTGAAATGATTTTTTTTAAATGAGGAAACGATCCATTTGCCCTGATGCACTTTGCACATGTGGTGGTTGAAAAAGCTTACAGCACCTGGTATTCCCAGGCGGTCTCCCATCCAAGTACTAACCGGGCCCGACCCTGCTTAGCTTCCGAGATCAGACGAGATCGGGCGTGTTCAGGGTGGTATGGCCGTAAGCGGAATAGTAGTCAACAAACACTCTATTTATGCTGATGCACTTTGACAGTGAGCTGACTTTGTTGCGAAAAAACTCACTTTTTGCCCAAAAAGTATCTCTGAATGACTTGAAATTTTACACAGTAGTAGTCAACATCGCCCTGAACAAGGATCCGTTGAAAATATTCACATATCTCTTAAGGAATAATTGAAATGATTTTTTTTAAATGAGGAAACGATCCATTTGCCCTGATGCACTTTGCACATGTGGTGGTTGAAAAAGCTTACAGCACCTGGTATTCCCAGGCGGTCTCCCATCCAAGTACTAACCGGGCCAGACCCTGCTTAGCTTCCGAGATCAGACGAGATCGGGCGTGTTCAGGGTGGTATGGCCGTAAGCGGAATAGTAGTCAACAAACACTCTATTTATGCTTATGCACTTTGACAGTGAGCTGACTTTCTTCCGAAAAAACTCACTTTTTGCCCAAAAAGTATCTCTGAATGACTTGAAATTTTACACAGTAGTAGTCAACGTCGCCCTGAACAAGGATCTGTTGAAAATATTCACATATCTCTAAAGGAATAATTGAAATGATTTTTTTTAAATGAGGAAACGATCCATTTGCCCTGATGCACTTTGCACATGTGGTGGTTGAAAAAGCTTACAGCACCTGGTATTCCCAGGCGGTCTCCCATCCAAGTACTAACCGGGCCCGACCCTGCTTAGCTTCCGAGATCAGACTAGATCGGGCGTGTTCAGGGTGGTATGGCCGTAAGCGGAATAGTAGTCAACAAACACTCTATTTATGCTGATGCACTTTGACAGTGAGCTGACTTTGTTGCGAAAAAAGTCACTTTTTGCCCAAAAAGTATCTCTGAATGACTTGAAATTTTACACAGTAGTAGTCAACATTGCCCTGAACAAGGATCCGTTGAAAATATTCACATATCTCTTAAGGAATAATTGAAATGATTTTTTTTAAATGAGGAAACGATCCATTTGCCCTGATGCACTTTGCACATGTGGTGGTTGAAAAAGCTTACAGCACCTGGTATTCCCAGGCGGTCTCCCATCCAAGTACTAACCGGGCCCGACCCTGCTTAGCTTCCGAGATCAGACGAGATCGGGCCTGTTCAGGGTGGTATGGCCGTAAGCTGAATAGTAGTCAACAAACACTCTATTTATGCTGATGCACTTTGACAGTGAGCTGACTTTCTTCCGAAAAAACTCACTTTTTGCCCAAAAAGTATCTCTGAATGACTTGAAATTTTACACAGTAGTAGTCAACGTCGCCCTGAACAAGGATCCGTTGAAAATATTCACATATCTCTTAAGGAATAATTGAAATGATTTTTTTTAAATGAGGAAACGATCCATTTGCCCTGATGCACTTTGCACATGTGGTGGTTGAAAAAGCTTACAGCACCTGGTATTCCCAGGCGGTCTCCCATCCAAGTACTAACCGGGCCCGACCCTGCTTAGCTTCCGAGATCAGACGAGATCGGGCGTGTTCAGGGTGGTATGGCCGTAAGCGGAATAGTAGTCAACAAACACTCTATTTATGCTGATGCACTTTGACAGTGAGCTGACTTTGTTGCGAAAAAAGTCACTTTTTGCCCAAAAAGTATCTCTGAATGACTTGAAATTTTACACAGTAGTAGTCAACATCGCCCTGAACAAGGATCCGTTGAAAATATTCACATATCTCTTAAGGAATAATTGAAATGATTTTTTTTAAATGAGGAAACGATCCATTTGCCCTGATGCACTTTGCACATGTGGTGGTTGAAAAAGCTTACAGCACCTGGTATTCCCAGGCGGTCTCCCATCCAAGTACTAACCGGGCCCGACCCTGCTTAGCTTCCAAGATCAGACGAGATCGGGCCTGTTCAGGGTGGTATGGCCGTAAGCTGAATAGTAGTCAACAAACACTCTATTTATGCTGATGCACTTTGACAGTGAGCTGACTTTCTTCCGAAAAAACTCACTTTTTGCCCAAAAAGTATCTCTGAATGACTTGAAATTTTACACAGTAGTAGTCAACGTCGCCCTGAACAAGGATCCGTTGAAAATATTCACATATCTCTTAAGGAATAATTGAAATGATTTTTTTTAAATGAGGAAACGATCCATTTGCCCTGATGCACTTTGCACATGTGGTGGTTGAAAAAGCTTACA